>NC_053389.1:277490405-277795738 GCF_905171765.1 Bufo bufo
CCATGAACTCACTATGCCCATCACGAAATACCTGTGCAATGTGTTTTGGGGTGTCATTTCACATATATCCATGCTGGGTGAGATAAATATCTTGGTCAAATGCCAACTTTGTATAAAAAATGGGAAAAGTTGTCTTTTGCCAAGATATTTCTCTCACCCAGCATGGGTATATGTAAAATGACACCCCAAACACATTGCCCAACTTCTCCTGAGTACGGCAATACCACATGTGTGACACTTTTTTGCAGCCTAGGTGGGCAAAGGGGCCCACATTCCAAAGAGCACCTTTAGGATTTCACAGGTCATTTTGTACACATTTTGATTTCAAACTACTTACCATACATTAGGGCCCCTAGAATGCCAGGGCAGTATAACTACCTCACAAGTGACCCCATTTTGGAAAGAAGACACCCCAAGGTATTCCGTGAGGGGCATGGCGAGTTCCTAGAATTTTTAATTTTTTGTCACAAGTTAGCAGAAAATGATGATTTTTTTATTTATTTTTTCTTACAAAGTCTCATATTCCACTAACTTGTGACAAAAAATAAAAACTTCCATGAACTCACTATGCCCATCATGAAATACCTTGGGGTGTCTTCTTTCCAAAATGGGGTCACTTGTGGGGTAGTTATACTGCCCTGGCATTTTAGGGGCCCAAATGCGTGTGAAGAAGTTTGAAATCAAAATCTGTAAAAAATGGCCGGTGAAATCCGAAAGGTGCTCTTTGGAATGTGGGCCCCTTTGCCCACCTAGGCTGCAAAAAAGTGTCACACATGTGGTATTGCCGTAGTCAGGAGAAGTTGGGCAATGTGTTTTGGGGTGTCATTTTACATATACCCATGCTGGGTGAGAGAAATATCTCGGCAAAAGACAACTTTTCCCATTTTTTTTTATACAAAATTGGCATTTGACCGAGATATTTCTCTCACCCAGCATGGGTATATGTAAAATGACACCCCAAAATACATTGCCCAACTTCTCCTGAGTACGGCAATACCAGATGTGTGACACTTTTTTGCAGCCTAGGAGGGCATTTTTAGACATTTGGATCCCAGACTTCTTCTCACGCTTTTAGGGCCCCTAAAATGCCAGGGCAGTATAAATACCCCACATGTGACCCCATTTTGGAAAGAAGACACCCCAAGGTATTCAATGAGGGGCATGGCGAGTTCATTGATTTTTTTTTTTTTGCCACAAGTTAGCGTAAATTCCTTTTTTTGTTTTTTTTGCACAAAGTCTCCCTTTCCGCTAACTTGGGACAAAAATTTCAATCTTTCATGGACTCAATATGCACCTCAGTGAATACCTTGGGGTGTCTTCTTTCCAAAATGGGGTCATTTGTGGGGTGTTTGTACTGCCCTGGCATTTGAGGGTCTCCGCAATCATTACATGTATGGCCAGCATTAGGAGTTTCTGCTATTCTCCTTATATTGAGCATACGGGTAATGATATTTTTTTTTTTTCCGTTCAGCCTCTGGGCTGAAAGAAAAAATGAACGGCACAGATTTCTTCATTCGCATCGATCAATGTGGAAGAAAAAATCTCTGGCAAAAAAAAAAAAAGGAGGGGAAAGGCGTCTGCCAGGACATAGGAGCTCCGCCCAACATCCATACCCACTTAGCTCGTATGCCCTGGCAAACCCGATTTCTCCATTCACATCAATCGATGTGGATGAATAAATCATTGCCGGGATTTTATTTTTTTTATATACAAAGTGTTTGACAAAGTATATGAACACCGCCACCTCCTCAGCTCATATGCCTCGGCAAACGTATCTTTTACTGCAGAGGAGAAATCTCGTCTTGCAGCGCCGCATACACTGACTTTTGTGTAATCTGACAGCAGCGCAATGCTTCTGTCAGAATGCACATCAGTGCTGCAGCTGGTTCATCGGTTGGTCCACCTGGAAGGTAAAAAAAAAAGAAAAAACCAGGCCTCAACGAAATAAATTTATTAACTTTATAATAAAATTTGAACGGAACATATAAACTTTATTTAACTTTTTGAACTGAACGTTAACTTTTTTGCTTACCGGTGTTTTTTTTTTTGTTGTTTTTTTTTTTACCTTTATAGGACAAACCTCTCCTTCACATGGGACAATGTGCAAAGCGCAAATCGCCCAAAGATGTGGCGAAGTACATTATGCACTTTATCCCAGGTGAAAGGAGAGGTTTGCAGCAGCTGTGAGTAAAAGGGCCCTAATAGCCCTGTGTGCCTGTCCTGTGAGATGCAATCCCTATGCTAAGTGTACCTGTGTGTGGTACTTCCGGAAACACTCTCCAAAGCATAGGGCAGGGTGGTCAGGGCAGTCAGGACAGAAATAGCGGGTGTCACGCCTTATTCCACTCCTGCTACAGACACAACATCTTTTTCGGGGTGACGGTTGGGTTGAGGTACCAGCAACGACACTGGGGAAATGTTGCTCGTGTAGACGGCTCACTACACTGGTGGATGGGGCCACGGAACCTCCTGGATACAGGAGGTTCGCGATGATCTCTTCCTGAAATTTGAGGAAGGATCCCGTTCTCCCAGCCTTACTGTAGAGAACAAAACTATTGTACATCGCCAATTGAATCAAATATACAGACACCTTCTTATACCAGCGTCTGGTGCATCGGGAAACTAAATAGGGAGCCAACATCTGGTCATTGAAGTCCACCCCTCCCATGAGCGCATTATAGTCGTGGACTGAGAGGGGCTTTTCAATGACACGGGTTGCTCATTCAATTTGTATTGTCGTGTCTGCGTGAATGGAGGAGAGCATGTAAATGTCACGCTTGTCTCTCCATTTCACCGCGAGCAGTTCTTCGTTACACAAGGAAGCCCTCTCCCCCTTGCAAGACGGGTGGTAACGAGCCGTTGGGGGAAGCCCCGGCGACTCGGTCGCACGGTGCCACAGCAGCCAATCTGTTCTAGGAACAAATGCCTGAAGAGGGGCACACTTGTGTAAAAATTGTCCACATAAAGATGGTACCCCTTGCCAAATAAGGGTGACACCAAGTCCCAGACTGTCTTCCCACTGCTCCCCAGGTAGTCAGGGCAACCGACCGGCTCCAGGGTCTGATCTTTTCCCTCATAGATCCGAAATTTGTGGGTATAGCCTGTGGCCCTTTCTCAGAGCTTATACAATTTGACCCCATACCAGGCGCGCTTGCTTGGGATGTATTGTTTAAAGCCAAGGCGCCTGGTAAAATGTATAAGAGACTCGTCTACGCAGATGTTTTGCTCAGGGGTTTACAAATCTGCAAATTTCTGGTTGAAGTGGTCTATGAGGGGCCGAATTTTGTGGAGCCGGTCAAAAGCTGGGTGGCATCTGGGACGGGAGGTGCTGTTGTCGCTAAAGTGCAGGAAATGCAGGATGGTCTCAAAACGTGCCCTGGACATAGCAGCAGAGAACATGGGCATGTGATGAATCGGGTTCGTGGACCAATATGACCGCAATTCATGCTTTCTGGTTAGACCCATGTTCAGGAGAAGGCCCAGAAATTTTTTAATTCGGAAACTTGGACTGGTTTCCACCGGAAAGGCTGGGCATAATAGCTTCCCGGGTTGGCGGCTATAAATTGAGTGGCATACCGATTTGTTTCTGCCACGACTAAGTCCAAGAGCTCCGCAGTCAAGAACAGCTCAAAAAATCCCAGTGCCGAACCGATCTGAGCTGTCTCAACCCGAACTCCAGACTGGGCGGTGAAAGGGGGAACTACAGGTGCGGCTGAAGTTGGGGACTGCCAATCAGGGTTTGCCAGCACCTCAGGGACTCTAGGGGCTCTACGGGCCTGTCTGTGCGGTGGCTGCGACGGGGTAACTACTGCACGTGCCACCGTACCAGCTTCAACTGCCCTTCTGGTGCTCGCCACTTCACCATGTTGTACGGCAGTGCTGGTACTAGGTCCAGGGAGGGCTGCGCTGCTGGTGTATGCCTCACCACGTAATCCGACAGCGCCAGCCCCACTCTGCTGCTCTTGAAGCGGATCCTGCGCAACCTGTGGTCTAGCGACACGGGGCCGGGTACGCCTGGTGCTATCAGGGACCTCAACCTCCTTGTCCGAACTTTGGGTCAGACTGCCACTGCTTTCTACAGGTTCATATTCTGACCCGCTAGATTCGTCAGATGAGGGTTCCCATTCCTCATCCGACTGGGTCAGAAGCCTGTAGGCCTCTTCAGAAGAATACCCCCTGTTTGAAATTTGGACTACTAAATTTAGGGGTATTCCCTGAGACTACCCAAGAAAAAAAGCAAGCCTGTCTTACAAATGGGAGGCTAGCGAAGTACCGGAGGCCGCTGCGATTGATAAAAAATATCAAAACTGTTGTTTTTTTTATCACCGCAGCGCTTGTAAAGTGATTGTGCAGTGATCAAAAAAAAAAATTTTTGTCACTGCGGCAGGGCGGGCGTGGGTGAACGCACATGTGGGAGACCGATCAGGCCTGATCGGGCAAACACTGCGTTTTGGGTGGAGGGTGAACTAAGGTGACACTAATACAATTATAGATCTGACTGTGATCAGTTTTGCGATACGCTAATGCGCGGGCCAGCTTTGAGCGAAATCTCGCATCTCGCGAGATGACGCGTATATGTGTGACTCTGCGCAGAGCTGCCGCCTCCGGAACGAGATCCTGCGCTAGGCGGTCCGGAGGCGGTTAAAATGGCAGGTTTCTGTGATGTAAAAAAATTAGACAAAGATAAATCATTTCAGAACTTTTTCCACCTTTAATGTGACCTATAAATTCTACAACTCAATTAAAAAACAAACTGAAATCTTTTAGGTTCAGCTTTCTAGCAGAAGCCTGAAGGTTTTGTGCCAATATTGACTGGTATTTGGAACTGTTCATAATTCCCTCTAGCTTAACTAAGGCCCCAGTTCCAGCTGAAGAAAAACAGCCCCAAAGCATGATGCTGCCACCACCATGCTTCACTGTGGGGATGGTGTTCTTTTGGTGATGTGCAGTGTTGTTTTTGCGCCAAACATATCTTTTGGAATTATGGCCAAAAAGTTCAACCTTGATTTCATCAGACCATAAGACCTTTTCCCACATGCTTTTGGGAGACTTCAGATGTGTTTTTGCAAAATGTAGCCTGGCTTGGATGTTTTTCTTCGTAAGAAAAGGCTTTTGTCTTGCCACTTTACCCCATAGCCCAGACATATGAAGAATACGGGAGATTGTTGTCACATGTACCACACAGCCAGTACTTGCCAGATATTCCTGCAGCTCCTTTATTGTTGATGTAGGGAGGTCCCGTTCTCGGTAATGTCACTGTTGTGTCATATTTTCTCCACTTGATGATGACTGTCTTCACTGTGTTCCACGGTATATCTAATGCCTTGGAAATTCTTTTGTACCCTTCTCCTGACTGATACCTTTTAACAATGAGATTCATCCGATGCTTTGGAAGCTCTCTGTGGACCATGGCTTTTGCTGTGGGATTCGACTAAGAAAATTTCAGGAAAGACCAACTAGAGCAGCAGAACTTTATTTGGGGTTAATCAGAGGCACTTTAAATGATGGCAGGTGTATGCTGACTCCTATTTAACATGATTTTGAATGTGATTGCTTAATTCTGAACACAGCTACATCCCCAGTTATAAGAGGGTGTGCACACTTATGCAACCACATTATTTTCATTTTTTTTGTTTTCTTCCCTCCACCTAAAAGTTTTCTGTTTTTTTTTCTTTTGGGTGGTACAGTTTATAGGTCACATTAAAGGTGGAAAAAATTCTCAAATTATTTATCTTTGTCTCTTTTTTTACAGCACAGAAACCTGACATTTTAACAGGGGTGTGTAGACTTTTTATATCCACTGTACACTGTAGCTCAGGACCTTTAAGGGAGTGCCTTTTCATGAAAACAGTCAAGAGTATGTGCCCTCAAAGGAAGCTTTTACAATGCGGCAGATTTTGTTACAGAAATCTGTGACTGAAAATCGCTTCAGTTCATCTGCATGGGGTTGTTTTGACAGCAAGCACACTAATTTCTGCAAGCCCTATTTAAATAAATGGAACCGTTTTTTTAAGTCACAAGAATTTCTGCAACAAAATCTGCCACATGCACCCTAAGAGACTGGCTATATGTTAAGAGTAGCCACGATTTGTATACATATGTGCCCATTCATTATCTATGTATCTATCTATTGTAACTTGGGGTCACTTAGCTCTCTGGGATTGACGTCTCCTCTATTTAGCCGGTTGGCGGTCCTCAAGAAGCCACACCAAAACCGTATATATTTAGGTGTAAATTGTCCACATCCAGCTTTATTTTTGTTGTCACATCAAGACAGTGTACTTTCAACAGAAATTAGTGTACATTTCCAACACAGGATACAAAACAAATCCTAGGCCATCTGGTCATTAATTACATAGTAACTACATTTCCTAAGTCTACCACCCAGTGTCCCCAAAACACAATTCAGAGTTCATACGATTTAGTTGGTGGCAGCTGCTGCCACCACCACAGGCCTAAGCACTGCCTGTATCTTCCTCAGGCTGGGAGCTATGTAGGACAAGCTCAGCCCACATTTACATCATCTTTTCAGTTGGCTGATAATTAAAGGCTATGTACACCTTTGGGGGTAATTTTTCAAAATTATTACATTGTACTCATTTTAACCCCTTAAGGACTCAGCCCTATTTCACCTTAAGGACCAGGCCATTTTTTGCAAATCTGACCAGTGTCACTTTAAGTGCTGATAACTTTAAAACGCTTTGACTTATCCAGGCCATTCTGAGAATGTTTTTTCGTCACATATTGTACTTCATGACACTGGTAAAATGAAGTTAAAAAAAAAATATTTTTATTTATAAAAAAAATACCAAATTTACTAAATATTGATAAAAAATCCAAGTTTCAATTTCTCTACTTCTATAATACATAGTAATACCTCCAAAAATAGTTATTACTTTACATTCCCCATATGTCTACTTCATGTTTGGATCATTTTGGGAATGATATTTTATTTTTTGGGGACGTTACAAGGCTTAGAAATTTAGAAGCAAATCTTGAAATTTTTCAGAAATTTTCAAAAACCCAATTTTTAGGGACCAGTTCAGGTCTTTGTGAGGCTTTGTGAGGCTTACATAATAGAAACTACCCAAAAATGACCCCATTCTATAAACTACCCCCCTCAAGGTATGCAAAACAGATTTTAAAAACTTGGTTAACCCTTTAGGTGTTCCACAAGAATTAATGGAAAATAGAGATACAATATCAAAATTTCACTTTTTTGGCAGATTTTCCATTTTAATAATTTTTTTCCGGTTACAAAGCAAGGGTTAGCAGCCAAACCAAACTCAATATTTATGGCCCTGATTCTGTAGTTTACAGAAAAACCCCATATGTGGTCGTAAACAGCTGTACGGGCACACGGCAGGGCGCAGAAGGAAAGGAATGCCATACGGTTTTTGGAAGGCAGGTTTTGCTGGACTGGTTTTTTTGACACCATGTCCCATTTGAAGCCCCCCTGATGCACCCCTAGAGTATAAACTCCATAAAAGTGACCCCATCTAAGAAACTACACCCCTCAAGGTATTCAAAACAGATTTTACAAATGTAGTTAACCCTTTTGATGTTCCACAAGAGTTATTGGCAAATGGAGATAAAATTTCTGAATTTAAATTTTTGGGAAAATTTTCCATTTTTCCCAGTAACAAAGCAAGGGTTAACAGTTAAACAAAAATTAATATTTATGGCCCTGATTCTGTAGTTTACAGAAACACCCCATATGTGGTCGTAAACAGCTGTACGGGCACATGGCAGGGCGCAGAAGGAAAGGAATGCCATGCGGTTTTTGGAAGGCAGATTTTGCTGGACTGTTTTTTTTTACACCATGTCCCATTTGGAGCCCCCTTGATGCACCCCTAGAGTAGAAACTCCAAAAAAGTGGCCCCATTTTAGAAACTACGGGATAGGGTGGCAGTATTGTTGGTACTAGTTTAGGGTACATATGATTTTTGGTTGCTCTATATTACACTTTTTGTGAGGCAAGATAACAAGAAATAGCTGTTTTGGCACCGTTTTTATTTTTTGTTATTTACAACATTCATCTGACAGGTTAGATCATGTGATATTTTTATAGACCAGGTTGTCACGGATGCGGCGATACCAGGGAAAAAGAACTGTTGTGAAGAGTGCGTCCCTGAGGATGGAACAATTCAGGAGAAGGGAGCACGGCTGCAGTGTAGATGGACCTGGGCCATGCAGAGCAAACTACAGATGTTTTGCATGTGGTGGCCTAGGTCACATAGCGAGACACTGCAAAACAGATAGGAACATAACACACAGGACAGGAAACCAAGTCACGTGTTTCAGGTGTGGGAACAAAGGACACATTGCAAGGAATTGCCCTTGTGCAAGTAATTGCAATGTGTCCAACAGTATCAGCCAGGTAACAAATTGTGCAGTGGGGTCTAGTCAGCTTGGCCATAAAGGAGTTACCTCTCGGCAGCATCACCAGCTGCTGAGGGGTCAGAATGGCCAAGCTAGGCTAGGCAACATTTGACACCCCTGTACTATTTGTTACACCGTTTGTTCCCTGTGTATGTCCATGTTGTGTTTTTGTTATCTGTTTGTAAGTTTTTCTTGATGTTGATGGTGGTAGTCCTTGTCTTTGGATGTGTTCTACCATGCTGATTTATGTAGTTTGTTGTAAGTCCCGTCTGCTGTTTGTGTTTCATTCTGTGTCCCCTTGGAGTGGAACAGTGTTATACTGTGGATCGAGAACGTATAGGTTCGCGAGCAGATAATTTCACACGGGAAATCTTGCACAAAGGATGATGTGATTTTATTCTGGACAACCAGGGTCTCAGATCGATACAGATGACACTGTTTTGCTCAAGGTTTTCAGTAGGGCTGTGTTACACTGGGGACTGGGGCGGACAGACAACATTGGTGCAATGTTGTGCTGCGCACTTAATTCTAGTCCGCGCAGGTAGCACAGCTCTGATAGGGATTGGACGCAGAATGATTGGCAGCAGAGTGTGGACTGTGTTCTTGTGTTGTGGGGTCCTGGGGAGCCAGGGCATGACTATGCCATTGGTTCTGCGGGCCTCCACAAGACGGGATCACAGGGGGAAATCGGCCTGGGTGCACATGAGTGGACAGGGATACGGTGCCATCAATAACAAGATGGTGCTTTGTCCACAGCACTTCAGTTATCCTAACCTAGTAAGGCGGCCATCCTTATCTGTTGGTGCAGAGGGATGTGCAGCAGAGGACGCGATCCTCTGAAGGTAGGGTGTTCAGACACCAGTGTTGGGATAACGAGGGGTCCTGTGAGATAAAGGGCAGCCCAATACCTTTCTCTACCCATGGGTCAAAGGCATTGGTGCTGGGAATTTATGACATTTAATTGCACTGTGAGGGGAGAGATTCCATAGGTGTGTTTAATATGAAGCGGAAGAAAAACCCAGGAGATGCCACAGAAGAGACCAGCTATTCCCCCTGACACTCTTGTGAGGCTCCAGAGGATCCCACTGGATTTTGGCAATCAAGCGACCTCTGTCTAGAGGTGTTCTAGAGATGGAAGACTGTGCCACAATCCAGCGGGAGCATTATCTCAGGCTCTGGAGGAAGACTTGGAGACGTTCGGGTGGAAGGGCTTATTTTCACTTGTTTCACCCAGTGAAACTTCTTCTGGTTCTGGTCATCGTCATCTACATTAGACTGTGTATCGGAGGGTCAAGGGACTTATTGACCAAATACACCAGAACCAGACAGAACTTTACCGAACTAACCGAAGGAGGAGGCTCGGGACATAACTCAAACATTGTTCCTGTAGCCAAATATTGTATGGACACACTTTGTTTCCTATGAGGGTTCGGGACGTATAACTTGTACTACCCTGAAACCCCATAGCACATTGTACATTTATTGATTTTGTCTGTCGGTCGATGGTGTACCCATAGACACTCTAGGTACAAATGTGTGACAGCCCACACCCAGGGAAACTCGCCCAACACACGGTGGTGAGTTATTATTTGGCTGTACACATTTGCATCCTATAGTCATTTCCCATTGACACGGGGGTCTGCGATCTACCTGTGTCTTTGGAGGGGTAGAGATGCCAGTTGCATGAGTCTCTATGGGTAGTCATACATATAATTGAATTTGGTCGTGTTGGGAGGGATGTGACCTGGTTTTGTGTGAATGGGGATAAGATTAGGACATGATAGGGACAGGCATCCTTTGCCATTTGCCACCTTGAACCCTGGAACGGTGAAGTTTTTAAGGGAAGGGCTGGATGTGTAGTGTGGCGGAGGTGTTCTCCGCAGTAGAATTTAGGTACTATGACATCACCGCTTAATAGTCTGACCTTCCTTGTAAAGACCTATTAATCTGTCCACGGGAGAAATGCACCCGTCAAGATAGAAACAGATGTTGGACGAAAGTTGTGATTAAAGAATGTTGGGACTGAGGTTGTGAGGGTGAACCCGCTCCAGATTCCTTGGAGGCGGGCCATACCTGAAGATCGGCAGAACTACCGAGAGACTGTGGGGGTGTGGTCACTCCAAAGTGGGGGTGGCCGACACTAAAAGACTGTTAAAGAAAGGCCAGTTAAAGACTGCAAGGGTGAACCCGCTCCAGATTTGGGGGGGGGTGACACCTGAAGATCGGCAACTACCAAGAGACTGTGGGTGTGCGGCCACTCCAAACGTGGACACTAAAAGACTGTTAAAGAAAGGCCAGTTAAAGACTGCAAGGGTGAACCCGCTCCAGATTTGGGGGGGACGCCACCTGAAGATCGGCAAATACCGAGAGACTGTGGGTGTGTGGCCACTCCAAACGTGGGGAGTCGCCGACACTGGAAGACTCTTAAGATGTCAAGAAAGTTCCCGAAGACGGTGTATCCTGTGGACGGAGGAGTGGGTTACGGTGAAGGGCAGGTCGGAGGAAGCTGGATGAGGGATGTATAAGTACCTAAAGATCAGTGTGCACTACAGTTCTTCCTGAACTTCCACCAAGGATGGGGTTGAGGGGGGGCAAATATCTCAACCCTTTTTCCTCAAGATATTGTCGTAAAATTTCGACAACAGGGGGATTGTTGAGGAAGGGTTGAGACACATGCATATATATACATATATGCATGCAAACACGTGCATGCATATATGATATATATGCATGCATTAATGGTCACTCTATAGGGTGATGTGCGCAGATGTGCCAAGCATCTGCGCACATCTGCCCTTGGTGGCCCCTGTGGGAGATCTGTGCCCCCTTATAAGATAGGGGCTGTGCTCCCTTATAGTGTAGAGGCTCTGCCCTCTTATAGTATAGGGGCTGTGCCCCCTTATGGGATGAAACTATGTCCCCTTACATCCCCCTTCATAACATATATGCCCCCTGATGTATGATCAATGTATACATGTGTTTGGATGTGCCCCAAGCATCCATACACATGTATATTATATATATATATATATATATATATATATATATATATTATATCCCCCCCCCCCCATCTCCATAGGCTGTAACCAGGTGCATCGGTGTGAATGGGCCCCAAGCATTCACACCGATGCAATCTGGCTAATTGCATCAGAATGACCGGACTAGGGTCCGGTCATCCTGATGGACACAAAGAGCTCCGAATCAACAGAATCTGAGGCCTTTGTTCTAATCATCTCCAGCGCCACGCTGGAAATGATTATGCATGTTGGAAGAGAAGGAGAAACCTCCCCTCCTTCCATTATGCACATTCCGAAAGTGCGATTACTATCGCGCTGTCCGGAATGCCAGGTGCTGCAGGCGGGAGATCAAAGGCTTCTCCCGCCTGTCTGCTAGAAGAGCGGCCCCGCTGTGCGCGTGCAGGGACGCACGGGCTGGCGCGGTGATATCATATCGCCGCACCGGCCCACGTGTCCTGGATAGGCGCGCGTGCACAGCGCAAGCACGGCGGCCCGGGAGTGCGAGCTGCAGGGTATAAAGCCCGGCAGCCCTGCACACAGAAAAGTGCCGTACCGAACCCCCTTCTTTCCTGAAGGAGAGCGCAACCGGCGCTCAGAAGAGATCGGGCCCCCCCCCCCCCCCCAGAACCCCTCTGATCCCGACATCCACCCCTGACAGAAACGGCACCTCCAGGAAGGAAGAGGACTAGGGTGACCACGTGTCCCGGTTTGCCCGGGATTGTCCCGTAATTTACGTTTTTGTCCCGTGTCCCGGGAGCCTTCAAACCGGGACAATAGAGAGTCCCGGAATCAACTGCCTGCCAGACTTCAGTGGCGTCGCCAGGGGGGGGCCACGGCCCCCCCTACATCATGCTGTGCCCCCCCATGTGCCCCCCCAACTAAAATGCCCCCCCAAGTGAGCCGCCGCCACCGGGCACAGGGAGATGAGCGCTTCCATTGCGCTCATCTCCTTAGTAATCTGCCTGTACCAGCGGAGGTGCAGGGGAGGGAGAGGCGTGTCCCTTCCCCTTCCTCTGATAGGCTGCAGGCACTAGGCCGGCAGCCTATCAGAGGCCGGCGAAGGTGGGGCGATGACGTCATCGCACCGCCCGAGCGTTACAGTGCGGGACACAGGAAGAGTCTGCATCGCATCGCTGACACTGAGGTAAGTATAAGTGTTTTTTTTTGTTGTTTTTTTTTTTACAATAGTGTTACTGGCATTGGGGGGGCTTATTACAATGGGGGGACTTATTACAATGGGGGGGCTTATTACAATGGGGGGGCTTATTACAATGGGGGGGCTTAATACTGGCACATGATGGGGGGGCTTAATACTGGCACATGATGATGGGGGGGCTTAATACTGGCACATGATGATGGGGGGACTTAATACTGGCACATCATGGGGGGCTTAATACTGGCAAGTGATGGGGGGGCTTAATACTGGCACGTAATGGGGGGCTTATTACAAGCACGTAATGGGGGGCTTATTGCTGGCACGTAATGGGGGGGCTTATTACTGACACGTAATGGGGGGCTTATTACTGGCACGTAATGGGGGGCTTATTACTGGCACGTAATGGGGGGGCTTATTACTGGCACGTAATGGGGGGCCTATTACTGGCACGTGATGGGGGGCTTATTACTGGCACGTGATGGGGGGCTTATTACTGGCACGTGATGGGGGGCTTATTACTGGCACGTGATGGGGGGCTTATTACTGGCACGTGATGGGGGGCTTATTACTGGCACGTGATGGGGCTCTTGTTACTGGCACGTGATGGGGGGCTTATTACTGGCACGTGATGGGGGGCTTATTACTGGCACGTGATGGGGGGCTTATTACTGGCACGTGATGGGGGGCTTATTACTGGCACGTGATGGGGGGCTTATTACTGGCACGTGATGGGGGGCTTATTACTGGCACGTGATGGGGGGCTTATTACTGGCACGTGATGGGGCTCTTGTTACTGGCACATTGGGGGGCTCTTGTTACTGGCAGTGGCACGTTATTGAGGGCACTTATTACTGGCACATTATTGGTGGGCACTATAGGGGCATCTACTGAGGCCACAAAGAAGGGGTGTTTTATATGGGGGGCTCTGTACAGTAGCATTTTATACTGGGACACATTATGGTGGGTACTATGGAGAAGGGGAGACAGGAGTACTATGGAGTCATCTACGGGGGGCACTAAGAAGGGGTATTTTATACTTGCAAATTATGGGGGACACTGAGGGCATCTACTTGGGCACGATATATGGGGCATTTTATACTGGTACATTATGGGGGGCACTAGCAGGAAGGGGGGAGAGGAGCACTATGGAGCCATTTACTGGGGCACTATATAGGGGTATTTTATACTGGCACATTATGGGGGACATTAGCTCAACTGGGGGCATTACAAGGGGGTATGTTTTGCACATTATAAAGAGAATTCTTTCTACTGGGGGGCATTATGGTGGGTTTTATTACTCCCCCATGGTATGACCCCCTAGTAGCAGCACCAGCCTCTCCCTGCTCTGCTATCCCTCTGCCCCTTCTCCAAATCCTTATTATGAAATCTTTCTCATTAGGATAAAACACAACATCAGCTCCGCCGAGCCCCCGGCCAAAGTGTTGAAGTGGCGTCCGAGATCCCCAAGGGCCAAGCCAAGTAACTGTAAGTGTTCATGTGAAATATGCTTTTTTTATATATGTACACTCCTGTGAGAGGCGGGAGGGAGATCTGTGGATGACACTGTTATAGGGAGGGAGATCTGTGGATGACACTGTTATAGGGAGGGAGATCTGTGGATGACACTGTTATAGGGAGGGAGATCTGTGGATGACACTGTTATGGAGGGGGAAATGGGGATGACACTGTCATGGGGTGGATCTGGGGATGACACATATAGCATAAGATGCTATATACGGTATGTGGCATCCACAGATCCCCCCCATAGCAGTGTCATCCACAGATCCCCCTCTCTATAAAAGGGGATTAAGAGATGTCTAACACATTAAAAATATGACCTGTTTTAGGTAGCCAGTGATTGTGTGCAGGGCACAATCACAAATTACTGAACAATGCACAGGCAGTTATGTTTATAGCAATCTCAAGCATAACTTCGATGCAATGAACTTGCCAGCGTAAGTACAAAGTACGCCGCTGTCACTAAGTGACTTAATTTTTTTTAAAAAGTATCAAAAATCATATTTTTTGGGGAGTGGACATGGGTGCGGGGGGGCCGGGGCGGGTGTCCCTGAATGGCAGTTTGGAAATGTGGTCACCCTAAAGAGGACGCAGGCAGCAAGGAGCTGAACTGCGCTCTGAACACAACAGCCAGCCGCAGGAGGAGACTGAGACAGGCTGTACGGAGCAATCAGCCCCCCCCCCCCCCCTCTGGAATGCCGGCTGGCTAAGTATCGCTTCCTGGTTAACCCCTGCACCCCTACTCCTGCTGCCCTGATACACTTGAAGCACAGAACCCCTAATATGCTGCCCTGCCTCAGCATGAACCCCTGCTGAGACCCTGGCAGACCTCTTCAGTAGTAACCCCCTAAACTGCCAGTCCCCTGTTTTTCCGGATCCGGAGTGTAATTCCGGCAAGTGGAGTACATGCCGGATCCGGACAACGCAAGTGTGAAAGAGCCCTTAGTGATTAGCGTAAGGTAAAGGCAAAGTATTGTATTATTATTTCTATATATATATATATAGACGGCTCCTCCCATTTATGAATATTAATTATTGATATTTGCATAAATATTTGTGATTAATATTCCCCCTTTACAATCGCAAATTCGTATATTGCCCCTGCCGCTCATCACTGATTTCTAGTCCCAAAACCTCAGATGAGGTAGAGGACTATTGTGGATCTAAAGTATCTAAACAGGTTCAGATGGAAACGGTTCAGTCCACACTAAACCTGCTAGAACCAGGAGATTACCCCGCTACAAAAGATTTAAAAGATGCTTATCTGCACATTCAAAAAGCATAAAAAATTCCTGCACATAGCCAGTTATGTCATCTGCAGTTTAAGGCACTACCATTCGGGGTTTCATCAGCCCCATTCACATTAAACAAAGGTGTTAGCAGCGGTTTTGATGCGGGTCCATCTTCAGACGAAGAGACTAGACTTCACTTTCTGGACGTGGGCAGAGCCCTAAAGATATAAGTCCAAAGGATGAATACATTCAGGAAGACGGACCATTTGTTTGTTTCCCATTGAGGAAAAACAAAAAGGGGAAAAACTGGCGAAAGCCTCCTTGTCCAGATGGCTAAGGGAGGCTATCACTATATGTTATGAGCAGAGGGGTCTTGAGGTACCTAAGCCTATAAAAGCTCATTCAACCCGTGTGATGGCTACATCATGGGCGGAGAAGAATTTAGTTCCCATAGATCAGATCTGCAAAACAGTGTCAGGGAGCTCTTACAATACGTTTGTGAAGCGCTACAGACTGGATATGCGGCAGAGGGGGGAGACGGCTTTTGGCAGAGCAGTAATAAAGTCCGCAGTATAATGGGAGCCCTCCCTTTAGGATTAATTGCTAAATCCCCATGGGTGCTGCTGCTAAAGGACGAAAAGGAAAGTGTAATTTTTCTTACTGTAAATTCTCTTTCCTTTAGTCCAAAGCAGCAGCACATACTTACCTGCCCAATAAAATCATTTTTGGAACAGACCGGAGTGGTTTATTGTCTCTCTTGGGTTATACAGACTATACAGACATAATACAGACTATACAGACACTAACTATACAGACATGTAGAGCGGCGCCCAGGGATCCCCCTGCACTTACTGTTATACCTGGGCGCCGCTCCGTTCTCCCGTTATAGCCTCCGGTATCTTCATAGTTAGGCTCCACCCAGGGGAACCTGACGGCGTCTCATTCTCCCATGCTGTAGCGCTGGCCAATTGCAGCGCTCAGCTCATAGCCTGAGAGAAAAAAAAACCTCTCAGGCTATGAGCTGAGCGCTGCGATTGGCCAGCGCTACAGCATAGGAGAAAGAGATGCCGGCAGATTCCCCTGGGTAGAGCCTAACTATGAAGATACCAGAGGCTATAACGCGAGAACGGAGCGGCACCCAGGTATAACAGTAAGTGCAGGGAGATCCCTGGGCGCCGCTCTACATGTCTGTATAGTTAGTTTAGATGTTTTAGGGACAGGTAAATCAGGCCTTTTCTCAGCTTCAAACTCTTTTTCTGCCAGGTAGGAGACTGGAGAAGCCAGCTCTATGCCTCACCTGTATTGTTTTGCACCTGAATTCCTCCAGGAAAAAGCACACTGGTTTACTGCAGATCCTGACTCTCTGGACTTATTTCCCATTGGGGTGTACCACGTCTTATTATCCCTTGCGGAGAGCAGCATCACATTGTGACACATCAACCGTGTCCAGGGGATCCAGCGTAGCGTTAGGGCCACCCCAAACCCGGACACTGCACTGCCACAAGACAATCTTCCAGGTCACAAGCTAAAGACAGAATGGCAATTCTTCTGTCTCAGCATAAGGACCTGCCTGCCCACTGTCCCTGGATTAGCTGATTCGGCTGTCTTTCAGCTCCCCCCCCCTTCCTTCCAGCATCATCCTTCCTCTTCCTCCCTCATGATTTTCCCTACCAATTTTCACAGTAAAATTGTGCCAGGCCCCATTTCTACATTATTCTTCCGAAGGGTATAGCAAAAACTTTATTTGTTTGGCGGCCAAATTTTTGTGAAATTTGTAATAAATCCATTATGGAATTCACTCATCTCTAACATATATGTATTTATACTTTTGCGCTTTCAGCCATGGCGACGTGCACCTGTGCATTGGGATGTGCTGACTAACCCCCATTTTTTTTCTTTGAAGTCTGCACTGGCTGACTCCATTGGTCGTGCACTCCTAACTAACCTGTCTATCCCATAGACTGATTTTAATTAGATCAAGTGTAATGCTGTAGCCTGCTCTCGCTGCATTTACTGGATTTATTTGGCACCAGGAGAGGTAAAATACAGAGTGAGCTCATCATGCATGTGGAGCATGCGTTCCCTGAATTTAATGGAGGCCATTGCGGCACCAAAAGATGTAGAATATAGTGTGGGCTCAGCATGCATATCGAACCTGCATTCCCTGAATTTAATTGAGGCCAGTATGGTACCAGCGGAGGTAGTATTAAGTGTAGGTGCCTATCCTAAAGAAATTGCCTTGCCGGCGGTGGACAGGCACAAATAATTTTGTACAAAATGTATTTGCCAAGAATCTCACATTTATAATGTAGCATTAGCATTAGTACATTTTCTATAGTGAGTATGGCACGGCTGTATTTACATTATTATTTGTGTTTGCAGAGTACTGTTACATTGTTTGTTTTTGCTTTTGTGCTTCCAGCCATGGCGACGTGCACCTGCACACTGGGATGTGCTGAATAACCCCCATTTTCTCTCTCTCTCGATATATATATATTTATGGTCAGGGCTAGGAAAGTAGTCGGCGTACGCAGAGAAACCTGCCCTGAACATAGTGGCTGAATTGTGCCGGGAGCCACTGGCGCGGGTACACCAAGAAAAAGGGGGCATACCCAAGAGAGGCTGGAAAGAAGGGCGGGAGGGAGGGGCGTGATGGTCGGGCGCCTGGCTGGACGCTAGTGTGGAGAATAAGTAGCCAGACGCCCCTCCCACAAATACAGGCTGGTACCAGCCTTACCTATTTATGGTCAGGGCTAGGAAAGTAGTCGGCGTACGCAGAGAACCCTGCCCTGAACATAGTGGCTGAATTGTGTCGGGAGCCACGGGCGCGGGTACACCAAGAAAAAGGGGGCAAAAACAACAGTTAGGTGCAACACTTTATTGTGAATGATTACAAAGCCAAGGAACAAAAGGCTCAAGATATCTCTAATTGAGGATTGGGTATATATCTGGTGAAGCAGGCGGACCGCCATTGCCCCATGGACCGAATGACATGAGCTGGCACCTGATGCCGGGATGAAACTAAAGCCGCCCCTATGCGGAATGAGTGCCCCGAAATTACCTTTGGGTCATAACCTAGGCCCTGGGCAAGAGCACGGATGTATGAAATGAAATGCGAGGTGTTGAGAGGTTTGCCTGCGTATGGCAGGAGCGGGCTGTCTGGAGGTGAAGCCTGAATGTGTGAAAGTAATTGATGTAGCACCGGAACCGGGCACCAATTGTTCGAGGTCGGGTAGAATTTGACCTCTGTGGGGGGATCGGTCTGATTAGTTTTGGTGGAAGGAAGGAGGAGGGTATAATGGCCAATGCCCCATGACAAATGTTGCTTCAAAGGATAGCCTTGACGGTTTAGGCCGGCTAAAACTTCCCCGGGCCTAAGGAACCCATAAAAACTGAGGTACATGGCAGCTTTCAGGACGAGGCTAGTGGAGGGCCCAAAAGGATTACCATCTAAAGGAGAGATCTGTAAACAACTTGCGGGACAGTGGTTGCCTGCGGCTCATGGACCCCTTAAACTCCGGAGGGTGGCTTTAATAGCCTGAATGGAGAAAATGGACCTGCGGTGTGGATTAGACAGCATAAAGTGATGTTGTAGTCCGGCTAAATAAAGTTTGATGGTATTATGCGATAGAGACAGTTGTGAGTGACAATAAGCTAAGAAAGTCATGATATAGGAGGTTTCGGTATGATGACCCCTCGGATGGATCTTGGTGAATTTATCAAAAGCTCTCAACCCGGCCTGATAATTCCTTGCCGTATTGCGTGACAGAGATTTCTTAACCAGATTCCTGGCCTCGTCTATGAGGGAATCTAGTCCAGAATGAGTGTGCTGAATCGAGGAACGGGCGTGCCTGACTGATCCGCGTCGGGCATCTCCTGAAAAAAAAACAGAAAATTAAAACGCAAAAGAGCATCAGCGGCCCTATTCTGCTCGCCTGAGATGTGAACACATCGCATATGAAAATTGTGGCGGAGGGACAGCCAAACCAATTTGCGCAACAAGGCCATGATCTTGAAGGACTGGGCCCTGCCTTTGTTTACAATGTCCACCAGGGTCTGACTGTCTGTAACAAAGGTCACAGAGGCGTTAGACCAATGGTGACCCCAAACCTGAGCTGCCGCCACGACGGGATACAGTTCCAGAAGGGGAGAGGATTTGAGTGCTGCTGAATCTGAGGCTAATTCGGCAGCCAGCCAGTGAGACCTGAAAATGGCGGTGAACCCGGAGGAACCCGCGGCGTCAGAAAATACAATGGGGGAAGAAGAGTCCCATTGTGGAACGAACAAAGAAATACTGTTCCAGTCGGAGAGGAAACTGTTCCACATGACTAGGTCAGCAATGGCCTGGCTGTCCAGATGAACGACGGAATCCTGCTCTGGGGCAGAGGGCAGAAGACGTAACAATATGGAAAGAAAGGCCCTGCCCTGAGGCATAATTCTAGTAGCGAAATTTAGCATCCCCAGCAAGGATTGCAGCTCCACCTTGGTCAGAGAGTGGGACCGGACCGCCTGGGAGATGGCTGAGCGGATCCTGAGCAATTTCTCGCTGGGGAGGCTAGCCTCCATCTTAATGGTATCTAAGATGATGCCCAGGAAGGTGACCCTGGTAGCCGGGCCCTCAGTCTTAGCGGCAGCCACAGGAACCTGAAGACGGGAAAATATGTCCAGGAGCGTGTAGGGAATGTATGGAACCTGCCTAGGCCTTTCAACGAGAAGAATGTCGTCCAAATAGTAGACGACCATGGATAAACCGCCGTGATGGATGAGAATCCAATGCAGGGCTTTGGCAAGTTGTTCAAAAAGCCAAGGGCTACTCTTAGACCCAAAAGTGAGCCGTTGGTAAAGTAGAATTTATTCGCCCACTTGATGCCATAATACTTCCAAAGCTGCGGATGGACTGGAAGCAACTTGAAAGCATCGGCGATATCTACCTTGGCCAACCAAGCCCCGATCCCTGCTTGCAGAATGTACTGAATAGCCTCATCGACTGAAGAATACTGCATTAAATATTCCTCAGAGGGAATCAGCGAGTTGAGGCTGGGGATGGAAGACATATGAGGAGCGGAGAGATCATAGATGAGACGCTTTTTATTAGAGGATTGCTTTGTGACAAGGCCAATGGGATTGATGCGCCAAGACTGGCAGGGAATCTCTAGAAATGGACCGATAATGAACCCTTTGTCGACCTCCGATTGGATGAGGGTAGCCACCGCCTCAGGGTCACTGGAAGCGGATAGCAAATTGGGGCCTACCCAGCAGCCCTGGGGAAGCGTGATGAGACCGGTATGAAAACCCTCTCTAAACTCATCCAACAAGAAGGTGACGAAAGGTCGGTCGGGGTGGTCCTGCAGAAGTGCAGCCAGTAATTCCAAATTGATGTCGGCTAGTCAGGAATCCTTGGCTGTCTTCCTGGGACAGGAGGGACGGGGGTAGGCCCGAAAACACAGAGAACAGATATGAAGTGCTCAGCAAGCATTAAAGGCACAGCCCTTAGCATTAAAATTATTGCATACCTGGCTACTACCGAGGTACACAATTAGCCTGCCCAGCTTATCAAGGGAAGATGACCTAGAGGACCCGGAAGGACCTGGCGTGGACACTGACTGCGGGGCCTGTACCGGGTTAGGGCACCACTCAGAAGAATGGACAATAGACTGGCAAATGGCACAAAGAGGGGCCTTGAGACCCGCAAAGTGTCGACAAAACAGCTCCATATCCAAATCAGCCCAGTTTGACACAAACTGAAACTGGTTTAGGGCAGCAGCGGCTTTGGCAGAAAATGAACGGTGATAGTCATAGAATGCCGAGCCGCCGTACTTGTGCCCCAAATCCGTAAGCCGGTATAAATAAGTGTCCAACTCTTCCCTACGACTAGGCTGAGCTGACCACACCACATCTCTGTAAAGGCTGAAGGCTAGAACAAATTCGGAAATAGATAATTTCCTGTTTAGACGAGCGTCCTTAGCCTTCAAAACCACAGAAACCTCTCCACAGTTGATGACCCGGTTCTCAGATATATCCTGGGAGGCAATAAGAATAGACGCCAGATTCACGTCCCTGCCTGCGAGGATATCCTTTTTGATATGCTCCGGGACGAAATGAGAAGGTGCAATTTGAGGAGTGGCAGAACGCCTACCTGCAACGTCCTGATGAATGGCAGGGGTGACTGCCAAACCCGGAGATTGCGGCGAGACCGCTGGCCTGGTTTCCAGAACTGCCACCCTAGACTGAATGTCTGCGACCGAGCTAGCGAGACCACCGATGGAGGACTGGATCTGAGCTAGTGCTAGCTGTATTGAGCTCAGATTGGACTGCTCAGCTGTCGGACCCGGGGCCGTCATCAGTAGACGGTATAATTCGGCCTTGCAGGCGGATGCGGGATGCCGAATCCCCCGGTGATTAAGCTCTGCAATCAGTTTTGGCATCATCCAACTTCTCAAAGATGTGCTGCTGTTGTGTCCTGAGACGGAAGTTCCTGGCATGGAGATGTTGTCATCCATATCGGACACATGGGACATGCTTGACCTGAGAACAAAAGGCGAATTATGGCCACCAGAGGAATGGAAAAAGGGGGACAGATGGATGCAGAGGGAGCGACCGGGAAGAATGTGAGAGACTGGAGGAGTGCGAAAGTGACCATCGGATGAGGAAACCTACCTGGCGGAACACAAACGGATTTGGAAGCACGGCTCCAAAACGCCAATCGCTTATGTTGGAACTAATAAAAAAGATGACCCTGAGTATCGAATCTGACGGCTGACCCCACCCCAGCAACCATCTCTAACCCGACTTACCTGGGAGTGCCTCGGAAATTGCCTAAACGATATGTAGAAGAAGAGAACAATTACTCCCCAATCTAAGGAAGGAACAAAACAACATCAGAACTGGAGATGATGACTAGGTACCAACAGAGGAAACAAAAGAAAAAGGACCCAGAACACATAATGACCCTGGGTGAATCAGGAGACAAAGACACCCTGGGCAATCCAGGAACATTGACACCCTGGGTGATCCAGGAACATTGACACCCTGGGTGATCCAGGGGACTCTGACAACCTGGGCGAACCAGGAGACACAGACACCCTGGGGCGATCCAGGAACATTGACACCCTGGGTGATCCAGGAACATTGACACCCTGGGTGATCCAGGGGACCCTGACAACCTGGGCGAACCAGGAGACACAGACACCCTGGGCGATCCAGGAACATTGACACCCTGGGTGATGCAGGAACATTGACACCCTGGGTGATCCAGGGGACACTGACAACCTGGGCGAATCAGGAGACACAGACACCCTGGGCTATCCAGGAACATTGACACCCTGGGCGATCCAGGAGACACTGACAACCTGGGCGATCCAGGAGACACTGAAAACCTGGGCGATCCAGGAGACACTGACAACCTGGGCGATCCAGGAGACACTGACAACCTGGGCGATCCAAGAGACACTGACAACTTGGGCGATCCAGGAACATTGACAACCTGGGTGATCCAGGAGACACTGACACCCCGGGTGATCCAGGAGACACTGATAACCTGGGCGATCCAGGAACATTGACACCCTGGGTGATCCAGGAGATACTGACAACCTGGGTGAACCAGGAGACAGGACCCAAGTAAGACGGAAAACAAGGCGAAGCTGTAGTGCGCTATGAAACACATGATTTGTCAGAGGGTGACAGCTGAAAAACCCATAGTGAGGGAACATTGCAACAGGTGAACCTAAACCACATGAACAGAATGACCCTAGCAAGCTGGCAGAGGGTATAGCTAAACATCTGTGCCCCCTTAAATTAAACCAAGACCCCCACCTGCAGCCCAGCCACAGGGCAGAGTGCTTGTACAGCTCTGCTTACCCCCTTACCAGATTTCTAAAAGTAGTGACCAATAAGGCCTGTCACCCCGTCCCATCTTAGGAAAGGAAAAATCGCAAACTGACCCAACATATTCCAGAGGCAGGCAACTTTAATGTGATGCCGCTCCCCAGACCCCGCTGTCTATACCTTAGGGTAGATGCGCGGGCAGCTTATGTTGGGAGAGCGGCGAGTGCCCCTATACCACCGGGTGTCGAAATCAAGGCCGGGCGTGAGGCACAGATAGAGCGGAGCCAGCTGAGCCCCGATTACCTGGTAGGCTGACGTGCGGCAATCCGGACTTCAGTAGCGCGCCTGCGCAGAAACGACAGGAAGCCAGATACGACCGGACCGGAAGAGGAAGGAGCGCGATACCCAGCAAGTAATACGTGATGGTCGGGCGCCTGGCTGGACGCTAGTGTGGAGAATAAGTAGCCAGACGCCCCTCCCACAAATACAGGCTGGTACCAGCCTTACCTATATACACTGCTCAAAAAAATAAAGGGAGCACTTAAACAACACAATGTAACTCCAAGTCAAATGTGCATGTATCTGCTCAAACGGTCAGAAACAGACTCCATGAGGGTGATATGAGGGCCCGACGTCCACAGGTGGGGGTTGTGCTTACAGCCTAACACCGTGCAGGACGTTTGGCATTTGCCAGAGAACACCAAGATTGGCAAATTCGCCACTGGCGCCCTGTGCTCTTCACAGATGAAAGCAGGTTCACACTGAGCACATGTGACAGACGTGACAGAGTCTTGAGACGCCGTGGAGAACGTTCTGCTGCCTGCAACATCCTCCAGCATGACCGGTTTGGCATTGGGTCAGTAATGGTATGGGGTGGCATTTCTTTGGAGGGCCGCACAGTCCTCCATGTGCTCGCCAGAGGTAGCCTGACTGCCATTAGGTACCGAGATGAGATCCTCAGACCCCTTGTGAGACCATATGCTGGTGCGGTTGGCCCTGGGTTCCTCCTAATGCAAGACAATGCTAGACCTCATGTGGCAGTTCCTGCAAGACGAAGGCATTGATGCTATGGACTGGTCCGCCCGTTCCCCAGACCTGAATCCAATTGAGAACATCTGGGACATCATGTCTCTCTCTATCCACCAACGTCACGTTGCACCACAGACTGTCCAGGAGTTGGCAGATGCTTCAGTCCAGGTCTGGGAGGAGATCCCTCAGGAGATCGTCCGCCACCTCATCAGGAGCATGCACAGGCATTGTAGGGAGGTCATACAGGCACGTGGAGGCCACACGCACTACTGAGACTCATTTTGACTTGTTTTAAGGACATTACATCAAAGTTGGATCAGCCTGTAGTGTGTTATTCCACTTTAATTTTGAGTGTGACTCAAAATCCAGACCTCCATGGGTTGAAAAATTTGATTTCCATTTTTTTATTTTTGTGTAATTTTGTTGTCAGCACATTCAACTATGTAAAGAACATTACAACAAGTATTTCAGAAGAATATTTAATTAATTCAGATCTAGGATGTGTTATTTTTGTGTTCCCTTTATTTTTTTGAGCAGTGTACAGTCGTGGCCAAAAGTTTTGAGAATGACACAAATATTAGTTTTCACAAAGTTTGCTGCTAAACTGCCTTTAGATCTTTGTTTCAGTTGTTTCTGTGATGTAGTGAAATATAATTACACGCACTTCATACGTTTCAAAGGCTTTTATCGACAATTACATGACATTTATGCAAAGAGTCAGTATTTGCAGTGTTGGCCCTTCTTTTTCAGGACCTCTGCAATTCGACTGGGCATGCTCTCAATCAACTTCTGGGCCAATTCCTGACTGATAGCAACCCAATCTTTCATAATCACTTCTTGGAGTTTGTCAGAATTAGTGGGTTTTTGTTTGTCCACCCGCCTCTTGAGGATTCACCACAAGTTCTCAATGAGATTAAGATCTGGGGAGTTTCCAGGCCATGGACCCAAAATGTCAACGTTTTGGTCCCCGAGCCACTTAGTTATCACTTTTGCCTTATGGCACAGTGCTCCATCGTGCTGTAAAATGCATTATTCTTCACCAAACTGTTGTTGGATTGTTGGAAGAAGTTGCTGTTGGAGGGTGTTTTGGTACCATTCTTTATTCATGGCTGTGTTTTTGGGCAAAATTGTGAGTAAGCCCACTCCCTTGGATGAGAAGCAACCCCACACATGAATGGTCTCAGGATGCTTTACTGTTGGCATGACATAGGACTGATGGTAGCGCTCACCTATTCTTCTCCGGACAAGCCTTTTTCCAGATGCCCCAAACAATCGGAAAGAGGCTTCATCGGAGAATATGACTTTGCCCCAGTCCTCAGCAGTCCATTCACCATACTTTTTGCAGAAGATCAATCTGTCCCTGGTGTTTTTTTTAGAGAGAAGTGGCTTCTTTGCTGCCCTTCTTAACACCAGGCCATCTTCCAAAAGTCTTCTGTGCGTGCAGATGCGCTCACACCTGCCTGCTGCCATTCCTGAGCAAGCTCTGCACTGGTGGCACTCCGATCCCGCAGCTGAATCCTCTTTAGGAGACGATCCTGGCACTTGCTGGACTTTCTTGGACGCCCTGAAGCCTTTTTAACAAGAATTGAACCTCTTTCCTTGAAGTTCTTGATGATCCTATAAATTGTTGATTGAGGTGCAATCTTAGTAGCCACAATATCCTTGCCTGTGAAGCCATTTTTATGCAACGCAATGATGGCTGCACGCGTTTCTTTGCAGGTCACCATGGTTAACAATGGAAGAACAATGATTTCAAGCATCACCCTCCTTTTAACATGTCAAGTCTGCCATTTTAACCCAATCAGCCTGACATAATGATCTCCAGCCTTGTGCTCGTCAACATTCTCACCTGAGTTAACAAGACGATTACTGAAATGATCTCAACAGGTCCTTTAATGACAGCAATGAAATGCAGTGGAAAGGTTTTTTTGGGATTAAGTTAATTTTCATGGCAAAGAAGGACTATGCAATTCATCTGATCACTCTTCATAACATTCTGGAGTATATGCAAATTGCTATTATAAAAACTTAAGCAGCAACTTTTCCAATTTCCAATATTTATGTAATTCTCAAAACTTTTGGCCACGACTGTATATATATATATACAGGGAGTGCAGAATTATTAGGCAAGTTGTATTTTTGAGGATTAATTTTATTATTGAACAACAACCATGTTCTCAATGAACCCAAAAAACTCATTAATATCAAAGCTGAATATTTTTGGAAGTAGTTTTTAGTTTGTTTTTAGTTTTAGCTATTTTAGGGGGATATCTGTGTGTGCAGGTGACTATTACTGTGCATGATTATTAGGCAACTTAATAAAAAACAAATATATACCCATTTCAATTATTTATTTTTACCAGTGAAACCAATATAACATCTCAACATTCACAAATATACATTTCTGACATTCAAAAACAAAACAAAAACAAATCAGTGACCAATATAGCCACCTTTCTTTGCAAGGACACTCAAAAGCCTGCCATCCATGGATTCTGTCAGTGTTTTGATCTGTTCACCATCAACATTGCGTGCAGCAGCAACCACTGCCTCCCAGACACTGTTCAGAGAGGTGTACTGTTTTCCCTCCTTGTAAATCTCACATTTGATGATGGACCACAGGTTCTCAATGGGGTTCAGATCAGGTGAACAAGGAGGCCATGTCATTAGATTTTCTTCTTTTATACCCTTTCTTGCCAGCCACGCTGTGGAGTACTTGGACGCGTGTGATGGAGCATTGTCCTGCATGAAAATCATGTTTTTCTTGAAGGATGCAGACTTCTTCCTGTACCACTGCTTGAAAAAGGTGTCTTCCAGAAACTGGCAGTAGGACTGGGAGTTGAGCTTGACTCCATCCTCAACCCGAAAAGGCCCCACAAGCTCATCTTTGATGATACCAGCCCAAACCAGTACTCCACCTCCACCTTGCTGGCGTCTGAGTCGGACTGGAGCTCTCTGCCCTTTACCAATCCAGTCACGGGCCCATCCATCTGGCCCATCAAGACTCACTCTCATTTCATCAGTCCATAAAACCTTAGAAAAATCAGTCTTGACGTTTCAGCTTGTGTGTCTTGTTCAGTGGTGGTCGTCTTTCAGCCTTTCTTACCTTGGCCATGTCTCTAAGTATTGCACCCCTTGTGCTTTTGGGCACTCCAGTGATGTTGCAGCTATGAAATATGGCCAAACTGGTGGCAAGTGGCATCTTGGCAGCTGCACGCTTGACTTTTCTCAGTTCATGGGCAGTTATTTTGCGCCTTGGTTTTTCCACACGCTTCTTGCGACCCTGTTGACTATTTTGAATGAAACGCTTGATTGTTCGATGATCACGCTTCAGAAGCTTTGCAATTTTAAGAGTGCTGCATCCCTCTGCAAGATATCTCACTATTTTTGACTTTTCTGAGCCTGTCCAGTCCTTCTTTTGACCCATTTTGCCAAAGGAAAGGAAGTTGCCTAATAACTATGTACACCTGATATAGGGTGTTGATGTCATTAGACCACACCCCTTCTCATTACAGAGATGCACATCACCTAATATGCTTAATTGGTAGTAGGCTTTCGAGCCTATACAGCTTGGAGTAAGACAACATGCATAAAGAGGATGATGTGGTCAAAATACTCATTTGCCTAATAATTCTGCACGCAGTGTATATATATATATATATATATATATATATATATATACACTGCTCAGGATGGCGCCAACCCCAACGCGCGTTTCGGCGTACCTTCATCTGGGCGTACCTTCGTCTACCCCCAGACGAAGGTACGCCGAAACGCGCGTTGGGGTTGGCGCCATCCTGGAGGAGACTCAGTATGGGTAATTGTCCTGTTTTCCTGTATCGTATGAATTCCATGTATGCATTTTTTGAATAATCATGTTGAAGGGATAGGGACTTATGTCCACTGTAGTCTCCTCCAGCGATGTTGCTTTTTATCTCTTGCACCGATTCTTTTAATCATGTATGTTATTAAATTATAATGTGTTTTGTAATAAAGAATTTAATGAGTACCAGCGGTCTGGCATTTTTCTATGTAGGTTATGTATGTATTGTACTGCCAAAGGCTTGGTTATTACTTGAATAAGGATTTATTCTATGGTTGAGGTATATATTTTTTCGGTTGGTACAACCCACACAAGTGGCTCAGGTAGTGCAGCTTATCCAGGATGGCACATCAAGCGAGCTGTGGCAAGAAGGTTTGCTGTGTCTGTCAGCGTAGTGTCCAGAGCATGGAGGCGCTACCAGGAGACAGGCCAGTACATCAGGAGACGTGGAGGAGGCCGTAGGAGGGCAACAACCCAGCAGCAGGACCGCTACCTCCGCCTTTGTGCAAAGAGGAACAGGAGGAGCACTGCCAGAGCCCTGCAAAATGACCTCCAGCAGGCCACAAATGTGCATGTGTCTGCTCAAATGGTCAGAAACAGACTCCAACACCGTGCAGGACGTTTGGCATTTGCCAGAGAACACTGAGATTGGCAAATTCGCCACTGGCGCCCTGTGCTCTTCACAGATGAAAGCAGGATCACACTGAGCATATGTGACAGACGTGACAGAGTCTTGAGACGCCGTGGAGAACGTTCTGTCGCCTGCAACATCCTCCAGCATGACCGGTTTGGCATTGGGTCAGTAATGCAGTAATGGTGTGGGGTGGCATTTCTTTGGAGGGCCGCACAGCCCTCCATGTGCTCGCCAGAGGTAGCCTGACTGGCATTAGGTACCGAGATGAGATCCTCAGACCCCTTGTGAGACCATATGCTGGTGCGGTTGGCCCTGGGTTCCTCCTAATGCAAGACAATGCTAGACCTCATGTGGCTGGAGTGTGTCAGCAGTTCCTGCAAGACGAAGGCATTGATGCTATGGACTGGCCCGCCCGTTCCCCAGACCTGAATCCAATTGAGCACATCTGGGACATCATGTCTCGCTCTATCCACCAACGTCACGTTGCACCACAGACTGTCCAGGAGTTGGCAGATGCTGTAGTCCAGGTCTGGGAGGAGATCCCTCAGGAAACCGTCCGCCACCTCATCAGGAGCATACACAGGCGTTGTAGGGAGGTCATACAGGCACGTGGAGGCCACACACACTACTGAGCCTCATTTTGACTTGTTTTAAGGACATTACATCAAAGTTGGATCAGCCTGTAGTGTGTTTTTCCACTTTAATTTTGAGTGTGACTCCAAATCTAGACCTCCATGGGTTGAAAAATTTGATTTCCATTTTTTTATTTTTGTGTGATTTTGTTGTCAGCACATTCAACTATGTAAAGAACAAAGTATTTCAGAAGAATATTTAATTAATTCAGATCTAGGATGTGTTATTTTTGTGTTCCCTTTATTTTTTTGAGCAGTGTATATATATATATATATATATATATATATATACAGTCCTGATCAAAAGTTTAAGACCACTTGAAAAATGGCAAAAAATCATATTTTACTTTGTTGGATCTTAACAAGGTTCCAAGTAGAGCTTCAACATGCAACAAGAAGAAATGAGAGTGAGACAAAACATTTTTTGAGAATTCAATTAATTGAAAATAACGATTAAACTGAAACAGGCTGTTTTTCAGCTGATCCAAATTTTAGGACCACATGCCTTTAAAAGGCCAAATCTGTGCAAAGATGTGGATTCATTGTCATTTTCTGTCAGGTAGTCACACGTTGTCATGGCAAAGGCAAAAAAACTCTCCCTTTTTGAACGTGGTCAGGTTGTTGAACTGCATAAGCAGGGTCTCTCACAGCGCGCCATCGCTGCTGAGGTGGGATGCAGTAAGATAGTCATTTGGAATTTCTTAAATGATTCTGAGGGTAATGGAACAAAAAAGTAAAGTGGAAGACCCCAAAAAATTTCATCAGCACTGAGCTGGAGGATCCAATTGGCTGTCCGTCAAGACACTGGACGATCCTCGACCCAAATTAAGGCCCTTTCTGGTGCTGACTGCAGCCCCATAACCATCAGACGGCATCTGAGACTGAAGGGCTTCAAAAACAAAAAACGTCTTCAAAGACCTCGTCTCCTTGAACGCCACAGAACTGCTCGTTTGGACTTTGCAAGAGAGCACCAAACATGGGACATTCAAAGGTGGAAGAAAGTTTTATTCTCTGATGATAAAAAATTTAACCTTGATGGTCCTGATGGTTTCCAACGTTACTGGCATGACAAGCAGATCCCACCTGAGATCTTTTCTACGCACCACAGTGGAGGGGGCACCATAATGGTCTGGGGTGCTTTTTCCTTCAGTGGAACAATGGAGCTTCAGAAAGTGCAGGGGCGTCAAATGGCCGCTTGCTATGTCCAGATGTTGCAGAGAGCATTTCTCATGACTGAGGGCCCTCGTCTGTGTGGTAACGACTGGGTTTTTCAACAGGACAACGCTACAGTACTCAAAAGACAAGGACAAGGGACTTCTTCCAAGAGAAAAACATCACTCTTTTGGCCCATCCTGCGTGTTCCCCTGATCTAAATCCAATTGAGAACCTTTGGGGATGGATGGCAAGGGAAGTTTACAAAAATGGACAACAGTTCCAGTAGATGGCCTTCGTGGGGACGTCTTCACCACTTGGAGAAATGTTCCCACTCACCTCATGGAAACGCTTGCATCAAGCATGCCGAAACAAATTTTTGAAGTAATAAAATATAACGGCGGAGCTACTCATTACTGAGTTCATGTTTGGAATTTGGATTTCTATGTTTTCATTAAATTGAATGCTCAAAATTTTTTTGTCTCTCTCCCATTTCTTCTTGTTGCATGTTGAAGCTCTACTTGGAACCTTGTTAAGACCCAGCCATGCTAAATATGATTTTTTGCCATTTTTCAAGTGGTCTTAAACTTTTGATCAGGACTGTATATATACACCCCTTACAAAGTATAGTCTCATTTGTTTGGCTGGCTTTACACCTAATAGTTTTTACATATGCAGTGGCCAGGTACGGGGGGGATAATATTCTGTATTTGTTGTGACACCAATTGCAGCGTGCGCAGGCTACTGTCCCAGGGCCCTTCCAAGGTGTTATAACGCACGTCCCAGATTAGTAATGCCGGAGTGGTGTAATGGCCTATAATGTCTCTGTAGGACAGTGATAATTGTGTCACGGTGTCTCCTACCTGGGTATGGCCGAACTCCTGGCTTCCTGCCTCACTTTCAATAAATGTGAGTGTAGTGATACTAGGAGTAATAGAGGAATTTTGCAGATAAAAGGATGTCCAGACCTTTAGATGAAGTTCAAATGTTGCTTTACTTGAAATAACTTGCATCCAAACGGTATTCAGCTTTAGTCTCTTGGTCCCAGATGGTTTTGGCAATCATTGGCAGGAATGAGTACTTCTGCTTCAAAAGTGGAACTTGCAGGATAAAACGTCTGCTTGGTAGCTCTGTAATTGTGGCAGGGTTAGCTTCTGCACTTATCTGGTACCTTCTGCTGTATGGGGACAGACTAGCTGAGGAGGAATTGGCTTCTCCTAGGACTCTGGACTTATCTCACAGATGGATTCTCAGGGGATGCTTTCTTCCTGGAACTCTGGAGTTTAGCTGCAGTTTCTGCTTTCCTCATCCAGCTGAGCTAAAGGTGCTCAAGCTGGGTATATGGCCAAGTCTCAGCTAGGTCCTTGCTGTCTTCCCTATGCAGGGGGTAAACTATATCTGGCTCTAACTGGTTCTTCCCTCCCTTGCTGCAGGAATAGGGAATAGTCCTCTCTCCACAGAAAGGGGCTAAGCTGGAATAAACCATTCCAGCTTAGATAATCTAAACAGTGACTTGTACCTACCAATGTGTTGCTGCCACCTACTGGTAACCAGGCAAATTACATGAATAATTGCTTTTAGCATGGTTTTGTATGCACATTTGTGGAAGACATAAGCAAAATCTGATGACAGTATAAAGGCTCTTAGGAGATAGTAGCGGGGTAGAGGCGTGTAGTAACACAACTCTGGGGTGTTACACATACGGGTTCCCAGATTATGGCAAACTGCAACGTGCCGCCCCCATGGTCCCAGGTCTTTAGGAATGCCGAGTGGTGTGGTGCAGCCCTAATAGTCTCTGTGTGTGTCACGGTGCTCCTACCTGGATGCCGTCCCTCCCCAGGGCATGGCTCCAAAGCAATAAAAGGGATGAGTAATGGTGGAAGTGGAGAATAAATTGAGTCCACACATTTATAAACAGCTTTACTTGAGGAAACTTGCATTCAAACAATATTCAGCCTTTCTCTTGGTTCCAGCAGGTATTAGCATAAACTGGCAGGCAAACTTGAGTACTCTGCTTTCTCTCTCTGTTGTGCCTAACTCGGCTTTAGTCTGGTCGCTGGACTTTAGGGCTGTTCTGGTACCTTTGGAGTGGGGTCCTATGGCTGTTAACCCCCTCGCAACACTCTGTAAATCTGTAAGGAGTTAGGGTAATTCTCCTCTCCTTCCAACTCAAGACTAGACTAAGACTCAATAAAATGAAATAAAATGAGTCACTAGGTTTCAACGGTACTCCATCAAACATTAAACTTTCACCAAAAAAATGTAAAAAAATGTAAAAAAAAAATTCCTAAACTTTTAAAAAAAAAATGTAATTTTTCCCCCCCTTTTTCCCCCCTTTTTTTCCCCCTTTTTCTTTTTCACAAAAAAATTCCACAAAAAATCGCAATGGTTTTTTCATGCTGACTCTCCCCTTTGGGAGTTATATTCTAAACACGGATATATCAACCAATGACTGACTACAAAAGTGGTTCATTCATGAATTCACTCGTCCAGGTGAGTGCCCTCTCCTTCTGGACAATTCCTTATTCCACTACTCCGGCGCAATACAATGTCAATACCCCAAATATACCTAAACCAGGCACGGCTTGAGATCAAATTCTATATTCATCCCTTTAGGTTGAAGGGTGCCTAATCTGTATATCCATTCGATCTCTCTTCTATTTATTCGCATGACTGGGTCACCACCCCGCCAATGGGGTTTAACTAATTCTACTCCCATGAACTTCAAACCTCTACGTTCTGGAGGTGGTTGATTGATTCCTCCTGGACGCGCTGGCGCGTCCTCTCGAGAGACGCGAGATTTCCTGTGAACGCGCGCGTTCACAGGAACGGAACGTAAGCGTGTGGATCTCCAGCCTGCCAGCGGCGATCGTTCGCTGGCAGGCTGGAGATGTGTGTTTTTTAACCCCTAACAGGTATATTAGACACTGTTTTGATAACAGCGTCTAATATACCTGCTACCTGGTCCTCTGGTGGTCCCCTTTGTTTGGATCGACCACCAGAGGACACAGGTAGCTCAGTAATATGTAGCACCAAGCACCACACTACACTACACCCCCCCCCGTCACTTATTAACCCCTTATTCACCCCTGATCACCCCAGATCACCCCATATAGACTCCCTGATCACCCCCCTGTCATTGATAACCCCCTGTAAGGCTCCATTCAGACATCCGTATGATTTTTACGGATCCACTGATAGATGGATCGGATCCGCAAAACACATACGGACGTCTGAATGGAGCCTTACAGGGGAGTGATCAATGACGGAGGTGATCACCCCATATAGACTTCCTGATCACCCCCCTGTCATTGATCACCCCCCTGTAAGGCTGCATTCAGATGTCCGTATGATTTTTACGGATCCACTGATACATGGATCGGATCCGCAAAATGCATATGGACATCTGAATGCAGCATTACAGGGGGGTGATCAATGACGGGGGTGATCACCCCATATAGACTCCCTGATCACCCCCCTGTCATTGATCACCCCCCCTGTAAGGCTGCATTCAGATGTCCGTATGATTTTTACGGATCCACTGATACATGGATCGATTCCGCAAAACGCATACGGACATCTGAATGCAGCCTTACAGGGGGGTGATCAATGACGGGGGTGATCACCCCATATAGACTTCCTGATCACCCCCCTGTCATTGATCACCCCCCTGTAAGGCTGCATTCAGATGTCCGTATGATTTTTACGGATCCACTGACACATGGATCGGATCCGCAAAACGCATACGGACATCTGAATGCAGCCTTACAGGGGGGTGATCCATTACGGGGGTGATCACCCCATATAGACTCCCATTTTTTTATACAAAGTTGGCATTTGACCGAGATATTTATCTCACCCAGCATGGGTATATGTAAAATGACACCCCAAAACACATTGCCCAACTTCTCCTGAGTACGGGGATACCAGATGTGTGACACTTTTTTGCAGCCTAGGTGGGCAAAGGGGCCCACATTCCAAAGAGCACCTTTCGGATTTCACCAGCCATTTTTTACAGATTTTGATTTCAAACTACTTACCACACATTAGGGCCCCTAGAATCCCAGGGCAGTATAACTACCCCACAAGTGACCCCATTTTGGAAAGAAGACACCCCAAGGTATTCGCTGATGGGCATAGTGAGTTCATGGAAGTTTTTATTTTTTGTCACAAGTTAGTGGAATATGAGACTTTGTAAGAAAAAAATAAATAAAAAAAATCATCATTTTCGCTAACTTGTGACAAAAAATAAAAAATTCTAGGAACTCGCCATGCCCCTTACGGAATACCTTGGGGTGTCTTCTTTCCAAAATGGGGTCACTTGTGGGGTAGTTATACTGCCCTGGCATTCTAGGGGCCCAAATGTGTGGGAAGTATTTTGAAATCAAAATGTGTAAAAAATGGCCGGTGAAATCCGAAAGGTGCTCTTTGGAATGTGGGCCCCTTTGCCCACCTAGGCTGCAAAAAAGTGTCACACATGTGGTATCTCCGTACTCAGGAGAAGTTGGGCAATGTGTTTTGGGGTGTCATTTTACATATACCCATGCTGGGTGAGATAAATATCTTGGTCAAATGCCAACTTTGTATAAAAAAATGGGAAAAGTTGTCTTTTGCCAAGATATTTCTCTCACCCAGCATGGGTATATGTAAAATGACACCCCAAAACACATTCCCCAACTTCTCCTGAGTACGGAGATACCACATGTGTGACACTTTTTTGCAGCCTAGGTGGGCAAAGGGGCCCACATTCCAAAGAGCACCTTTCGGATTTCACCGGCCATTTTTTACAGATTTTGATTTCAAACTACTTACCACACATTTGGGCCCCTAGAATGCCAGGGCAGTATAACTACCCCACAAGTGACCCCATTTTGGAAAGAAGACACCCCAAGGTATTCGCTGATGGGCATAGTGAGTTCATAGAAGTTTTTATTTTTTGTCACAAGTTAGTGGAATATGAGACATCCGCTAACTTGTGACAAAAAATAAAAAGTTCTATGAACTCACTATGCCCATCAGCAAATACCTTAGGTTGTCTACTTTCCGAAATGGGGTCATTTGTGGGGTGTTTGTACTGTCTGGCCATTGTAGAACCTCAGGAAACATGACAGGTGCTCAGAAAGTCAGAGCTGCTTCAAAAAGCGAAAATTCACATTTTTGTACCATAGTTTGTAAACGCTATAACTTTTACCCAAACCATTTTTTTTTTACCCAAACATTTTTTTTTTATCAAAGACATGTAGAACAATAAATTTAGAGCAAAATTTATATATGGATGTCGTTTTTTTTTGCAAAATTTTACAACTGAAAGTGAAAAATGTCATTTTTTTGCAAAAAAATCATTAAATTTCGATTAATAGCAAAAAAAAAGTAAAAATGTCAGCACGAATGAAATACCACCAAATGAAAGCTCTATTAGTGAGAAGAAAAGGAGGTAAAATTCATTTGGGTGGTATGTTGCATGACCGAGCAATAAACTGTTAAAGTAGTGTAGGTCAGAAGTATAAAAAGTGGCCTGGTCATTAAGGGTGTTTAAGCTAAGGGGGCTGAGGTGGTTAAAATGCATAGAGACACTATGGGTGGTTAGACCTTTTTTAATATTACGGATGTGTTCCTGTATTCTAACTTCCAGTTTTCTGAGGGTTCTTCCCACGTACTGGAGGCCACAAGGGCACTCCAGTACGTATATCACCCCTTCATTCTTACAGGACAGGCCCCCTTTCACTTTAAACTCTTGTCCATTTACTGTGGACTTTACTACCCCCACATGCTGCATTCTCTCTCTCAGGGTTCTATTCTTGCAGCCTATACAAAAGCCGCACCATGTGAATTTCTGCGTGTCTTTCTTTTTGGGGACAGTCGAGATCGCGCTATGTACTAAGCGTGTATTCAGATTAGGGGCCTTCTTATATATTATTTCTGGCCTCCTTGGTATCTCTTTCCCCAAAATGGGGTCATTCTTCAATATTGCCCAGTTTCTTTTAATTGCGTTTTTCAAAAACCCTGTATTGACATTATATTGTGTCATGAACATGAAGTGGAACTCCCTTTCCTTCTTATACCTTTTTCCACAGTCACCCTCTGTTGTTTAGACCTCCAAATTTTTACGGCACTCTTTCAACTCCTCCTCCTCATATCCTTTTTCCACAAACCTTCCTTTAATCACTTTACTCTGTTTCCTATAATCTTCTACTTTTGTACAGTTACGTGCTATTCTTTTAAACTGCCCTTTTGGGATGTTATCTAACCATATATCCTGGTGGCAGCTAGTCTTATCAATATATGCATTCACGTCTGTTTCTTTAAAGTAAGTTTTCGTGACCAACCTTCCATTTTCCAGGGAAATACACAGATCTAGGAAATTAGCCTCCACATTGCTTATATTGCTGGTAAAGTGCAAATTCCAGTTGTTCTCATTCAAAGTTTGAATGAGTGCTTCCAGCCCACTTTTTTCTCCTACCCAGATTAAGAGGCAGTCGTCGATGAATCTCCTCCATACCAGCAATTCACCTCCATCAATTTTCCTTCCTAATATTGGGATAATGTTCTCCTCCTCCCATGCCCCCATAAAAATATTCGCAAAACTTGGTGCAAATTTCGCGCCCATCGCAGTTCCGGTGCATTGGACGTAAAAATTCCCGTCATATCAAAAATAATTATGATCTAAATAATACTCCACACATCTCACGATAAAAGTACCCTGCGTGTCTGTCATTAGTGGATCTTTTGACACCTGGTTCTCTATGTTTTACTCCTAGGGCCTTCGGTATCACGGTAAATAATGAGGTCACATCGACTGTCGCCAGCCATACCTCCTCTCCATATGTCTCAAGTTTTTTTATGAGATCTAATACGCTACCCGTATCCTTCAAATAAGAAGGAATACGTGTGACATATTTTTGTAGGTGGAAATCTATGTACTCTGTGATTCTGCTTGTAAGGGAATTTATCCCCGAGACTATGGGCCTACCTGGGGGATGGAGGAGACACTTGTGTATTTTTGGTAGGTGATATATCACAGGGGTTACTGGATATTTCACCGTTAGATATTCAAATTCCTTCTTATTTAATATATCATACCTAAGACCGTCTCTTAATAATATATCCAAAGTGTTCTTATGGAGAGGAGATATGGCTGGCGACAGTCGATGTGACCTCATTATATAGGCATTTTATAGGATTAGGCATTTTCTATTAAGTGTTAGGGACCACTCATTAGAGGCGACCTTGACGTGGTGAGTGGCTTATTACGCTTTGGCCAAAATGTACACCAATGCCTCATCCAGCATAGAGGAATGCTGGATGTAGAGTGCTATCACATTTGTATTTTTCGTTTGTATATGTATTTCGCCATAGTGATGTGCACCTACATACAGGTTGTGCTGACCCAATCCCCCACATTTTCTATTAAGTGCCGGCGATGTCCATGTTTTGCGGATCCGTGGATCCGCAAAACACACACGGACGTGTGAATGGACCCTGACAGAAAACTTCCTGCAGCCCCTCCCTTGGACTAACAGGACTGGCCCACTTCTGCCCAAAAGGGGGAGAATGGAATAGTAAGTTCCATTTTATCTTAAGATCTCTCTGCCATATACACTGCTGGTGACCCAGGCACATTACATGTACAAAAGAGTTTCATAGCAACATTATGAATGCTCAGTGACAAGGGACCTGGAATAAATACAAATATGACATTATTGGTAGGTTATCATAGACGTGTAGGATGTAGGAATGGTAATACCCCCCAGTTTTTTTGCACTGACAATTTATTTCCTGGAATACTGAGTTCCTTGAGTTCCCACAGTACTGGCTCCCTGACAATCATGTCCACACAATAGTGCCACATAGAAACTGCCATGTGTCAGAAAGTTCCATGTACAATTACTGAGCTACTGTTATGATGAATCATGGGCAAATTACTTAGAACTGGATATTAATTTTTCAATAGAAATACTACTAAGCTTAAAAATTTTACAAGTGTGACATCACCAAAAAAAGCAAAAGGTAGCGATCTACACTGATACAGTAGTAGGATGTACAGGAGGAATTGTATCATGTCATTATGAGAATGGGTATTAAATAATACTGACAAATAATGTATTTCCTCCTGTTAATTTTAGACTTACTTTCTGGGGCAGATTCATCATGACAGGAATTTTTTTTGTCATTTTTGCAGGAGTCTGTGTTGCTGGAATTTGCACCTAATTTGTCAAATGTCACATAGTGTTTGATACATTTATGTGTCTATTCGTCTAACACTTCTGTCTTGAGATGTTACATAGTAACATAGTATATAAGGCCGAAAAAATACATTTATCCAGCCAGTTCGGCCTGTTATCCTGCAAGTTGATCCAGAGGAAGGCAAAAAAAAAACCTGTGAGGTAGAAGCCAATTTTCCCCACTTAAGGGGAATAAAAAATTCCTTCCCGACTCCAATCAGGCATTCAGAATAACTCCCTGGATCAACGACCCCTCTCTAGTAGCTATAGCCTGTAATATTATTACACTCCAGAAATTCATCCAAGCCCCTCTTGAATTATTTTATTGTACTCACCATCACCACCTCCTCAGGCAGAGAGTTCCATAGTCTCACTGCTCTTACCGTAAAGAATCCTTTTCTATGTTTGTGTAGACACCTTCTTTCCTCCAGACGCAGAGGGTGTCCCCTCATCACAGTCCTGGGGATAAATAGATGATGGGAGAGATCTCTGTACTGCCCCCTGATATATTTATACATAGTAATTAGATCTCCCCTCAGTCGTCTTTTTTCTAAAGTGAATAACCCTAATGTTGATAACCTTTCATGGTACTGTAGTTGCCCCATTCCAGTTATTACTTTAGTTGCCCTCCTCTGAACCCTCTCCAGCCCTGCTATGTCTGCCTTGTTCACAGGAGCCCAGAACTGTACACAGTACTCCATGTGTGGTCTGACTAGTGATTTGTAAAGTGGTAGAACTATGTTCTCATCACGGGCATCTATGCCTCTTTTGATGCAACCCATTATGTTATTGGCCTTGGCAGCAGCAGCCTGATACTAGGTTTTACTGCTTAGTTTGCTGTTTATTAAAAATCCTAGATCCTTTTCCATATCAGTGTTACCGAGTGTTTTACCATTTAGTATGTACGGGTAATTTGCATTATTCCTTCCTATGTGCATAACCTTACATTTGTCAGTGTTAAACCTCATCTGCCACTTCTCTGCCCAAGCCTCTAATCTATCCAGATCAGTAATGCGCACAATAATAGGACATGAATCTAGTTTGGTAGTAAGACGGCTCACTCCCTATATTCACGGATAGCTGCCTGTGTCTAATATGAATCACCCTTTCAAAGTAATGGAAAAATGTTATAAAAATAGACCGGCACTCAAACACATGGGTTCAGGGAAGAGACTGGGCAGATATGTGATAAAAATAAAATACAATTTAATAATTCAATGCACAGTAAAAATTGGATTTTATTTTTATCACATATCTGCCCAGTCTCTTACCTGAACCCATGTGTTTGAGTGCCGGTCTATTTTTATAACAATAATAGGACATGTTCTATTTTTTTGCGGAACGTAAATACGGACATATGGAAACAGAATGCACATGGAATAACTTCTGGTTTTTTTTTTTGCGGACCCATTGAAGTGAATGGTTCCGCAAAAAAAAAAAAAATGGACACAGAAAGAAAATGCGTGTGCATGAGCCCTTAAATCTGCTTGTCAGGCTGACCATGCTCACTTTCCCAACCACTTTTCAAAAGTAAGAATGCAAAATGTCACTAAGGCCTAGTTCACACGAATGTATGGCTTTTATAGTTTTTTGCGGTCCGTTTTTCACGGATCCGCTGTTCCGTTTTTGAGTTCCGTTGTGTTTCCGTTTCCTTTCCGTTTTTCCGTTCCATTTTTCCGTATGGCATATACAGTATACAGTAATTACATGGAAAAAATTGGGCTGGGCATAACATTTTCAATAGATGGTTCAGAAAAAACGGATACGGAAGACATACGGATGCATTTCCGTATGTGTTCCGTTTTTTTTGCGGACCCATTGACTTTAATGGAGCCACGGAATGTGATTTGCGGCCAAATATAGGACATGTTTTATCTTTCAACGGAACGGGAAAACGGAAATACGGAAACGGAATGCATATGGAACACATTCCGTTTTTTTTGCGGAACCATTGAAATGAATGGTTCCGTATACGGACCGTATACGGAACACAAAAAAACGACCCGTACACCCGCAAAAAAAACGGTCGTGTGAACTAGGCCTAAATGTTTGCACAAATAAGTCCAAAAAGATTCAAGCAGGGCCGGACTGGCCCACCAGAGTTCCAGGGGATCCTCCAGTGGGTCCATAATAAAACAGGGCTCATAAGTTCCTGTATGCACAGAGGATGGGCACACAGAATAATTTCCTCTGGTGTGCTCAAGGGGCTTTAGTCCGACACTGGTTGCAAGGCACTATTTTGCAATTTTTTGAAGCCAGAATTTTGCGCCCTGAGTATTTCTCATGTTTCTTGTGGACAGTGGGTCTATTCAGGGGGTAAATATTAACCCCTTAGTGACCACCCATATGTGTTTTTACGGGGGTCACTAAGGGGCCCTAGGCTGGCCGTTTTTTTTCATGGTGGTCCAGTCTAAGCACTGCACGGGTCCCCTGTGAAGCGGGGAGCGGGGACCCAGCTCTCACATAAGAGCCTCAGCCCTGCTCTAACAGCAGGTGTACCAATCTGGGCTGTTTAACACTTTACATGCCGTGGGCACCCGCCGCATGTAAAGTGCTGACAGAGGGAGCGGACGCCCTCTGTCTCCCATCAGCACCCTGCAAATGCGATCGCAGGGTGGTGCCAATGTGTGTTAGGACTGAAAGGGGTCTGATGTAGGCCCCAGCCCAGCTTTCAGTAATTTCCAGCAGGCTGCGCCTCTCTGGCACAGCCTGCTGGTCAATGTTAGAATAGCATTGCCATTAAAATGCAATGCACTATAGGGATAAAAGCAATTAAAAAGCTGTCTGTTATAGTCCCCTTGTGGGACTATTAAGTGGTAAAAAAAAGTTTAAAAAAAGCTAATTTATTGAATAAAAAAATCCCATTAAAAAATTATGCTTTTATTTTCATCGAAAATCCGCTTTTCAATGAAAAAAATTCCAAAAAAAAAAAATCTTCCCCATATGTTTGTATTGCCGCATCCATAACGACCCGGACTACATAAATATCATGTAAATTATCCCCTACGGTGAACGGCGTAAAAAAAAATAAAAAATTATTCTTCATCAGAATTATCAGAATTGCTAATTTATTCTTAGTTGCCACCGAAAAAACGGAATAACAAGAGATCAAAAAGCGCCATTTACTACAAAAATCAAGCCCTCACACAACTCCATAGAAAGAAAAATAAAAAAGTTATGGGTCTTGGGAAGCGGCAATGCAAAAACATTTTTTTCTTTTAAAAAAAAGGGGAGTTTTATTGCAAAAATGTAGTAAAATGTAAAAAAAACTATATGTATTTGGTATCACTGTAAACATACTGACCCAGAGAATAAAGACATTATGTAATTTATACCGAAAAATGAACTCCGTAAAATTTATAACGTAAAAACGCAGTGGCAGTATTGCTCTTTTTCCAATCTCCCTCACAGAAAGAGTTAATAAAAGTTAATCAGAAAGTTATGTGTACCCTAAAATGGTGCCATTAAAAACTACAACTTGTCCCGCAAAAAACAAGCCCTCATAAAGCTATATAGACAGAAAAATGAAAAAGTTATAGCTCTTGGAACGCGACGATGAAAAAAGGAAGACGTTTGGTCAGTAAAACGATTAGTCAGTAAGGCCCAAAACAGGCTGGTCACTAAGGGGCTAACCATGGGGCCCCAAAAATATGGTACCCTCTAGAGATGAGTGAAGTTTTGAAAAATTAGATTCGGCAGCTTCCCTGAATTTTGACAAGAAATTTATTTCATTATGAATTCATTTGTCACTAATCGCTTTCCATTGTATGGAACGGGCGCAATGATGGAGAACAGCGATTACGCCCCGCCGTCATTTAACCCCTCAGATGCTGTGTTCAATGCTGATCGCGGCACCTGTGACTCACAATCAGCTGCTCAGTGGTTAATCAGGGGTAAAAAAAAATTATATAAATTATATCGAATACATTTTTCCTAAAATGATGGCTGAAAGTGAAAAAAATATATACTCACCGCATCCACAGAGAGGCCGTCTGCAAGCGTTATGGTGTCACTATGTGATCACGCTGGGTGACATCATCACTGATCACGCTCACCACAGGTCCTTTGGCAGGTTTTCTTGAATCAAGACAGAAGCGCATGGCCTCTCCGCAAGCAAGTAGATGAGGTGAGTATCTTTTTTTTACTTTCAGCCACCATTTTAGGAGAAATTGATTCGTTCCCACCACACACCATAATACACACATCAGCCTCTGCTATATACATTATGTCACATTTTTATTGTTACATTTTATGTAATTATGGGTATATTAGCATTTAATATCTTGTAAAACCAGTTGAACAGTTCACTGCACCCATTTCAGAGCACTGTAATATAAACTGTTGTACAAGTGCATAAAACAGCTTAGACAATAACTTCCTAAAACCCAGCAGTTAGTATATATTCACTTCCTTAATATGCCAGATTATGATGCAAAGTTAAATTGACACATGATGATAGAGCTTTAGTTATTTATGGGAGAAGAACATAATAATATGTTTCCTACTGATAATGTCACTGAGGGGAAAAAAGAATACAAAAATTATGCTAATCGTAAAGCAGCAACAGCTAGATACCGACAGGTTAGGGATGGCTGTTCTGCAGGCCCTGGTTATGAAAAATGATCTGGGACAAGTACTGTGAACACTGTATTAGAACTTGATTTGCCCGTACAAACACTGCTCTACTCTTAAACCAGCCTCATCAGTGCACAGCAAAACTGATCTGCACTAAGGGCACCCCACCTAATATCAGTCAGGAACCCCCAAACCAGGATGTGCCCCGATGAAAAGGTGCGCCCTTTGACACTCTGCAACAGCTAAAGTTTATTTTTATGATATTTGGTGGCTGAGATTTGTATTATGATGTTCTGCAATTGCTGGCATGTGTATCATGATGTTCTGCAGCAGGTGAGGCGGGGGTGCCGGGTGTCAGACCCCCACTGATCTGATATTGATGACCTATCCTATTAGATCCATTGGCACAGCTCCCATTCTACCAGCTAGGCTTGTTTACCTGGAGGGTTGCCACTGGATGTAATCAGTACATAATTATTCTTTTAAGGGCCAGGCTGAAGAGTGGTGGACTTTTAGGCTTTTTACATTAATAGTCTACTCTTAAACTTGGTCATCAATGAAAACCATCAGAGCGATGGAGCAACTGCACTCACTAGAACTTTGTGGCCCCTTAACTCATTGCCTGAGACAGCAGCATCCATACTGGCTGTCCTTGGGACAGCAGCTCAGCCCATTCAAATGATCACACTTATGGATGTTGCAGTGTCGGGTTTCTCAGTGGACACCTATGCGTCTTTGTTCCTCTGATCATGAGGATCCCAGTGGATTGGTTATCAATGCAATACTATCCCAGAAGAACTCTTTAAAAAGGTTTTCCAAGTGTTTTATGTGATCGGTGTGGGGTCTGACTCCTGGCACCCCTGCTGTTGGGCTGTTTGAGGAGCCGCAGCACGCCAATGAGCACCAATGCCTTTTTGCATCCTACCAACCACAGCGCTGTCCATTGGATAGAGGCTGTGGTTGGTATCGGAGCTTTGTCCTGTTTTCTTGAATGGAACTGAGCTGTGCCTAGACCATGTGACTGATTACCATGACATCACTGGACTTGGCAGTGCTGCGGCCTCTTCAAACAGCTGATGGTCAGGAGTTCCGGAAGTTAGACCCTCAACTACTGGATTTTTTCTTGGTATCAAGCACTGTTTTCTTTTGATATAACAATGATACATACCTGAGGATGATGACAGAACATTATTCTTCACTATGCTTTCACTTCCCCTATCACTGCCACATTGTAAGTCACAGAATAGGCCATGTATATTCTAGTTCTGGAAAACCCTTTTAAACTTTCCATCTCCCCACCTAATCTAATATACAGTATAAAGCTGAGTGTATGTATGTATGTCCTCTAAAGGAATCCGCACCGTCACATTTACAATCAAGAAATTTGGCACACAGGTACATCAGGTGTCCGGGAAGGTTTTAGACCAGGTCTCAGCTCTCTAGGACGTACTGTTCCTGAGATATTTCCAAAAAATGCATTAGCCAATAGAAGCTTGGTCACATGACCCTTATCAGCCAATTGAAGCTCGCAGGCCAGTCTCCACATACACACAGCTTTACACCAGGTTTCCATAACAACCCAGCCATTTTTTCTTCACTGCTGTAGGAGAGCTTTAAAGGAAATCTGTCACCAGGATAATCGCTATTGAAGTAAAGCCACGGCCTAATAGTACTCTGAAAATCCAGTTTATTTGGTATGCAAATGAGCCAGTAAGGTGCCCAGAGGGGCGTCACTCTTGCAGGAAGGAGCCCAGACAAGCCCCCTGCCACAATGTGTCCACCCTCAAAAGATGAACTTAAAACCCCGCCCCTAGGTCCCTCTAAGCCACGCCCTGGTTTTGGTCAGGCCACGCGCCCTCCCCCTCCTTAGCCGACGGGATTGAAAAAATGATGGTAAAAATCAACTTCTGTCAGCTGCAGGGGTGGGAGGGAGGGTGACATTCTCCCTGCAGCTCACACTCAAACAGCACAGTGCTGCTGTCTTAGAGTGAGCTGTTCAAAAGGACACGCTCCCAATATGGTTAGGCCATGCCCCCTCCCACTCCTCAGGAGACAGGGATTGAAAAAATGAAGTTAAAAAACAACTTTTAGGCCCCGCTAAGCCACGCCCCGATCTGGTTAGGCCACACCCCCTCTCACTCCTCAGCCGACAGGGATTGAAAAAAAGAAGTTAAAAATGAACTTCTGTCAGCTGCAGGGGTGGGAGGGACAGTGACTTTCTTCCTGCAGCTCACACTGAGACAGCACAGTGCTGCTGTCTGACAGTGAGCTATTCAAAAGGACATCCTTGTGTCCGTCCAGGCCCTGTGGATAGTGTTGATATATTTTAACGACACACACAAACATTAAAGGGCTTCTGTCAGCCCACTAAACCGTTTTTTGTTTTTTTGCTTAATAATAACCCCTACACTGCGATTTATCCATACATAAGTAAAATAATAATTTTGGTTCAGTAGAATTTGCTAAAACCCTATTTTTATAATATGTAAATTACCTTGCTACCAGCAAGTAGGGCGGCTACTTGCTGGTAGCAGCCGCATCCTCCGATGGTAATGACGCCCCCTCTGCTTGTTGATTGACAGGGCCAGGGAACGGGATCTTTCTCCGCTGGCCCTGCCTGTTTTCATTCAATATCTGGCGCCTGCGCCGCGGCCGTACCTATCTTCAATCGGCGCAGGCGCACTGAGAGGCGGCCACTCACTCGGACGCTTCATCCTCAATGCGCCTGCGCCGATGATGTCACATCTACACCCGGCGCAGGCGCATTGAGGATGAAGCGGCCGAGTGAGTGGCCGCCTCTCAGTGCGCCTGCGCCGATTGAAGATAGGTACGGCCGCGGCGCAGGCGCCAGATATTGAATGAAAACAGGCAGGGCCAGCGGAGAAAGATCCCGTTCCCTGGCCCTGTCAATCAACAAGCAGAGGGGGCGTCATTACCATCGGAGGATGCGGCTGCTACCAGCAAGTAGCCGCCCTACTTGCTGGTAGCAAGGTAATTTACATATTATAAAAATAGGGTTTTAGCAAATTCTACTGAACCAAAATTATTATTTTACTTATGTATGGATAAATTGCAGTGTAGGGGTTATTATTAAGCAAAAAAAAAAAAAAAAACGGTTTAGTGGGCTGACAGAAGCCCTTTAAATAAAATAGATTAAATATACCCGAGCGAAACCGGGTCCTTCAGCTACTTATTTATATAATTGATTAAATATTGGGATTCGCATCCCCACCTATCCCTTCGTTGAACTTGATGGACTTGTGTCTTTATTAACTATGCAACTGTATTACTAAACAGATTGTATAATAACATCCGGTTGCAATTAAAGGACTATCTTACTGTTCAAAATTATATCATCCTTGCAATGTTGATTAGTCCAATGGTGATCTAGATCCAGTTCAGTACAACCACGGAGGTCCAGGTCCGTTCTGCAAAAAAAATTGTGGTTTTGTGAAAATATGAGAAATGGAATTACAGGGGCGTAATTACAATCCTGTGGTCCTGAAATTTCAGACTTGGTGTCCCCCATGGGTATCCCCACCAACACCTGCATGTTGCTCACATCCGAGAGACCTGGTGGCTTTGCCATGATTTACAAAGATATATGCCTAACACCCTAAAAATAAATACAATTTTCTATATCTGCTAATACATTACCCCAGAACAAGTTACTTGCAAGACAGTTTATTGTTATTATGTTAATCTGTCTAATAAAGTTTTCTGATTTATTGCATTGTACACTTGATAGCTTTTTATTGATAGGTCATAATCAACAACCCACCCTTTGAGGAGGCTAGGTGATTGACTTAGGTCCTCCCCTAGTTTAGTGAGTGTCAGCTAGCTAAGGAAAAGAGAGGAGCTACACGTTCTCCATACTCAGAACAATAGGGGGGAGATTTATCAAGACCAGCGTTTTCTGTGCCGCTGGATCCACCTAATTTATGAGGAATATCCTCCAGCAGTCCGTGCACCTAAACAGAAATCTTCAGCAGCTCAGAGCTGTCATAGATTTCTGGCTTCATTTGTACAAGAAAACTGGTGTAAATGAAGATAAATTTGTCGGGGTGGCTGGTCACACCCCCATCCTGCCCCTCAGGGAAAGTGGCGAGGGAGGTGAAAAATCAGAGACATGCGACAATTTTGTAAAACCGTTTGCGACTTTTTAACACCACCTTTTTAGGCACAAAGGAGATGATAAACAGAGAATCACTGTCTCTAAGACATTTACTGCTAAAAAGCCACTGCTACATCAAAGTACGCACTCCAGAGAGAGAGGATTAGGTGTCTGTAATCTACAAGGCCAAGCATTAGAGTCAGTCAGAATTGTACTAAACTCATTTACTGCTGTGAAAGGGGAAATTGTTAATACACATTTTGACATGGCCTTCTCAGCTGTATCTTAATCCTGTACCCCTCAACCTGGGAATTACAGACATATTTTGCAGAACCTTATTGCCAGCCCTAGATTCTGCAGAGAGAAAGAAGAGAAAGATAGAGGAAAGGAGTGTCACCACCCCATCATTACAGCTATCCATATATTGCTCTTGGGGAAGATATGCACTATGATCTGCTTAAAACTATGCATTGATGTCATTAGATGTACTGCAACTTCCATTTTGCACTTTAGTAATATTTAGTAATATTTTCAACATCTAGCCTGGTTACTGACTCCAGCATTTGTAACATCCCAGAGTTATGTTACTAAACTCTTTTTCCACGCTACTATTTGTTGGTAACATGTGCCTTGTCATCTAATGTGCTTTTATTTAATATTCCTCACAAATGTGCATTGAAAGCCTTGTTTGAATGTACTTTGCTGTAATTTTCATGTTCACCAGCAGGTGGCAGCAATGTGTCAGCAGGGCCTTAGTTCAGTTTAGCATATCTAGACTGGAATAGTTCATTCCAGTTTAGCAGCCCCTCTTTGAGGAGGTGTGGAATTTTCCCACATCCTGCCTCATGGGTGGGGAAGGAAGTTTAGGTCGTGTGCCAGCCACCCCTGCTAGGGGAAGGCTGTGCTGGTAGGAGCTCCCAGAAATAGGGATCCCAAGCCAGGATCTTGTCTCGGTTGAGACCAAAGATCTTCATCCCGTCTGAGCCTTCAGCCTCGGCTGGTGACAAGCAAGCAGCACCTCCAGAACTCCAGGACGAACCATTCCCTGTGAGCAGAACTGTGAGTACCATCCAGAGACCAGGAGAAGCCAAATTCCTCCTCAGCTAGTCAGTCCCATACACAGCAGAAGATAGACAGAGCAGAAGACAGATTCCTGCCATATTCTCCAGGTACATGATATTAGCAGAAGAGATATTGATCCCTGCCATACATTGCCAATACCTGCTGGGACCAAAGGCTATTGCTGTATCTCATGTGGATGAAAGCTGCAACCAGTAAAGACAAGTTGAATTATATTCCAAGTCTGGATCTCATTCATTACTACCAAGTTCCTCAATTACTCCTACTAGCAACACACTCATTTATTGCAAGTGAGCCAGGATCCAGGAGTAACAGCCGTACCCAGGTAGGAGACACCGTGACACTATACCTACTACCACACAGAGACATTACACCACTCTGGCATTCCTAACCTGGTACATGAGTTGCAACACCTTAAAGGGCCCTGAGACTGTACCCTGCGCACGCAGCAATTGGCGTCACAAACAAAAAACATAGACTATTATACCCATATCTGGACCCACTGCATATTTTGGCGTCCGCGTAACCGTACCACGGTTCTGCTCATTGCATTTTTTACATCACTGGAACAGGATCGAGCTGTGTGCCAACAGAACCGGATCAAATTACATGTTTCACAGTACTGCAAGATCTGAGAGTTGTGCAAAAACCCTGAAAATGGACTTTATTACTTTCATTGCGGGACCAGATAACGCTGCATTATGCGCGTCAGCACTGCAAGGGTTAATCAGCCATTTTTCCCTCATGGCGCAGTGTCTTCATGGCTTTCAAGAGCGCGAAAATTATGACTACGCCCCCCTAGAAGCGGGAAATCTCAAGCCTGCCCACCAAGAACTTTGCAATGCGAGCCAAGGGAGTGCAGACTCCTCCCTCTGGGCTCCACCCTCACTTCCTGCATTTCCTGCACTGATTGTGACAGAGGAGCCAAGGAAGATGGCACAGCCCCCAAAGCCAAAGTGGGACCAGATGGCGATACCAGAAGAACCAGTGTACGAGGCTCACCCACCAGAAATCCGGGTCTCCCAGCTTATGAAGAGAGCTGGCCCCAGCGCTTTTGGAGTGTCCCCGGAGGCTGTGAGTTCCTCAACTGGTGGCAAGACGGCCGCCGCTGCTCAAACAAAGATGGCCGCCGTTCCTGAACCCGCTCCCGCGGATGAAGACATCCTATCTCGAGTCCGGACCCCGGATTCTGTGGATCCCTCCGCGATGGCAGAACGCACAGACAAGACGTCCCCCAAGATGGCCGCCAGCATCAAGCCTGCTCCTGCGGATACCACCGCCAGCCAAGCTGCCCAGGCCCCGAACATACCTGCATCGACAACGGCATCTACAGCTTCGGAGACAGCCGCGATGACGTCACCTACCACGGAGGTCCCCGCGCACCACCAAGAGGCATCGGAACCGGCCGCAACATCAGGTAGGAGCAGACGCGCTCCCTGAGGCCCAGGCCCGGTCCGAAGCTGCCCTTGCACCGCTCCCTGTGGGTCCCGATACCCCTGATAGGCCCAAGCCTGCTCCGCCATGCACACATACTGGTGCGGCGGAGGCGGCCGGAACTTCCACTCCGCCGCCCAGAACCAACACCTCCAGAGCAGGACGCCTCAATCCTGAGGTCCTCATAGTGATCCCTGAAATCCCTGCGGCTCCAACTCTACAGGTGGGGCAAATAAATAACTCTGTCCTGACTTTCAATCCCAGAGTGAAACCCTACGTTCTGCCCTGGAAGCTGCTCCAGGCACTTGCAAGTTGCCTTCCAGAACCCCTTCAGCCAGAGGTTTTGTCCACCTCTGCACTGGCTACGGATCCCGGCCAGGGCCGGCGCCACCAGTAAGGCGACTTAGGCAGTCGCCTAGGGCGCCATTTAGCAGGGGGCGCCAGTTGCAGTGTAAAAAAATAAAAAAAATTATAATAAGTTGGTTATATAAGTTCGGCCGGCCGGCGGCGCCCCTCATGCTGCGCCTCCTCATGCGGCTGAGCGCTTGCCGCTCTAAAGAATCTCCGGCCGCCGGCTCAGTGCTGTGCAGCCTGCTGTCATTCTGTGTCTGCTCTGTGCTGTCCGTGGCCGAGCTCTGTTCGGTCTGCGGTACAGGAGCTTTTGTTTCCTGTACCCGGCCGGACTGACAGGAAGTGCTCACTTAGTGTGCACTTCCTTTCAGTCCGGCCGGGTACAGGAAACAAATGCTCCTGTACCGCGGACCGAACAGAGCTCGGCCACGCTACACTAGAGGTGGGGGGGGGGGGGGGCTGCAATGAGAGTGACAAGGAAGGGGGGGCTGCATGAGAGTGACAAGGAAGGGGGGGGGCTGCAATGAGAGTGACAAGGAAGGGGGGGCTGCAATCAGAGTGACAAGGAAGGGGGGGCTGCAATGAGAGTGACAAGGAAGGGGGGCTGCAATGAGAGTGACAAAGAAGGGGGGGCTGCAATGAGAGTGACAAGGAAGGGGGGGCTGCAATGAGAGTGACAATGAAGGGGGGCTGCAATGAGAGTGACAAGGAAGGGGGGCTGCAATGAGAGTGACAATGAAGGGGGGACTGCAATGAGAGTGACAAGGAAGGGGGGGCTGCAATGAGAGTGACAAGGAAGGGGGGGCTGCAATGAGAGTGACAAGGAAGGGGGGGCTGCAATGAGAGTGACAAGGAAGGGGGGCTGCAATGAGAGTGACAAGGAAGGGGGGGCTGCAATGAGAGTGACAAGGAGGGGGGGCTGCAATGAGAGTGACAAGGAAGGGGGGGCTGCAATCAGAGTGACAAGGAAGGGGGGGCTGCAATCAGAGTGACAAGGAAGGGGGGCTGCAATGAGAGTGACAAGGAAGGGGGGCTGCAATGAGAGTGACAAGGAAGGGGGGGCTGCAATGAGAGTGACAAGGAAGGGGGGGCTGCAATGAGAGTGACAAGGAAGGGGGGGGCATGCAATGAGAGTGACAAGGAAGGGGGGGCTTCAATGAGAGTCACTAGGAAGGGGGGCTGCAATGAGAGTGACAAGGAAGGGGGGGGCTGCAATGAGAGTGACAAGGAAGGGGGGGCTGCAATGAGAGTGACAAGGAAGGGGGAGGCTGCAATGAGAGTGACAAGGAAGGGGGGGTAAAATGAGAGTGACAAGGGAGGGGGGGCTGGAATGAGAGTGACAAGGGAGGGGAGGGTAAAATGAGTATGACAAGGGAGAGAGGGGTAAAATGAGTGACAAGGGAGGGGGGCTGGAATGAGAGTGACAAGGGAGGGGGGGCTGGAATGAGAGTGACAAGGGAGGGGGGGCTGGAATGAGAGTGACAAGGGAGGGGAGGGTAAAATGAGAGTGACAAGGGAGGGGGGTAAAATGAGTGACAAGGGAGGGGGGCTGGAATGAGAGTGACAAGGGAGGGGGGCTGGAATGAGAGTGACAAGGGTGGGGGGGCTAGAATGAGAGTGACAAGGGTGGGGGGGGCTGGAATGAGAGTGACAAGGGAGGGGAGGGTAAAATGAGAGTGACAAGGGAGGGGGGTAAAATGAGTGACAAGGGAGGGGGGGCTGGAATGAGAGCGACAAGGGAGGGGGGCTGGAATGAGAGTGACAAGGGTGGGGGGGCTGGAATGAGAGTGACAAGGGGGGGGGGGGGGGTGGAATGAGAGTGACAAGGGAGGGAGGGGGGGGGAGAGAGTGACAAGGGAGTCCCCAGAGCCAGACTGCAGCCAGAGACCAGATCATCTTATTGTCCTGGTGGTCAGTAGACAATGCAATATGTTTATTATGTAATTGTTTAGTTAATAATACTACATTGGAGACTAATTTACCTCACATTTAGGGTCCATTCACACATCCATGTGTGTTTTGCGGATCCACAAAACACGGACAGCAGCAATGTGCGTTCCGCATTTTTCGGGCACTAAGAGAATATGCCTATTCTTGTCCGCTATTGCTGGGAGGGGGGGCTGGAATGAGAGTGACAAGGGAGGGGGGGCTGGAATGAGAGTGACAAGGGAGGGGAGGGTAAAATGAGAGTGACAAGGGAGGGGGGTAAAATGAGTGACAAGGGAGGGGGGCTGGAATGAGAGTGACAAGGGAGGGGGGGCTGGAATGAGAGTGACAAGGGGGGGCTGGAATGAGAGTGACAACGGTGGGGGGGCTGGAATGAGAGTGACAAGGGTGGGGGGGCTGGAATGAGAGTGACAAGGGAGGGGAGGGTAAAATGAGAGTGACAAGGGAGGGGGGGGTAAAATGAGTGACAAGGGAGGGGGGGCTGGAATGAGAGTGACAAGGGAGTCCCCAGAGCCAGACTGCAGCCAGAGACCAGATCATCTTATTGTCCTGGTGGTCAGTAGACAATGCAATATGTTTATTATGTAATTGTTTAGTTAATAATACTACATTGGAGACTAATTTACCTCACATTTAGGGTCCATTCACACATCCATGTGTGTTTTGCAGATCCACAAAACACGGACAGCAGCAATGTGCGTTCCGCATTTTTCGGGCACTAAGAGAATATGCCTATTCTTGTCCGCTATTGCTGGGAGGGGGGGCTGGAATGAGAGTGACAAGGGAGGGGGGGCTGGAATGAGAGTGACAAGGGAGGGGAGGGTAAAATGAGAGTGACAAGGGAGGGGGGTAAAATGAGTGACAAGGGAGGGGGGCTGGAATGAGAGTGACAAGGGGGGGGGGGCTGCAATGAGAGTGACAAGGGGGGGCTGGAATGAGAGTGACAACGGTGGGGGGGCTGGAATGAGAGTGACAAGGGTGGGGGGGCTGGAATGAGAGTGACAAGGGAGGGGAGGGTAAAATGAGAGTGACAAGGGAGGGGGGGGGTAAAATGAGTGACAAGGGAGGGGGGGCTGGAATGAGAGTGACAAGGGAGTCCCCAGAGCCAGACTGCAGCCAGAGACCAGGTCATCTTATTGTCCTGGTGGTCAGTAGACAATGCAATATGTTTATTATGTAATTGTTTAGTTAATAATACTACATTGGAGACTAATTTACCTCACATTTAGGGTCCATTCACACATCCATGTGTGTTTTGCGGATCCACAAAACACGGACAGCAGCAATGTGCGTTCCGCATTTTTCGGGCACTAAGAGAATAGGACATATTCTATTTTTTTTAGGATCGGAATTGCGGATCCCATAGAAATGTATGGGTCCGCAATTCCGTTCCGCAAAAAGAGACAGCTACAAGAAGCTGGATTAACCCTAAGGGAAACATAGCAGTTCTTTTAATTTAAAAGCTGAGAAAGGGGTGGAACATATGTGATGTCATGATATGGGCAGATCATCTGATAAGGAGGGGGGGGGGGTCAATTTTTATCTTGCCTAGGGCGGCAAAAATCCTTGCACCGGCCCTGATCCCGGCTTGCAGCATGTCACGGCTGCATTCTCCAGGCTGAATGCGCAGCCGACTCCAACAGCCACCACTAGGGGTCTGTGGCGCACAACAACTGCTGCGACGATGAGCTACCAGAGGCAAGAGCGCCCCATGATGCGCTTCAGTAGCTCTAGTAGTGAGGAGGACATGGATGCCTTCCTCTAAATGCATCTTCCTTTAAAATAAGGACATTTGGGAGCGGACTATTCCTGACGGGTGAGGACCCGTTGGCATTGTGTGCTTTTAACGATTTTATTTCAGGTTGCCCTAGTTTGTCCTCACCCTGATGGTCATACATAGTAAGGACTCCCCCCATCAGCATTTAACCCCTCATGTCCAAGTTCATTGTTTTATCCCCTTTCTCAGGTTACTTGATAGCCTTGTGGAACTATGGTTCTAAATATGCTGCTTTTAGACATTTTATACCTCCTTGGATTACAATTAACTCTTTTATCCCTGTGGATTACAATTGACTTTACTGTTTCCAGAGGATTCTACTTCAAGCACTTCAAGAAAAAAGGACTCAAGTTATTTTTGAGCCTACTCTTGCATTAATAAAATTGCACTACTTTAACTAAAAATGTTTACCGCAACATAAAAGCTTGCACCCAAACAAAAGATTCAAACGATACCTGAGCTCTTTGTGATTTCATACTGTAATATTTTTGCACTAATTGTACCAGTTACCTGTTCTGCAACGTTTAAGATAACATGCCCATTGTGTGTATTCTCTTTTAGGTGCCGCAAAGTGACTTTCCTGCACTATTTGTGACATTTGCACTAACCATTGCACTTAACCTAAAATGTAGCAACTTACTCTTATATGCCTTAATTTGACAGCTCTTGTTCTCTCCTTCCTTTATACGGACTGCCTTCATGTGGACGCTTAAAACTAATGGCCTACACCCGGTGATATATACCCATAGGTACCCAGGGTAGGACCAAGTGGTAAGTCCTGGCAGGTCCAGTAACTACACGGGTAACCCCGCTGCTTCGGGAATCGTTAGAAGTCCTAGACTGCTCCTTCCCGCTTGTTTCATGTTCAGGATTGCACCCATCCTGAGGTGTCCTATTTCCAGGAGATCCATGGGATTATACTACCCTCCTCCTGTGACATTGCTAGAAGTATACGGAGACGATAAATACTTCCCCTTCTGAGCCTTTTTGCCTAAGGTAAGGTGCCTCAAACCTTAGAGCCATAATTTAGCTACCCCTTAGTCACCATAGTGATCGTGCTTTAAGCCAAATTTCTCAGGCTTTGGTGCAGGAAAGGTAATACAGGATAAAGCCACCTTTTCATTTGCGGGCATTCCATTACACAATGGTGGGACTACAGAGTAAGGACACCCCTTTGCTTTCTTTGGTGTTTAAAGGATCCAGAACACTTCAAAGTCAGTCAGTAATGTTTGCTTTGTTCAGTATTTAGGTTACCTGGTTATACCAAGAGAAGGAAACTGTGTGTTGGACACCTTACTCTAGCGGGCAGGAACTTTGGGAAAGCCGTTTTATGTTTTGTCTATGTATGTCTTTATATGTAATTCATGCAGCACTTTGTATTTATTGGGTACCTCAGAGCTGGCTCCTTTCTCCCTCCTAAGCATAAGTCGAGGGCGGCTTAACTCGAAGTAAGGGGGAATGTAACATTCCCGGAGTTATGTTACTAAACTCTTTTTCCCCGCTACTATTTGTTGGTAACATGTGCCTTGTCATCTAATGTGATTTTATTTAATATTCCTCACAAATGTGCATTGAAAGCCTTGTTTGAATGTACTTTGCTGTAATTTTCATGTTCACCAGCAGGTGGCAGCAATGTGTCAGCAGGGCCTTAATTCAGTTTAGCATATCTAGACTGGAATAGTTCATTCCAGTTTAGCAGCCCCTCTTTGAGGAGGTGTGGAATGTTCCCACATCCTGCCTCATGGGTGGGGAAGGAAGTTCAGGTCGTGTGCAAGCCACCCTTGCTAAGGGAAGGCTGTGCTGGTAGGAGCTCCCAGAAATAGGGATCCCAAGCCAGGATCTTGTCTCGGTTGAGACCAAAGATCTTCATCCCCAGTCTGAGCCTTCAGCCTCGGCTGGTGACAAGCAAGCGGCACCTCCAGAACTCCAGGACGAACCATTCCCTGTGAGCAGAACTGTGAGTAACATCCAGAGACCAAGAGAAGCCAAATTCCTCCTCAGCTAGTCAGTCCCATGCACAGCAGAAGATAGACAGAGCAAAAGACAGATTCCTGCCATATTCTCCAGGCACATGATAGGAGCAGAAGAGATATTGATCCCTGCCATACATTGCCAATACCTGCTGGGACCAAAGGCTATTGCTGTATCTCATGTGGATGAAAGCTGCAACCAGTAAAGACAAGTTGAATTATATTCCAAGTCTGGATCTCATTCATTACTACCAAGTTCCTCAATTACTCCTACTAGCAACACACTCATTTATTGCAAGTGAGCCAGGATCCAGGAGTCCAGCCGTACCCAGGTAGGAGACACCGTTGACACTATACCTACTACCACACAGAGACATTACACCACTCTGGCATTCCTAACCTGGTACGTGAGTTGCAACACCTTAAAGGGCCCTGAGACTGTACCCTGCGCACGCTGCAATTGGCGTCACGAACAAAAAACATAGACTATTATACCCATATTTGGACCCACTGCATATTTTGGTGTCCGCGTAACCGTACCACGGTCCTGCTCATTGCACATTGTTCGCCGGCCACTGTACATCAATCTCCTGGCTTGCACCCCTACAAAATGCTTAACACCAAGGGGATCCCGACCACCATCAGACAGAAGCCCCAACATCAGGGTGTGCACAAAGGGAAGAAAGGGTGTACCCTCCTATGTCTCTTCGGCCCTAGGGAGTGTCGGTGTGAGGATTGTTACTGTGATTTGTATGAACCACTGTCGCTGCCAGAGCCACTACCACTCTTGTTCTCCACTCTGCTCCTCCTGCACTTGCAGCAATAACACACTTCTAAATAATACATATATATAGCAGAGGGTTCAGACCACACACTAATGTGTATGGGTAGCTCCCGACTCTCCCCTGACAAATGATGTGGGGGATCTGGCGAAATGAAAAGGCAGCTTTAAATGGGACTGAGTTAAGCCTATGTAACACCCTAGAGTGGTCTTACTATTCTTTCACTCTGCTGCTGTCTTTTATTGCTAACACCAATGTCCTCTGTGTATTTATTTCCAGGTCCTTCACAAGTATGCATTGATCTTACTATTATGCAACTGTTATGTTCATGATTATGCCTAGTTCACCAGCAGGTGGCAGCGTATATGGCAGAGATATATTTAGTCAGAATGGAAGTTACTATTCCATTCTCCCCCCTTTGGGCAGAAGTGGGCCAGTCCTGCTTCCTACGAGAAGGAGGGGTGCCAGTTCTAGTTGATTCCAGTTTAGACTCCATATTGGAGCTAAGAAGACATGAAAGATATTGCAGCCAGAGGAAATTGCTCTTCAGCTGAATAAGGAGTCACAAAAGTGAAGTAGCTTGTAGAGCACCAAGATTCCATGCTAATTTAATCCATGCTAAGTGTCAGGAGGGGGATAACAGCCCGAGGCACCCCAATCCAAGGATACCAGAGCCGACCAAAAGTCCAGTAACCAGACCCAAGCAGAGAGAAAGAAAGCAGAGTTATTATGCAAGCCTGTCAGCCCAGCAGAGAAAGAGAGAATGCACAGTTACCAAGTTTGCCTGCCAGTTTATGCCAAAGCCTGCTCGAACCAAGAGAAATCTTGAATGTAAGAAAAGCCTGATAATTGTCTGGAATCAAGTTTACCCAAGTAAAGCTGCTGTTAATATTTATCAAGCTCTGGACTCAAGTTATTCCTCATCCCCTAACTCAACTATTCCCCTTTATTTGTTTCGGAGCATAAGCTCAACTATTCCCTCTGTATCCAGGAAGGAGCACAGTGACACATATAGGCCGCACCATACTACTCGGCATTCCGCTAAACTTGGGAAGCAACAGGGCCCTGGGGGGCGGTGCGTTGAGGGTCCATTGGCTGGTCCAAGTGATTATCATCTATCTCTGTATGCACACAAATACAGGGAACACTATGTTCACATCAGCGTTCAGCCTTTCCGTTATAGGAGCAGGAGAACGGAAAGGACGGATTCGGCACATAACTGAGCCGAACAGAGCCTACAGACCCCATAGACTATAATGGGGTCCGTTAGGTTTCCGCTCAGAAGATGATTTTGGAGCGGAGACAAAAGTCCTGCATGCAGGACTTTTGTCTCCGCTCCAAAATCATCTTCTGAGCGGAAACCTAACGGACCCCATTATAGTCTATGGGGGTCTATGAGGTCCGTAGGCTCCGCTCGGCTCAGTTATGTGCCGAATCCGTCCTTTCCGTTCTCCTGCTCCTATAACGGAGCAGGAGAACGGAAAGGCTGAACGCTGATGTGAACATAGCCTTAGCAGGAAGCTTACCATGACAGGCCTGGGAAGCTTCAGCAGTGCCCAGGCTGTCATGGTAACCAATCGGATTTACAATCCAAACAATTTTGTGATTATTAAAACTTAAAAGGGTTTTCCAAGATCAGAGGTATCTGATCGGTGTGGACCTGACAACTGGGCTGATCAGCTGAACAGCTATATGAGAAGACAACGGTGCTACTATGAGTGAGCAAGCTTAGCACCACACACAGTATAACAGCTGTGCTTGGTATCGTACTCAACCCCATTTACTTCTATGGGGCTGAACAGCGACTAGGCCTTTCTGAACCTGTCTCCCCTATCATCACTAGCCTAGCCTAGGAAAAGCCAAAAGAAGAAGACCAAGAGGGTCCCAGGTGTTGGACCCCCACCAACCTGATACTAATTACCTATCCTAAGGATAGGTCATCAGTGATATACTCTCTGAAAACCCTGTTAACTTTTTCCTATTGAAAAAGGTCAGTGAAGTTTGGAACGGGGATAAAAAGAAAGGACACTGCACTATGCTATAGATTTCTTAGATTATCAGGAAATTATTCGTTTGAATTTGTACATTTTTTCAGACATTTTCAGAAGAAGAAAAGAAGGAAAGACGGCCTGCAGGAATTTTCCCAGTAGAGCAGAGGGCACGGAATTTAAGGTTAATTCCATTTCTGAAAACCTATGAATGGAATTCTCCTTATCTATGAACATTAAATGTCATAACGTCATGAGAACCTCTAGACATAAAAAGAGGAACTGGGAGAAAATGTCTATAAGGGTTCACAAAGCTAATAAGAGTTCACTAGGTCACATTGTCTAAACTTTTGCCAAATCCTATGACCTACTACCAGAAAAATATTCAGAGGTTTCAATTTGGATATCCACAATGGAATTTCATTTGCATATAATGATGAATGAACTTGCTTATAGGAATAGGTCAAGAATATTGCCTTAGAGCAGGGCCGGTGCAAGGATTTTTGACGCCCTAGGCAAGATAAAAATTGCCCCCTCCCCTTATCAGATGATCTGCCCATATCATGACATCACATATGTTCCACCCGTTTCTCAGCATTTAAATTAAAAGAGAGTTATATGTTGCAATAAAGTCCCCTATTAAGAATTGTGGAGAATAACTACCATAACTTATACCATAGCTAAAGAAACAAGCCTGGGGCAAAAAACAATAAGGCCCCCCCCCCCCCCATGACACTTGATGACTTTTACAGAAGAAACTGTATATTGTGTGGCACAGTGTATGCTATATGTGTATAACATAAACATATTTCATATGAAAACTTACAGTTACTTGGCTTGACCCTTGGGGATCTCGGACGCCACTTCCACACTTTGGCCGGGGGCTCGGCGGAGCTGATGTGTTTTATCCTAATGAGAAAGATTTCATAATAAGGATTTGGAGAATGGGCAGAGGGATAGCAGAGCAGAGAGAGGCTGGTGCTGCTACTAGGGGGTCATACCATGGGAGAGTAATAAAGCCCAACATAATGCCCCCCCAGTAGAAATAATTCTCCTTATAATGTGACAGTGCAAAAAATACCCCCTTGTAATGCCCCCAGTTGAGCTAATGTCCCAATAGTGCCCCCATAATGTGCCAGTATAAAATACTCCTATATAGTGCCCCCAGTAAATGACCCCATAGTGCTCCTCTCCCCCTCCCTCCTAGTGCCCCCATAATGTACCAGTATAAAATGCCCCATATATAGTGCCCCATTAGATGCCCTCAGTGTCCCCATAATTTGTAAGTATAAAATACCCCTTCTCAGTGCCCCCGTAGATGACCCCATAGTACTCCTCTCCCACCTTCCCCAGAGTACCCACCATAATGTGTCCCAGTATAAAATGCCCCTATACAGAGCCCCCATATAAAATAGCCGTTCTTTGTGGCCTCAGTAGATGTCCCTACAGTGCCCACCAATAATGTGCCAGTAATAAGTGCCCCCAATGTGCCAGTAATAAGTGCCCCCATAGATGTCCCCCAATAATGTGCCAGTAAAATGTGCCCTCATAGATGCCCCCCAATCATGTGCCAGTAATAAGAGCCCCCCACCATCATGTGTCAGTAACAAGAGCCCCCCCATATCATGTGCCAGTAGCCAGAGCCCCCCTATATCATGTGCCAGTAGCCAGAGCCCCCTATATCATGTGCCAGTAGCCAGAGCCCCCCCTATCATGTGCCAGTAGCCTGAGCCCCCCATCAACATGTGCCAGTAGCCATAGCCCCCCCCCCCTATCATGTGCCAATAGCCATAGGGCCCCCCTATCATGTGCTAGTAGCCATAGGGCCCTCCTATCATGTGCCAGTAGCCATAGGGCCCCCCCCAATCATGTCCCAGTAGGCAGCCTTAGGCCCCCCTATCCCTATCATGTCCCAGTAGCCATAGGCCCCCCCGATCATGTGCCAGTAGCCAGAGCCCCCCATCATGTGCCAGCCCAGTAGCCACCAGTATTGACAACAACAAAAAAAAAACACTTATACTTGCCTCCTTGGCAGCGATGCGATGCAGGCCTCTTCCGGCCTGTGTCCCGCGCTGTACGGCTCAGGGCTCAGGCGGCGCGATGACGTCATCGCGCCGCCTGCGCCGGCCTCTGATAGGCTGCCGGCCTAGTGCCTGCAGCCTATCAGAGGAAGGGGAAGGGACACACCTCTCCCTCCCCTGCCCTGCTGCACAGCCATCTGTATCGCTGTCCTGAGGACGGCGATACAGATTACTGGAGATGCGTGCTTCCACAATGGAAGCGCTCATCTCCGGGTGACATGTGTCTCCTGCCTATAGTTAGTTGCGGGCCGGCGCCCCTAAGGACTCTATGGAAGCGCCGGCCGTGCTTACTAGAGCGGCGGCGCAGCATGAGGGGCACCGCTGGCCACTTAAGTTAACCAACGTTTGTTTGTTTTTTAAACCGCACGGTTCCGGCGCCCCCTGCTAAATTGCGCCCTAGGCGGCTGCCTAGGTCGCCTTACAGGTGGCGCCGGCCCTACCTTAGAGCCTCATCTGCCCCATTTACAAAACTCATGGGTACTTGTTATGGGGGTTATGCCAGGATTAGAAGTTATCTTCTATTCACGGGAAAGGGGATAACTAAATGATCACTGGGGGTCTGACCGCTGGGACCCCATTCTCTCGAGCTGATAGAGCAGCAGGAAGGGAATGCTCCTTGCCGCTCTATTCATTCTCTATGGAGCTGCTGGAGATAACCAAATACAGTGCTACCTCATGCGTTCCCATAGTGAATGAATGTAGCAGCAGGACGCATGCCTGTCCTGTCTATCCATCAACTCAGGAGAACGGAACCCCTTTTCTATGGATCAGTGGGGGTCCCTACAGTTGGACCCCCAGCAATCAGATGATTACTGTGGATAGGGGATAAACCTCTAAACTTTAAAGTTCAAATAGCCTAAGGCTAATGGATTCCGGTTTCTGGTCATTTAAATCATAACGTTTATTTCATTTTATTAAGACTGGTGTAAATTGGGAAGAAAGAAAAAGATTTAAAAATTAAGTGCTGGTGAACTCTGCGGCTGGAGATATAGGTTGCTTCGCCTATATACTATGCCTGCCCGAATATAACTATTCGTATCGTGACAATTATTTCAACAGATTATTCTCAGATCTCCGCTTTCCGGCTATTTATCCTACTAGCTGGGATCTTGAATCTGTATCTATATAAGTCACATTCTGGGAGGCAGCATGTCTATTGAGGTTTTTCCTATCCCTAAATTCACTTTGTTTGTGCTCTAATATAGCACCCTGCCGCTTGTGTGTTTTGCACAAGGTGTCTGCAGTACACCAAAAGCAGTCACTAAGTTTCAACCACACTTAACCACCTCAGCTTCCCTAGCTTAAACCCCCTTAATGACCAGACCACTTTTTACAATTCTGCACTACACTACTTTCACGGTTTATTGCTCGGTCATACAACTTACCACCCAAATTAATTTTACCTCCTTTTCTTCTCACTAATAGAGCTTTCATTTGGTGGTATTTCATTGCTGCTGACATTTTTACATTTTTTGATATTAATCGAAATTGACCGAAATTTTGGCAAAAATATGTCATTTTTCACTTTCTGTTGTAAAATTTTTCAAATATAACTACATTTCTATATAAATTTTTCTCTAAATTTATTGTTCTATATGTCTTTGATAAAAAAAAATGCAATAAGAGTATATTTATTGGTTTGGGTAAAAGTTATAGCGTTTACAAACTATGGTGCAAAAATAGGAATTTACGCACTTTGACTTTCTGAGCACCTGTCATGTTTCCTGAGGTTCTACAATGCCCAGACAGTAGAAACACCCCAAAAATGACCCCATTTTGGAAAGTAGACACCCTAAGGTATTCGCTGATGGGCATAGTGAGTTCATGGAAGTTTTTATTTTTTGTCACAAGTTAGCGGAAAAGGATATTTAAAAAAAAAATAATTTTCTTACAAAGTCTCATATTCCACTAACTTGTGACAAAAAATATAATTTTACATGAACTCATAATACCCCTGACGAAATACCTTGGGTGTCTTCTTTCCAAAATGGGGTCACTTGTGGGGTATTTATACTGCCCTGGCATTTTAGGGGACCTAAAGCGTGAGAAGTAGTTTGGAATCCAAATGCGTAAAAAATGCCCTGTGAAATCCTAAAGCTACTCTTTAGAATTTGGGCCCCTTTGCGCACCTAGGCTGCAAAAAAGTGTCACACATGTGGTATCGCCGTACTCAGGAGAAGTAGGGCAATGTGTTTTGGGGTGTATTTTTATATATACCCATACTGTGTGAGATAAATATCTCTGTAAAAGACAACTTTTCCCATTTGTTTACACAAAGTTGTCATTTTACAGAGATATTTCTCTCACCCAGCATGGTTATATGTAAAAATACACCCCAAAACACATTGCCCTACTTCTCCTGAGTACAGCGATACCACATGTGTGACACTTTTTTGCAGCCTAGGTGCACAAAGGGGCCCAAATTCCAATTAGAATCTTTACGATTTCACAGGGCATTTTTTACACATTTGGATTCCAAACTACTTCTCACGCTCTAGGTCCCCCAAAAATGCCAGGGCAGTATAAATACCCCACAAGTGACCCCATTTTCGAAAGAAGACACCCCAAGGTATTCCGTGAGGGGCATGGCGAGTTCCTAGAATATTTTTTTTTTGGCACAAGTTAGCGGAAAATGATATATATATATTTTTTTCTCTTACAAAGTCTCATATTCCACTAACTTGTGACAAAAAATAAAATTTTACATGAACTCGCCATGCCCCTCACAAAATACCTTGGGGTGTCTTCTTTCCAAAATGGGGTCACATGTGGGGTATTTATACTGCCCTGGCATTTTAGGGGCCCTAAAGTGTGAGAAGAAGTCTGGAATATAAATGTCTAAAAAATTTACGCATTTGGATTCCGTGAGGGGTATGGTGAGTTCATGTGAGATTTTCTTTTTTTGTAACAAGTTAGTGGAATATGAGACTTTGTAAGAAAAAACAAAAAAACAAAATCAATTTCTATTTCTTCTATGAACTCGCCATGCCCCTCAAAAGTGATCTTTATATCGCCGCAGCGATTTTACAGTGTTTTTGCAGTGATCAGGAAAAAAAAATTCTGTCACTGCGGTGGGGCGGACTGAACGCAAGTGTCCGCACAAGATCAGGCCTGATCGGGCGAACACTGCGTTTTTTGTAGAGCCTATAGAACATGTCCTATTCTTGACCGAAATTGCGGACAAGAAAAGGCATTTTCTATATAGTTCTGGCAATGTGTGGATCCGCAAAATGCGGAAAGCACATTGCCGGTGTCCGTGTATTGCGGACCCGCGGTGTCCGTGTTTTGCGGATCTGCAAAACACATACGGACGTCTGAATGGAGCCTTACAGGGGGGTGATCAATGACAGGGGGGTGATCAGGGAGTCTATATGGGGTGATAAGGGGTTAATAAGTGACAGGGGGGTGTAGTGTGGTGATTGGTGATACTTTACAGAGCTGCCTGTGTCCTCTGGTGGTCGATCCAAGAAAAAGGGACCACCAGAGGACCTGGTAGCAGGTATATCAGACGCTGTTAACAAAACAGCATCTGATATACCTTTCAGGGGTTAAAAAATCGCATCTACAGCCTGCCAGCGAATGATAGCCGCTGGCATGCTGTAGATCAGCTCGTTTACCTTCCGATCCTGTGAACGCGCGCTCCTGTGTGCGCGCGTTCACAGGAAATCTCGCGGCTCGCGAGATGACGCGCCGATGCGTCTAGGAGGAATAACCCGGCCGCCCCCAGGACGTATCCCTGCTTTAGGCGGTCGGGAGGTGGTTAAACTAAAAACTGAATTGCAGCTCCCCCAACATGTTTTGCCACAGATGTGGCGTCTTCAGGGGAAATGGAGCTGCAATTCAGTTTTTAGTTTAAATGTGGTTGAAACTTAGTGACCGCACTTGGTGTACTGCAGACACCTCGTGCAAAACACACAAGCGGCAGGGTGCTATATTACAGCACAAACAAAGTGAATTTAGGGATAGGAAAAACCTCAATAGACATGCTGCCTCCCAGAATGTGACTTATATAGATACAGATTTAAGATCCCAGCTAGTAGGATAAATAGCCGGAAAGCGGAGATCTGAGAATAATCTGTTGAAATAATTGTCACGATACGAATAGTTATATTCGGGCAGGCATAGTATATAGGCGAAGCAACCTATATCTCCAGAGTTCACCAGCACTTTAATTTTAAAATCTTTTTCTTTCTTCCCGAATTATACCAGTCTTAATAAAATGAAATAAACGTTATGTTTTAAATGACCAGAAACGGGAATCCATTAGCCTTAGGCTATTTGAACTTTAATATTTATCTCCCGGGTCCAAAGGGTCCTTGAAGCAAACCTCTAAACTTGGCACAACCATTTTAAAGGTGCATTAACTTTTCAAAAAGCTTTTGATATGTCATAAAGACATATGAAAAGTTTAGATTGCTGGGGGTCTGAGCTCTGAAACCACCAAGATTCCTATAACACGGGGGAAGAGAAGGACAGAATCGAGACAGGCACATAGACTTCTATGAAGCATGAACCGTTCAGAGAGGAGAGAGCACTATGGGCTTGTTAACAATTATCTGGCAGATTCTCAGCCCATGTAAAGGGGCCTTTAGCTGTAAAGAAGCGGGGACTACCAGGAATTGGCAAGACTTAACCCCTTAAGGACTCGGCCCTATTTCACCTTAAAGACTTGGCCATTTTTTGCAAATCTGACCAGTGTCACTTTAAGTGCTCATAACTTTAAAACGCTTTGACTTACCCAGGCCGTTCTGAGATTGTTTTTTCGTCACATATTGTACTTCATGACACTGCTAAAATTGGGTCAAAAAAGTTAATTTTTTTGCATAAAAAAATACAATTTTTACCGAAAATTTTGAAAAATTAGCAAATTTCAAAGTTTCAGTTTCTCTACCTCTGTAATACATAGTAATACCCCCAAAAATTGTGATGACTTTACATTCCCCATATGTCTACTTCATGTTTGCAGCATTTTGGGAATGATATTTTATTTTTTGGGGATGTTACAAGGCTTAGAAGTTTAGAAGCAAATTTTTAAATTTTCCGAAATCTTCAAAATCCCACTTTTTATGGACCAGTTCAGGTTTGAAGTCATATTGTGAGGCTTAGATAATAGAAACCTCCAAAAAATGACCCCATTCTAGAAACTACACCCCTCAAGGTATTCAAAACTGTTTTTTCAAACTTTATTAACCCTTTAGGTCTTCCACAAGAGTTAATGGCAGATGGAGAAACAATTTTGAAATTTCAATTTTTGGGAAAATTTTCCAATATAATCAATTTTTTCCAGGAGTAAAACAAGGGTTAACTGCCAAACAAAACTCAAAATGGGTTGCCCCGATTCTGTAGTTTGCAGAAACACCCCATATGTGGTCGTAAACTACTGTTTGGCCGAACGGGAGCACATAGAAGAAGGGGAACACCATATGGGTTTTGGAAGGCAGATTTTGCAGGACTGGTTTTGTTTATACCATGTCCCATTTGAAGCCCCCTGTTGCACCCCTAGAATAGAAATTTCAAAAAAGTGACTCCATCTAAGAAAGTACACCCCTCAAGGTATTCAAAACTGGGTTTACAAACTTTGTTAACCATTTAGGTGTTCCACAAGAGTTGATGGCAGATGGAGAAACAATTTTGAAATTTCAATTTTTTGGAAAATTTTCCAATATAATCAATTTTTTCCAGGAGTAAAACAAGGGTTAACTGCCAAAAAAAACTCGAAATGGGTTGCCCCGATTCTGTAGTTTGCAGAAACACCCCATATGTGGTTGTAAACTACTGTTTGGCCGAACGGGAGCACATAGAAGAAGGGGAACACCATATGGGTTTTGGAAGGCAGATTTTGCAGGACTGGTTTTGTTTATACCATGTCCCATTTGAAGCCCCCTGTTGCACCCCTAGAATAGAAATTTCAAAAAAGTGACTCCATCTAAGAAAGTACACCCCTCAAGGTATTCAAAACTGGGTTTACAAACTTTGTTAACCCTTTAGGTGTTCCACAAGAGTTGATGGCAGATGGAGAAACAATTTAGAAATTTCAATTTTTTGGAAAATTTTCCAATATAATAAATTTTTTCCAGGAGTAAAACAAGGGTTAACTGCCAAACAAAACTCAAAATGGGTTGCCCCGATTCTGTAGTTTGCAGAAACACCCCATATGTGGTCGTAAACTACTGTTTGGCCGAACGGGAGCACATAGAAGAAGGGGAACACCATATGGGTTTTGGAAGGCAGATTTTGCAGGACTGGTTTTGTTTATACCATGTCCCATTTGAAGCCCCCTGTTGCACCCCTAGAATAGAAATTTCAAAAAAAATGACTCCATCTAAGAAAGTACACCCCTCAAGGTATTCAAAACTGGGTTTACAAACTTTGTTAACCCTTTAGGTGTTCCACAAGAGTTAATGGCAGATGGAGAAACAATTTTGAAATTTCAATTTTTTGGAAAATTTTCCAATATAATCAATTTTTTCCAGGAGTAAAACAAGGGTTAACTGCCAAACAAAACTCAAAATGGGTTGCCCCAATTCTGTAGTTTGCAGAAACACCCCATATGTGGTCGTAAACTACTATTTGGCTAAACGGCAGGACATAGAAGAAGGGGAACGTCATATGGTTTTTGGAAGGCAGATTTTGCTGGACTGGTTTATTTACACCATGTACCCTTTCAAGCCCCCTGATGCACCCCTAGAGTAGAAACTCCACAAAAGTGACCCCATCTAGGAAACTACGGGATAAGGTGGTTGTTGTTTTGGGACTATTTTAGGGGTAAATATGATTTTTGGTTGCTCTATATTACTCTTTTTTGAGGCAATGTAACAAAAAAAAAATTCTAAAATTGTTTCTACATTCGCTATTTAGTTTTTTGGAACACCTAAAGGGTTAACATAGTTTGTAAAGTAACTTTTGAATACCTTGAGGGGTGTAGTTTCTTAGATGGTGTCACTTTTTTGGAGTTTCTAGTCTAGGCTACATCAGGGGGGGCTTCTAATGGGACATGGTGTCAAAAAAAAAACTGTCCATCAAAATCTGCCTTCTAGAAACCATATGGAGTTCCCTTCGTTCTATGCCCTGCCGTGCGGCTATATAGCCATTTACGACCACATATGGGGTGTTTCTGCAAACTACAGAATCAGGGCCATAAATATTGAGTTTTGTTTGGCGGTTAACCCTTGCTTTATTACCGGCAAAAAGGATTCAAATGGAAATTTTGCCCAAAAATGGTTGTTTTGGCACCGTTTTTATTTTATATTTTTAACACCGTTCATCCGAGGCGTTTGGGCAAAAGTTATTTTTATAGCGACGAATTTTACGCACGCGACGCCCAATATGTATGGTTCTCAGACTTTGGAGACACTAAGCAGGCATCCTAAAAACTGCGGCCCTCCAGATGTTGTAAAACTACAATTCCCACCATGCCCTGCTGATGGCTGTAGGTTGTCTGGGCATGCTGGGAGTTATAGTTTTACAACATCTGGAGGGCCGCAGTTTGAGGATGCCTGCACTAAAACTAATATTTTTTTGGGAAAAAAAAAATGTTTCCGTGTCTCCAAAGTCTGAGAGCCATAGTTTTTTATGTTCTCTAGTGGACTGTTGGGGATTATAAAAATTTAGTACTCCATGGAAGTGTGATACTCCCTGAAGCAATCGATAACGCAGAGGCCCGGATGATCGGGGCAAGTGTCGCACTGAGTGGTGGTGTCCTTCCGTATCCCCCTCCTGCGACACACTCTGCACTTTTTTTGGGTTCGTCCCTTCTTTCCAGTATGGGGGACCACACCTGGAAAGTGTTGGCCAGGGACGATCCGGGCGCCTCCAATTCCCGAGGTACTCCGGCCTGCTCTTTCCCGGTCCGAAAAGATCAGGTCCTTGAGGACTGCCTCATAGAATTGGAGGAATGTCCCTGTGCTGCCAGCGCTTCGGGATAGTACAAAAGAGTTGTACATGGCAACCTGCACCAAGTAGACTTTTGTCCATGCCCGGGTTTTGCGCATGGCGTTATATGGCGTGAGGACTTGATCAGAGAGATCAACTCCTCCCATATACCGATTGTAGTCGACGATACAATCGGGCTTGAGGACCGTTGCCGCGGTACCTCGCACAGGGACAGGGGTGATGCCGTTACCGTGGATTGTGGACAGCATAAGGACATCCCTCTTGTCCTTATACCTGACCAGCAACAGGTTTCCACTGGTAAGGGCACGGGTCTCACCCCTGGGGATAGGTACCTGGAGGGGGTAGGCAGGGAGTTTCCCGGTAACACCCAGAGTGGGGGGACATTCTGGGGGTTGAATCCGGGAATCTCGCCCCTCGTACACACGAAATTTGTAAGTGTACCCTGAGGTACTCTCACAAATTTTGTATAGCTTCACGCCATACCTCGCCCGCTTTGTGGGAATATATTGGCGGAAACTGAGTCTCCCCTTGAACGCAACGAGAGACTCATCAACCGCGACCTCCCTTCCAGGTGCGTAGGCCTGCTGAAATGTGGCCCCAAAGTGATCGATGACCGGCCGTATCTTATACAGCCGGTCATAGGCAGGATCACCTTGGGGTGGACATGCTGCATTATCGGAATAATGCAGACATTTCCGGATGGCCTCAAACCGGGGGCGTGTCATGACCATACTGTACAGTGGGGTCTGGTATAGGACGTCCCCACTCCAGTATTGCCTGACACTGGGTTTTTGAACTAGACCCATATGCAGAACGAGGCCCCAAAATGTCCTCATCTCGGCTGCACTGACCGGCGTCCAGCCACCGGGTCTAGCCAAAAATGAGCCTGGGTTTTGAGCGACGAACTGTTGGGAGTACAGATTCGTCTGCTCCACCATCAGATTCACCAGTGGGTTACTGAAAAAAAACTAAAATAGTCTATTTCAGTAAACCCCACTGTGGGAATCTGGATTCCAGGATTGCCAGCAAAATCCGGAATCTCAGGCTCAAAGTCCACTGGGGGACACCAGCTAAGTTCATCGGCAGGGGGCTCCGGTGGACTTATTTGGTGGGCCGGGAAACCAGTACGAACCCCAGGGCGGCTCGTACTAGGGTGGGCCACAGGATCCCTAGCATGTGGGGCCCCTGGCTCCGCCTGGCGGCGTCTCCGCCGCCTTGGTGGCTCATCGTCATCAGATGATGATGAGGAGGATGCGGATGATAAAAGGAACGTGGGGTCATCCTCATCCTCACTGGGGCTCTCAGAGTCGGAGGCAATCTGGGCGTATGCCTCCTCGGCCGAGAACATCCGGTGGGCCATGGGTGTGTGTGCGTGTATGTGTGCGTGTGTGGAAACCTTTATTATATGTGCGTGTGTGTGGGGGCAACGGGTGTTCGCGTACTAAAAAAGGCAAAAAAAGAAAGGGCAAGTGTTAGGAAAAAAAAAGTTCAAACTTGCTGATCAGCGGTACAACGCTGATCAGCGGTACAACGCTGATCAGCGGTCGGTGGGGTGGTGGGGCGGGCGATGCGCTAACACTGGACGGACGCTAAAAAGTGCCGGCCAGTCAGCACACGCAGAAAAAAAAAAAGTGGTGGTAAGGGGGCTGGTGGTCAGGGGAGGGGGGGGGCTGGTGGTGGGGGCTGGTGGTGGGGAAGGGGGGTGGGGTGGGGGTCTGGTGGTGGGGGGGTCTGGTGGGGGGGGGGCAAGTGGCAGGGGGGGATCTGGGGTCTGATGGATGGATCAAAGAAAGTTTGGAAATAAAAGTGTTTTTTTTTTTTTTTTCCTAACTAACTTTTCCCTTCTTTCCCTGCCTAACGGTGCCTCTCCCTCACTGACCCTAACCTACCTGGGTGGCGATGGGTGCAGGAGGGTGATGGATTCCGATTAGGGGGACGCAGGAGCTGGTGCTGGACGATGCTGCACGGTCAGGGTGCTGGACAGGAAGAGGAGGGGAGAGAGGAGCGCAGGAAGTTTGAATCTCGCGCCTCTCTCCCCTGCACCAATCAGGACCCTGGACAGTGGCGTTCAGCACCAGGGCCAGCACCGCCTCTCCAAATCCTCGGACTGCGATAGGTGGTGTATAATTACGCCACCGATCGCAGTCTTTTTCCGGTTCATCGGGTCACAGGACACCCGAATGGACCAGAAACGCAGAAAACCGCAGGTCTGAATTGACCTGCGGTTTTCTGCGATCGTCGATGCGGGGGGGTCAAATGACCCCCCCCTGCATTGTTACGGGATGCCGGCTGAATGATTTCAGCCGAAATCCCGTTCCGATTAACCCCTGGGGCGCCGGAATGCCGATTTCAAGTTAGGACGTACCGGTACGCCCTGAGTCCTTAAGGACTCGGGAAATAGGGCGTACCGATACGCCCTGCGTCCTTAAGGGGTTAAAGGCTATGGACACCTTTGTGCACTAAAAATCAATAACCCCATATCTTACCCTATGCAGCACATAATAAAATTGCACTTGTTTCATTAATGGTATCAGCTTTGCTTCACATGCACTCAGAAATGCTTTTCTGTGAGTTTTACTCACTGGTGTCATCTCCTGTGAGAATCTGTGGGCGTTCCTGTGGATTTCACATGCAACAGCACAAGCTCTGCTGCCCCGCCCCGACATCCTGTTACACAGCACAAGCTCTGCTGCCCCGCCCCACATCCTTTTACACAGCACAGCTCTGCTACCCCGTCCCCACATCCTGTTACACAGCACAAGCTCTGCTGCCCCGCCCCCACATCCTGTTACACAGCACAAGCTCTGCTGCCCCGCCCCACATCCTGTTACACAGCACAGCTCTGCTACCCCGTCCCCACATCCTGTTACACAGCACAAGCTCTGCTGCCCCATCCCCACATCCTGTTACACAGCACAAGCTCTGCTGCCCCGCCCCCACATCCTGTTACACAGCACAAGCTCTGCTGCCCCACCCCAACATCCTGTTACAGAGCACAAGCTCTGCTGCCCCGTCCCCACATCCTGTTACAAAGCACAAGCTCTGCTGCCCCGCCACCACATCCTGTTACATAGCACAAGCTCTGCTGCCTCGTTGTCACGACTGTGACTGATCCAGACAGGTCTGGGAGGAGAAGGTCGCAGCGACTTGCTACTCGCGATAGCTTGTGAGTTTGCTCCGTGGTTCAGGGTATGTCATCTGGGTTTTGCCTTGTGAACCTTTTTGTCCTGACTGGGAGTTTGTAGGCATCCTTCTCAGGTGAGTCCTGTCTGCCACTCCCAGCTACTATATTAGTTTCACTTTCACTTGCAGTCATTGCCAGATATAGTCCTTACTTCCAGTTCTACTCTGACCTTTGAAGGAGATCGTTTGATGGTGTTGCTGTGGAGCTCTTGTCCGGCGTGGACTGTCGTGATTGGGATCGCCTTCTCTGCTCGTGACTGGATAAGTCTATCTCTGTTATAGTTTGTTTGTTGCTGTCTTCCCCTGCTGTTCTCCTAGACATGAGTGATGGTGACTAGTGCTCCCATCGGCCTTTCCCCACTCTAGGCTTTAGGGTGACTGAGGGTTTAGGCATCCTGCTCGCCGCACGGGTTCACACCCCGTCTAGGGTATCAGGGCAGACAGGTGCCAGCTTAGGGTTAGTCAGGGGTGGCCATTCTATTTCCCATCCGTAGATAAGGGTCCCCCTTCCCCTCCGTCTGGTGCGACACGACTGCTGCTGGGGAAGCGGTCGTGACACTCGTCCCCACATCCTGTTACACAGCACAAGCTCTGCTGCCTAGCCCCCGCATCCTGTTACACAGCACAAGCTCTGCCGCCCCATGCCCACATCCTGTTACACAGCACAAGCTCTGTTGCCCCGCCCCCACATCCTGTTACACAGCACAAGCCCTGGTTCCCCCACCCCCACATCCTGTTACACAGCACAAGCTCTGCTGCCTCGCCCCCACATCTAATTACACAGCACAAGCTCTGCTGCCCCGCCACCACATCCTGTTACACAGCACAAGTTCTGCTGCCCTGCCCCCACATCCTGTTGCACAGCACAGCTAGCAGCCACTTACATATAGGCTGCTAGAACTTATAAGATTTCATTCCAATCCACAACATGGTGAGTCTTACAGTATGCTACAGCCTGTAGTCAGTAGATCTATTTCTCACGTTCCATTCTGTAGAAAGTCCATTATTTGTAGACACAATAGATATTTCTGCTGGTAACCTTAGTGCAGCGATCTACAGTCAGAACCATGGCGTTATAAGCAGGATATAGATCTCATTACTGACAGCTCATTACATGCACTCTCCTCTCAATACAGTATTGTGTGCAGTCCGCACAGTGAACAGTCACACACAGATTAGTACAGTGTAATGACACACAATGCTATGTATATATAGAAGTACACAGTGGGGGAGATTTATAAAAACGAGTGCAAAGGAAAACTGGCTTAGTTGCCCATAGCAACCAATCAGATTCCTCCTTTCATTAGACTGGGCTGTCTAAAAGCACTTGCGGGCCCCCCCGCCGGGCCCGGTCGTGGTCGCACCCTCTGCGACCGCGATCGTTACTCCCCTGGCCAGCTGTGTGTTACTCCGCTCGGTCATCCTGAATTGGGTGACTGGCTGGGGGCCGTGTACTGTGCTGCCGCGCCGTCCTGAAGGAGAGGGGTGACTTGCACCACTCGCTGCTTGGCCATCCTGAACTGGGGGGGGATCAGTTATGGGTTTATTATTTATTATGTATCTTTCTCTTTATCTTTATCCAGGGAATCTTTCCTGCTGGCTCTGAAGCTCTGCACTTCTCTTACTTTAGGCCTAGCCAAGCAGAAAGTGTTCTGCTGGCTGGCACACAGCCTTCCCCTTGCAGGGGCTGCTCTCAACTAACTGCACAAGCTCTCCCCAGTCATTTGCAAGGAAATAAGGATACACATTATGTAGGACATGGCAATATATGCATAAGATGACACTGGATCAACCATAGGAGATAGTAGGGGTGTGCCACTCTGGGGTATTACACATCTTAAAACCAATATTCCATAGAAGTCCATAGAAAGTGCATAGATGAAAAAGTTCTGTGTTATTGGCATATACTTATCAATTCAGCCTGGCCTTAGAAATGGGGCATGTCTTCCAAAATGTCACTGTCAGGCCTCAGGCACACGGCTGTGGTCGTATTGCGGCCCGCAAACAGCGGGTCCGCAATATGAGGGCACCGGCCGTGTGCTCCCTACATCACGGATGCGGACCCATTCACTTGAATGGGTCTGCAAACCAGAGCTGCTGTTCTATTTTTTTGCGGTGCGGGCGGATCACGAACCCATTCAAGTTACGGTCCCCAATGCACGGAATGGCCACACAACGGCCGTGTGCATGAGGCGTCAAGTGTGTTGGCACGCTGACCTTCTGACTCTTATCTGGACTTGCTTTCAGAGATGGACTATCTGAGCTCATAAGTATTTGGCAATAACACAGCACTTTTTCATCTATGCACTTTCTATGGACTTCTATGGAATATTGGTTTTAAGATGTATGTTGCAAGTTATGGACTGAAGGATATATTATGGCAATGAATTAAAATACGCATGAAAGTGAAAGTGGCCCGTGTTGTTTGTTGTTGAGGTGTATTGTAGACTGGGAGAGTCCAGGGACGTTTTAGCCAATGCAGTGCTATAACTTCTTGAGATATTTAGATTATTTTGAACATCCAGAAAACCAATCCCTCGATGATGAGCTGATTATGATCAATTTTGTTGGTGTGGTAGAAGAATAAATACCTTCAAAGTGACGGAAGACCAGTTGTTTGGCAGTTCCCACAGCCAACCAGAACTCTACTTTGTAACTTTGAAACAGAGCTGTCTACCAATGGGTCTCTCTGGTTTGATACTTTCACACTCGCGTTTTGTGCAGATCCGTCATGGAAGGATCCGTTCAGATAATACAACCGTCTGCATCCGTTCAGAACTGATCCGTTTGTATTATCTTTAACATATTCAAGACGGATTCGTTTTGAACACCATTGAAAGTCAATGGAAGACGGATCTGTTTTCTATTGTGCCAGATTGTGTCAGTGAAAACTGATCCGTCCCCATTGACTTACATTGTGTGCCAGGACGGATCTGTTTGCAAGCAGCGTTTTGGTGTCCGTCTCCAAAATGGAATGGAGACTGAACTGATGCAAACTCATGCATTCTGAGCGTATCCTTTTCCATTCAGAATGCATTAGAATGCAAACTGATCCGTTTTGGACCGCTTCACAAACGGAAAGCCAAAACGCGAGTGTCAAAGTAGACAAATAAGGCAAATCATGTTTTAAGGCTCCTTTATGAGTCAGAAGGTGACTTATAGAATAGCCTCCTATAGGTGCCACTTGAGAGAGTTTTTTTTCCTTCTGAGTTGCTAACTATGGAAGCCTGTATTCTGTCTTTTTAGAAAAAAAAATGGGGGTTAGTCAGCACATCCCGGTGCACAGGCACATGTCGCCATGGCTGGAGTCACAAAAGCAAAAAACAAACAATGCAACAGTACTCTGCAAACACAATAAAGTAAATACAATAGTGACATACTCACCATAGAAAATGCACTAATGCTAAGGCTACATTATAAATGTGAGATCCTTGGCAAATACATTTTGTACAAAATTATTTGTGCCTGTCCACCAGCATCAAGGCAATCTCTCTAGAACAGGAACCTACACTAAATACTACCTGTTCTGGTGCCATACTGGCCTCCAACCAGGTTGTCCCATAGGCTGATTTTAATTTGTGAAGTATAAAGCTGTAGCCTGCTCGTCCTGCAGTTAACGGAGGCCATTTGGCACCAGGAGAGGTGGAATACAGAGTGGGCTGAGCATGCATGTGGAGCCTGCATTCCCTGAATTTAATGAAGGCCCGTATGGCACCAGTAGAGGTAGTGTTTAGTGGTAGGTTCCTGTCCTAGAGAGATCGCCTTGACGCTGGCAGACAGGCACAAATAATTTTGTACAAAATGTATTTGCCAAGAAACTCACATTTATAATGTAGCATTAGCATTAGTACATTTTCTATAGTGAGTATTGCACGATTGTATTGACTTATTATTTGTGTTTGCAGAGTACTGTTACATTGTGTTTGCTTTTTTAATTCTGTCTTTTCAGCAGCAGAAAAACACATGTAAGGCTGCTTTCATAATAACGTTTTTTGCGGATCCGTCATGGATCTGCAAAAACGCTTATGTTACCATAATACAACCGCATGCACGGATCCGCTTGTATTATGTCTTCTATAGCCATGACGGATCCGTCATGAACACCATTGAAAGTTAATGGGGGACAGATCCGTTTTCTATTGTGTCAGAGAAAACGGATCCGTCCCTATTGACTTACATTGTGTGTCAGGACGGATCAGTCTTGCTCCGCACCACATCGCGGACAGAAAAGGGCTGCTGGCAGCATTTTTCTGAACGCGATGGGGATGCAACCAAACAGAATGGAATGCATTTTGGTGCATTCTGTTTCGTTCAGTTCAGTTTTGTCCCCATTGACAATGAATGGGGACAAAACGGAAGCGTTTTCTTCCGCTATTGAGATCCTATGACGGATCTCAATAGCGGAATTGAAAACGCTAATGTAAAAGTAGCCTAATGCAAACTGTGTCAGCCGAAGGGAAAGATACAGGGAACAAGACACCAGTTGCAACCTACCGTATGTACATCAAGTATTGCAGCCACAATGCCTCCTAAACAGTTTCAGCTGAAGTGCCCCCAAAAGAGCCAGTCACAGTGCCCTCACCCTGCTCCACTAGCAGGCAGTTATATTGCATCAGCCAGCTAGCAGCTACTTGCAAGTTTTTTCATCTTCCTGTGTCATCTGGAGGAGCATATGTGGGAAACTGTGGTGCCGTATATACGTCAAACGTTATAAAAAATATATATATACAGTATACTTACCAGTGGCATAACTCCACTGACGTCTATTTACTAACCATAATTGCAGAATAAGAAACAGTCATCAACAGACAAATTCACAAATTATACAATGAAAGGTGGTTTCATACTATGGATATAAATTTATTACAACATTCAGTCGAGACATTACATGTGAGGAAAGGGAAACCAATTAGTGAAACAAATGTCTCAAGTAAGAATACTTAAAGGGGTATTCCCATCTCTGATGAAATATCATTAGGATATGCCACCAGTGTCAGATAGGTGCAGGTCCCACCTCTGGGACCCGCTTCTATGTTCAGAACAGGGATCCTTAAAGTGAACAGTGAACAGACCCCCATGCGCGGCCATCCTCCATTTACAGCTATGGTAGCTCTGAAAATAGCAATAGAAAATAGAAGTGAATGGAGAGGTGGCCATGCTTTGTGGGGTGCTCTCTGTTCGCCTTTATAGGACTTTCGCTAGGATATGCCACCATTGTCAGATAGGTGTGGGTCCCACCTCTGGGACCCGCTCCTATATCCAGAACGGGCCCTTGAAGTAAACAGAAAGGAGACACACATGTGCGGCCATCTTTGTTCACAGCTGGAATGGTCAGGGTCTTGCTGTATCATCAGAAAATGGCATATTACTGAAACTAGGTTTTTAACTTCTTCCCGGCTGCCCACTGGATATATACACTCACCTAAAGAATTATTAGGAACACCTGTTCTATTTCTCATTAATGCAATTGGGGGTGTGGTCCTGGTCAAGACAATCTCCTGAACTCCAAACTGAATGTCAGAATGGGAAAGAAAGGTGATTTAAGCAATTTTGAGCGTGGCATGGTTGTTGGTGCCAGACGTGCCGGTCTGAGTATTTCACAATCTGCTCAGTTACTGGGATTTTCACGCACAACCATTTCTAGGGTTTACAAAGAATGGTGTGAAAAGGGAAAAACATCCAATATGCGGCAGTCCTGTGGGCAAAAATGCCTTGTGGATGCTAGAGGTCAGAGGAGAATGGGCTGACTGATTCAAGCTGATAGAAGAGCAACGTTGACTGAAATAACCACTCGTTACAACCGAGGTATGCAGCAAAGCATTTGTGACGCCACAACACGCACAACCTTGAGGCGGATGGGCTACAACAGCAGAAGACCCCACCGGGTACCACTCATCTCCACTACAGATAGGAAAAAGAGGCTACAATTTGCACGAGCTCGCCAAAATTGTACTGTTGAAGACTGGAAAAATGTTGCCTGGTCTGATGAGTCTCGATTTCTGTTGAGACATTCAAATGGTAGAGTCCGAATTTGGCGTAAACAGAATGAGAACATGTATCCATCATGCCTTGTTACCACTGTGCAGGCTGGTGGTGGTGGTGTAATGGTGTGGGGTATGTTTTCAGGGCACACTTTAGGCCCCTTAGTGCCAATTGGGCATCATTTAAATGCCACGGGCTACCTGAGCATTGTTTCTGACCATGTTCATCACTTCATGACCACCATGTACCCATCCTCTGATGGTTACTTCCAGCAGGATAATGCACCATGTCACAAAGCTCGAATGATTTCAAATTGGTTTCTTGAACATGACAATGAGTTCACTGTACTAAAATGGCCCCCACAGTCACCAGATCTCAACCCAATAGAGCATCTTTGGGATGTGGTGGAACGGGAGCTTCGTGCCCTGGATGTGCATCCCTCAAATCTCCATCAACTGTAAGATGCTATCCTATCAATATGGGCCAACATTTCTAAAGAATGCTATCAGCACCTTGTTGAATCAATGCCACGTAGAATTAAGGCAGTTCTGAAGGCAAAAGGGGGTCCAACACTGTATTAGTATGGTGTTCCTAATAATTCTTTAGGTGAGTGTACGTCCTATCTGCACATACCCCGTGCAGATAGCACGTATATAAACGGTTAGGCAGCACTTTAATCCCAGAGTTGATCAGCACTGGGATTAAAGCTCCTGCTCCTGCAATCTAGCAGGACCAGGTCAGGTCATGGCTGTGAGACACAGCGGGGACCCTGAGCAGAAGACAGGAGCGGTTTATTACTTCTTCTGCCTTCTCCAGTGCCAGGAGGGCAGCGCTGCACAGTAAGAGGCACCGCCGGGGGTGTCTGGGGCAGGAGCAGAGCTTCAGGGTCTAAGGAGACCCTGATCAGCTCTGCCTGTGTGTAATGACCCACAGGGGGCTGTTTTCCCCTGTAACTGGGTCTCCTGTGGATGCCCCAGTTACAGTGGAAACAGTGAAAATAAAAGTAAAAAAAAAGTCAGTGTCTTCCAGAAGTCTTTTAATGACCTCCTGGGGGACATATTATGTGCTAAAAATAAATTAAAATATATGTAAAAAAAAAAAAAATGCAAATAAAAATGTTTCCAAAAAAATTAAAAATACCGGAAACAGTCACCATAGTTCACTCAAACCTATACATGTTATATATCAAAACGATCATCACAAAATAGGGAACCCATTGCAATAATTAATGTTTGTGTCAGTTTTAATATTTAAGAAATAAAAAGCTATAATTAAAAAAAAATACTTTTTAATAAGAATTAGCGTTTTCCCCCCAAATTAAACCTAAAAAAAGGAAAAAAAATCCTAAGAAAACCATGGTAATAAAAAGTCCTAACTGTCAAGTAAAAAAAAAAAAAATCATGATTTTTGTAGTCAAATAAATAAAAACGTTAGGGTCACTAAACCACCACATGCACAAAATCACAAAAAAAATTGTCTGAACATTCAGGCCTTTTTAGGCCCGGTCATGAAAGGGTTAACCCCTTTGTGACACATGACGTAATACTACGTCATAGCGGCAGGTGACTTGATTAGATGTACTATTACATCATGGTGATTATTGTGGGGGCCCCTGCTGTATCCACCAGCATCACTGTAAAAGCCGATGCCAGCAGATTAACCCCTTCTATACCGCGGTCAGCGCTGGCGGTGAGATAGATGGTGTTTGCGGTGGGTGAGGGTTCCCATCGGGTCCCGGCGCTGTGGTGAAAAGAACCCAATGGGTGAGAAGGCAGCCCGATGCCTTGCAGAGGCATCGCAACCTGCCTTCTACAGAAGCTAAGGAGATCCATCCCCAGGCTGCGTCTCCTAGGCAACGAGTTAGTGTATTACTCAGTGTAATTCACTAACAGGCAATGCGTTACAATACAGATGTATTGTAATGCATTGCAGAGGGCATCAGACCCCCAAAAGTTGAAGTCCCAGAGTGGGACAGAAATAAAGTAAAAAAAAAGTTAAAAAAATATGTTTTTAATAAAAAAAAATATAGTAAAAAAAGAAAACGCTCCTTTCCCCTTACTGTATAATAAAAAATAGAAAAAAATGAAAAAACACACATACGGTATTTGGTATCGCCGAGTGCATAACGATCGGCTCTATAAATATATCACATAATCTACCCCGTCAGATAAAAACCGTAAAAAAATTTTTAAAAACTGTGCCAAAAAAGCCATTTTTGGCAACTTACATTAAAAAAGTGCAACACCTAACCATCAAGAAGCCATATGCACCCCAAAATGGAACCAATCAAACCATCTCATTCTGCAAAAAATTAGCCCCCACATAAGACAATCGGCCATGAAATAAATAAAAAACTATGGTTCTCAGAATATGGAGACACTAAAACAATTTTTTTTTGTTTCAAAAATGCTTTTATTGTGTGAAACTTAAATAAATAAAAAAAGTAGACATATTAGGTATTGCTGCGTCCGTAACGACCTGCTCTATAAAAATGTCACATGACCTAACCCCTCAGATGAACAAAAAACGGTGCCAAAAAAAGCAATTTTTTGTCATCTTAGGGTACTTTCACACTTGCTGTGGCGAAACTAACCTCGCCACTGGGTTTCGGAGGGGCCTGGCTACCAGCCTCTAGCCTCAGGATTATGGCCCATACTAACTTTAAAGGAGCAGACAGACCGGCCGCACAGCTTAAATCTGTCTTTGCAATTGTATTTTGTTATGTGAGGATACCCAGATAGCTCATTTTATTGTATTCATGTTGTCTGAGTGCCATTCACCTAATAATATGCACTCAGACTTGAGCTATCCGTGGATATGTTAAATGTCTGTGTTTACTGTAAGGGTTGTGACATTGTATGTTTAAATGGTGATTCCTGTCCTGTTGTTCCCACATGTGTATTGGTGATTTCCCTTTGTCCTGAGAGATAATTGAATTGCTCCTCGGGTGTCTCCAGGGCAGAGAGGAGGAAACCATGATGCATTGTGGGGAGGTCTTGTGTCTGTGTATCTTGAATTGCTGCATATCTGTCCTGTGTCATAGTCTTCATTCTGGTCCCCTAGGGGCGTGTCCACCAGATGGGGACCTGCATAAATACGGGCGGGTAGCCCTCAATAAAGTGTTCCTGTTTTATCCTTCATCATGTTGAGGCTGATGTTTGGGTAACTGATCGACGCTGGGGATTGCTATACGCTGGGAGATTTGCTATACTCCCCTGGCTATAACTACTAGCTCTTTTAAGAGCTGTTCCTGCTCTCTGGTTTTAGGAGAGGTTCACCCACTGGAGCCTGGAGCCTTGTCGTAGGTCCAGGGTGGGTAGGAGACGGTGAGACCTCAACCAAGCTTCGGTGGTTCGTGGGGTCTGCAGTGCGTACGGTGTCAAGTGGAGTGCTTGGAGTCCTCGGAAAGCACTAGGAGCATCTATCAACGGAGGTACCCGGTCGGGGTGCTAGGAGTTCCGTTACACTTGCGTTAAAGTTTTCCGGTATTGAGTTCCATCCTAGGGGCTCAATACCGGAAAAAACAGATCAGTTTTATCCTAATGCATTCTGAATGGAGAGCAATCCGTTCAGTATGCATCAAGATGTCTTCAGTTCAGTCACTCTTATGGTATTTGGCTGGAGAAAATACCACAGCATGGTGCAGTATTTTCTGTATCCAAAATACCGGAACACTTGCCGGAATGCCGGATCCGGCATTATTTTCCATTGAAATGCATTAATGCCGGATCCGGCACCAAGTGTTCCGGCAAAACGGATCCTTTAAAAATGCAAAAATAAATAAATACCGGATCCGTTTTTTTTTGTCACTTTACATCACAAAAAGTGTAATACAAAGCAATCAAAATGTCATATGCACCCCAAAATAGTACCAATCAAACCGTCACCTCATCTTGCAAAAAAACAGCCCCTACATAAGACAATCGGCCAAAAAAAAAAAAAACTATGGCTCTCAGACTATGGAGACACTAAAACATCATTTTTTTTGTTTGTTACAAAAATGGTTTTATTGTTTAAATCTTAAATAAATAAGAAAAAGTATACATATTGCCACATCCGTAATGATCTGCTCTATAAAAATATTACATGACCTACCCCCACAGGTGAATGCTGTAAAAATATATATATATTGAATGATCAAAATATCATATGTACCCAAAAATGCCACCAATAAAAATGTCAACTCTTCCTGCAAAAAACGAGCATATGCACATGATAATTGGCAGAAAAAAAAAATATGCCGTTCAGAAAATGGAGACACAAAAACATAATTGTTTTTCAAAAATGCTTTATAATGTAAAACTAAAACAAACAAACAAACAAAGTAGACATATTTGATATCACCGCGTCCGTAACAACCTGCTCTATAAAGATAGCACATGATCTAACCTGTCAGATGAACACTGTAAAAACAAAAAATTAAAACTTCATTGTATAGACTGGGATAAAATGAGAGGAGTCATCTTATTATATATAGAGGCTGGGAAGTTAAAGGGGTTTTCTGGGATTTTGATACTGATGAACTATCAGTATCTGATCGGTACGGGTCCAAAGCAGCTTACCAATGCAGCGTCATACATTGTATAGCGAGCACGATACCAAGCACACCTGCTATACAATGTACGGAGCTGTGCTTGGTGAGCACGGAGATGGCCGCGGCACTCAGCCTTCTCAAACAGCTGATCGGCGGGGGTCCCAGGTGTCAGACCCCCACCCATCAGATACTGATGACCTATCTTTTCCAATAAACCCCTTTAAAGGGATATACTCATCTCAGACCCTGATGGCATATGCATAACTCTCGGTCCTGTAGCGATATATAGAAAACAACTCTATACCAACCCGCATCTTACAGCTGCTGTAAGTGTCAGTAGTGAGGTGGCTGCACATGTGTGTCTCTCTCCATTCACTTCTATGACAGTTCTGAAAAGAGCTGAGCATGCTTAATCAGCTATTTTCATAACTCCTTAGAAATGAATAGGGAGAACTGCTTACTTAAGATATGTACTAAGGGAGATGTGGCTTAACCAGATTTTCTTTAACTTTCCTGTCTGACGTAACATTTTTAGTATTTCATGTATAATTATGTTAGTTTAAATTCTAATTTGTCATGTCTGTTTACCTAGAAGAAGAAGAATTAGCCACTGGCATGAGGAATATAATGAACTTACCAACTGTGACTGCAAAGTGACTCTCCAGGCAGGAGCTCACAAATCATACTTAAGTCAGTACCTACAAGGAATAACTACCTGCAATTTTCCTACAATTTTGCTCTTTGGCTGATTTTTGGCTTGGCTCCATTCAGTGGCAAGCCTAGGGTGTTTGGCACCCGGGGCGGGTCCTTTCTCTGCCCCCCCAATACTTGACATCTTACATCCAGGGACATCTCATGTAGACCTTCTCTTTCCTCTTCTCCTCTGTTAGACCGTCATGACAAATTCTTTCAGCCGCATCTCATCTCTACAGAGTTTGTAACACAGACACGTTAGATTTCTAAATTTTTCCATCAATCTCCCCATCCTGGTGTCCCCACAGTGTCATCCTGCTGCCACCCCCAATACTGTGCCCGTTGTGCCCTCCAATGCCCCAGGTACTATCCTGCTGAAAAAATAGTGACCCCAGTAGACATAATTGGGATCATTTATTAAACTGGTATAAAGTAGAACTGGATTTCCAAAAGAGCTGTCAAAAATGAAAGGTGGAATCTGATTGGCTGCTATGGGCAACTAAACCAGTTCTACTTTACACCAGTTTAATAAATTACCCCAAATGTCCCTATAGTGTCCACAGCAGTTATAATGTCTCCTAGAGTGCCCCCAGTAATAATAACACCCTATATTGTGCTCCGGGCAATAATCCCTGTATAGTGTCCCCAGAAATAATAGAATTGTCCCTACAGTGCTTCCCCAATAGCAACGCCCCCCCCCATGCTGCTCCCAAACAGTAATTTCCCCCACACTGCCCCATATAGTAATTTCCCCCACACTGCCCCCATATAGTAATTTGCACCACACTGCCCCCATACAGTAATTTACCCCACACTGCCCCCATACAGTAATTTGCCCCACACTGCCCCCCCACAGTAATTTCCCCCACACTGCCCCACACAGTAATTTCCCCCACACTGCCCCATACACTAATTTGCCCCACACTGCCCCCATACAGTAATTTGCCCCACACTGCCCCCACAGAGTAATTTCCCCACACAGTAATTTTCCCCCACACTGCCCCCATACAGTAATTTCCCCACACAGTAATTTTCCCCCACACTGCCCCCATATAGTAATTTACCCACAATGCCCCATATAGTAATTTCCCCTACACTGCCCCATATAGTAATTTCCCCCACACTGCCCTATATAGTAATTTCCCCCACACTGACCCATATAGTAATTTCCCCCACACTGCCCCATATAGTAATTTCCCCCACACTGCCCCCATATAGTAATTTCCCCCACACTGCCCTCATATAGTAATTTGCCACACACTGCCCCCATACAGTAGTTTCCCTTACACTGCGCCCACACAGTAATTTCCCCCACACTGCCCCATATATTAATTTCCCCCACACTGCCCTCACACAGTAATTTCCCACACACTGCCCCCACACAGTAATTTCCCCCACACTTCCCCACACAGTAGTATCCCCCACACTGCCCCCACACAATAATTTCCCCCACACTGCCCACATATAGTAATTTCCCCCACACTGCCCCCATACAGTAGTGTCCCCCACACAGTAGTGTCCTCCACACAGTAATTTTCCCAACACTGCCCCTATATAGTAATTTCCCCCACACTGCCCACATATAGTAATTTCCCCCACACTGCCCCCATACAGTAGTGTCCCCCACACAGTAACTTCCTCACACTGCCCCCATACAGTAGTCTCCCCCAAACTGCCCCCACACAGTAGTTTCCCCCACACTGCCCCCATACAGTAGTGTCCCCCACACAGTAATTTCCGCCACACTGCACCCCACTACCCCCATATAGTAATTTTCCCCACACAGTAGTTTCCCCCACATTGCCCCATATAGTAATTTGCCCCACACATAGTAATCCCTCCCATAATTATTGCCCCCACATAGTAATCCCTCCCATAATAATTTTCCCCTACACGAGCAAGCGCCTGGACATACGGTAGGTGAGTATTTAGCTTTTAGTTTTTTTTAATTTTATTTATTTTATTTTATGTGCCAACTTTGGGGAAATACAGGAGGATATGTGAGGGGAAAATATTATGGTGGCACACTCCTGCGCCGGGATTTCACTACCGCATAGACCTCAGGCCTACTAGGCCTAAAGCCTATGCTGGTGATCGGCGGCGGGGCTGGCAGGGAACTATACGATCCCGTGCCCCACCGCAGTATATCGGCATCAGCGCTCCAGCAATGAGCGCTTCCATCTGTATTGATGGAAGCGCTCATTGCTTCTGGGCCTGGCACCCCCATGAGAGCCGACACCCAGGCCCACTAATCACATACTGATGACTTATCCTAAGGATAGGTCCAGGGGCATAGCTAGAAATGCATGGGCCCCATAGCAAAAAAAAATTTATGGGCCCCCCCGTGCCATCCACAGATCCCCCTCCCCTAAACAGTGCCATCCACAGATCCCCCCTCCCCTAAACAGTGCCATCCACAGATCTCCCCTCTAAACAGTGCCATCCACAGATCCCCCCCTAAACAGTGCCATCCACAGATCCCCCCTAAACAGTGCCATCCACAGATCCCCCCTAAACAGTGCCATCCACAGATCCCCCCCTCCCCTAAACAGTGCCATCAACAGATCTCCCCCCTAAACAGTGCCATCCACAGATCCTCCCTAAACAGTGCCATCCACAGATCCCCCCTAAACAGTGCCATCCACAGATCCCCCTACAGTGCCATCCACAGATCCCCCTCCCCGACGCTCACAGCAGTATATTTATAAACTAATCAGTAACTACTTTAACTTTAATCATTGGTCATTGTTGAGCTCTTTACTTGGATTATTTGGATATCTTACTTTGTCTTAGCTCCGGTAATAGCAGGCAGTGCGGGGGGTGGCGCTCACTCACTGACGTCACGTGCCTGCGCCCCCTAGTGGGAGAAGCAGGCGCGTGACTTCAGTGAGTGAGCGCCGCCCCCCGCACTGCCTGCTATTACCGGAGCTAAGACAAAGTAAGATATCCAAATAATCCAAGTAAAGAGCTCAGCAATGAGCAATGATTAAAGTTAAAGTAGTTACTGATTAGTTTATAAATATACTGCTGTGAGCGGCGTGGCCCTGTATATTCTAACCCCCAGGCAAGCGTCCCTGTCACCATGGGAACGCCTGGGGGTTAGAATATACCATCGGATCTTCAGAGTTACTCAGTGGCCTGGCTGGAGCCTCCGCAGCCTCTGTGTCGGCCCGACCCTGCGTGCGCCCTGCTCCAGTCCTGACTCCTCCCCAGCCAGGCCCGAGCCTCGGACCGCCCGCGTCCCGCCCACTAAACTAGTCTAGTGTAGTGGGCGGGCGGTCCGCGGCTCGGGCCTGGCTGCCTGTGTGTGTTTGGTGTGTGTGTAAATTAAAAAAAATAAATAAATCAACAGAAGGCGGCACGGACGGGCCCCCAGTGGCGTAGGGCCCCATAGCCACTGCTATGGTTGCTATGGCGATCCCTATGCCACTGGATAGGTCACCAGTATTAAACACTCGGACAACTTCTTTAGGCCTCATGCACACGAACGTATTTTGTTTCCGTTTCCGTTCCGTTTTTTTTGCGAATAGGATGCCGACCCATTCATTTCAATAGGTCCGCAAAAAATGCGGACAGCACGCATCAGTATGTCCGTTCTGTAGCCCCGCAAAAAAAATAGAACATGTCCTATTCTTGTCCATTTTAGGCATTGTTACAATGGATCAGCAAAAAAAATGGATGGCATACGGATGTCATCCGTTTTTTTTTTTTCATGGATCCGCAATTTGCGGACCGCAAAACACATACGGTCGTGTGCATGTAGCCTTAACAGACTGGTAAAAAGGGGATGAGGATCCTGCCCATGAGGGCTCACAATCCACAAAGGAAGGATGAAGAAGACAGTAGGTGAGGGTGAAAGGTGGTCATCTCAATATGAGGTGGCAGCAGGCTTTCCAGAAGAGGTGGATTTTTAGGTTGCTTTGAAGGTTTGGATGCTGGAGTAGTAATTTCCAGAGTATAGGAAGAAAGGTCAAGAGGAGGGCAAAGACGGAGGTCTTCTGAGGATCAGAGATTACCAGTTGGGCTGTATCAGGAAAGTAAGTCTGAAATCTAAGGAGGGGACAGTGAAGGGATTGAGAGATTGGAGTGTTTGTTTTTTTATTTAGCATCATTTGGGGGACATATCATTTATTGATACATTTTTAAATTTTTGGGGGATTGGGAAAAAATACAAAATCCACAATTGTTTTTTATTTACTTTTATGCCATGGACCATTTTTTCTAAATACTAAAATAACTTTATTTTACAGTTGTAGCGATATTAAATATGTCAAGTTTATTTCATATTTTCTTACTTTTGCACAGTAAAAGCGGATCTTTGTGTCTCTGCACAGCCATGACCTTTTATTTTTCTGTTTATGGGGGGGGGGGGGGGGTTTAGGGAGAATGGAAAAATATTAAATCTATATATGGTAATTTTTTGGCAGGGTTGTTATGCAGTATAAGTACTATAATATCTTTGTTCTATGGGTCATTACGATTTTAGTGGTAACAAATATGTATAGTATTTACTTTAGATTTTATGTTACTTAGAGGAAAAAAATTAACATGACAAAAGTTTTTTGTTTTTTGTTTAGACCAATAGGGTAAATTATGCTGCAATCATTTGATTACTTATAATGATTTTCAAACTTTTTCTATTCAATTCTCACCAGGCAATTCATGTTAATGCTGGTGTTCTACCAGTGTACAACTACTACTGTGCAGTACCTGTATTATCTCCATACCACCACAAGTGCTTATATTACCAGTAGCAGTGACAGTCAAATACCACCATGTAGCACACATAATACCCCCTAGCAGCACCACATACCTTCCCAGCAGTGCCAATCAGCTACCACAGTGCAGCTCAAAATACCTCTCAGAAGTGTGTAACCATATCACATGCAGTCTCAAAAAATCTCCTCAGAAGACCAATGTATATTTGAGGCGGTCAGGGTAAGGCTGTGTTCACATATGAATTTGAGGCAGATTCCATCGCAGTTGATGAAGAAAATAGTGCTGTAAGCATAATGCAAAGCACAAATTTTTCCAGAAAAACTACAGATACCTTGGAGAGACCCAATGACTCAAGTCAATGGGATCTGTTGGGCACCGATGGTCCATCTTGCGACAGAGTTGGCACTGCGTGAAGGTTTCGATTATTAATGAAAACCACAATCAAGATATCAACAAAGCCTAACATAGTTTCTATTTAATGTTAATGTAGTGTCCCACTAGGTAAATGTGGGCACTACACAAGGGTTAACATGACATTTGTGTTAATATGATGTTTTATGCATATTTTCCTGTTTATCTGGGTATCAGGCCTGTTAGGGTGTAGTTCAGCATCCTAGGCACTAGAGGGAGCTAGTGAGCACTTAGTATCTATAGTTAGGCCCAGACAGGGAAGTGCAGTGCAGTGAAGTCCAGGAGGCTACTAAGTGCAGTCTAGCCTGCCTGAAGTTCTTGAGCCAGAGTTAGCTCAGAAGATTCACCCCAAGAGAAGAGTTTGCCTCCTGGGAGAAACCTGCAGTTCCTAACCAAAGCAGAGCAGAGCCAGTATTCCAGCTAGTCAAGTAAGCTGAAGGGAAGAAGGATCATTAACCTAAAGCAAGGGATATATACCTGAGGAGGATTGCTACCAAGGATAAAAGCCAGCATTAGGGCATACGGGCCTTGGGATACAGACAGACAGGATATCTGAGGAAATAGTGCAGCCTGGTCTGTTAGTGTTGATTTTACCCTCTGAGTATCTTGCAAAGAACATTACCTGCCATTGTTGTAAGTGCCTGCTATTGATTACTGCTGTGAAGTGGAACTGAATCCAAATTGTATAAAGTTTGAACTGTTTCCAGTAAAGAAAAGTTTGGTTCACCACAACACTGTGTTCCTCACTTATTACAACTATAAATCGGTGTGCCACCGTTGCAGGCACTGGCGTCACGAACCTTAAAGGGACCTTGCCCTAGGCACATTAAACATCTGCAACATCCAGGGCACCTCATCCACCATCAGGCCTGGTCCCTATATACAGAGAGTGCCTCAAAGGACTACTGTGCCAGCCTCTCCATCACTGCTGTACGCTGCCCAGGGTCATCCTACAAACTGTGAGTAACCCATAGCAACCCTCATTTGCCTAAGTAACCGTGACCTCACATCGCAATACCCTGCAGGCCTGCGTACTACATATTATGGTGTCACGAACAGGAATTACGGACTATTCCTACGCCATTGTGGAATTTAAAACTGTGTGCCATTGTACGCCTAAAAAAGTGACTAAGCCCTACTTGTTTATTGAGTAAATTGCTGGGCCAAAGGACTGTAATAATCGCGGTGTGAAGATTTTATTGCATGGACTGTTTTGCTGTTTCTGAAGTCACCGCTTGCTGTCAGTTAATGGACAGTGTGTGAATGGAAAAAAATGGCGCGCTTAACCTGACTGGATTATTTGTGCGCCTTGTTGGGTCCGTTTGGCGTGAAAAAGACAAAGGGAAGGTACCGCCCAGCCTGCAAGAAAGAAAACGCCGCCCTGTCTCTGAAGAAGATACCGCCTACCTTGAATCCCGGAGCTTCAAGAGGCCACGCCTACCTTCTGACGCCGCGCGTGAGACTCCCATCTGACATAATCACGCATCTCGCGAGATTTGGAGCGAGCACCGCCGGAGTAAATACAAACTTTCATATTCACCGGCCCGTGCATATATCCGTACCGGGAAGGTCCCGATCCTTGCCAGGAGACTGGGGAAGGTCCCCCACTAGCAATAAGAGACTTGACCTGAAAAAAAATATATAAATACGTCCACCTTAGCTCCGGTCAGCTCCGGAGTTTCTTAAAGGGCCATACTCACTCCATAGCCCCCTTAGCAACGCTATGTCCGCACCTGAGGAAGCGGGGGAGGCGGCCCCCGATGTGCCTACTGATGCGCACGCAGCGGATAATAGGGCGCCTGCCGCTGCGGCAGCATCAAGCCTGATGCCACTGACCATGCCGTATTATTTTGGGGCCCCCTGGTTCCCACGATATTCCGGGGAAGCCCATAAATTTAAGGATTTTAGGGACCAAATCGTGGCCCTGTTCCGGCTCTACCCTATCTCTGCTGAACAACAAATGGAGATCCTCCTAGCCCAGTTAGAAGGGGCCGCCCGCAGGGAAGTCAACAATAGGTCCAAGGGATCCCAGCTGGATGCCCAGATACGTAGGATCTCGCACAAAAATTAACATATGTATCAACAGGATACCTTTTGACGCCCTGCTGGATACCGGGTCTCAGCTCAACACCATCCAACGACCTGCCTTTGACAAATTTTGGGATTCAAGTCTCCTCACCCAGCCACCAGAATCCTGGCTAGATATCATTGCCAGCAACGGTAAGCCAGTGAAAGTTCATGGGTACTGGGAACCTACCCTTCAGGTGGGAGAAGCCACCTTACCACAGCAAGGTGTGATTGTGGTACAAGCCAGAGATAAAGAAGGACACCCTGTGATCCTAGGGACTAATGTCTTTAAAAATTGTTACTCCGAGGTGCTTGAAGCATTGAATCAAACTATACCCTCAGCCTCACCTGCTTCTAAAAGAGTCATTCAAAAGACTATCAGTGTGCTGTGTGCTCAACAAAGGTTCGCAAATGGAAAAGGAGAAATCTGTACTGTTCGGATCCGGGACAACCGGCCGGTAATTATGCCTCCAAATTCCCAGATCATCCTGTGGTGTCGTGCTGTGTTAGGGATCCAGGGCCAGGACTATCAAGCCCTAGTGGAACCTATTCAAATTGAGAATCATCCCGTCATACAAACAGCCAAGAGTCTGGTGACCGTGTCTCAAGGTAAAGTGCCTGTCCGTCTGATTAATTTCGGTGATCACCGTGTTACTCTTTTTAAGCACTGCCCCATTGCTCAGCTTTTCCAGGTGTCTTTCCAGGATGTGATCCGACTGCCTGCCACGAAGACGTTCCAGACCACACAGAGCAGCAGCGCCCCTGCCAGCCCCTCTTCAGTATCCTGGTGGGAAGAACTTCATGTGGGGAACGAATCCACCCCGAAGGAGCAAATAGTCCTGAGTCTGGTGAAAGAGCACCACAAGGCCTTTAGCAAGCACTCCACGGACTATGGAGAGGTCAGTGTAATCAAACACACCATACCCACTGGCTCTCATCCTCCTATCAAGGAGAGATACAGACCCATACCACCTACTACCTATCAGTCTGTGAAAGAGATGATACAGGAGATGAAGGACTCTAACATAATCACGGACAGTCATAGTCCCTGGGCTGCGCCCCTAGTTCTTGTCCGGAAAAAAGATGGCAGCATAAGGTTCTGCGTGGATTATAGGAAAATCAATCAAATCACCCACAAAGACGCTTATCCGTTGCCACACATTGAGGAGTCCTTGACTGCCCTGGGGTCATCAGCCAACTTCTCCACTCTGGACTTAACTAGCAGGTACTGGCAGTACCTATAGCCCCAGAAGATCAAGAAAAGACCGCTTTCACTACGTCTATGGGCCTGTTTGAGTTTAATTATATGCCGTTCGGATTGTGCAACGCTCCAGGGACATTCCAGCGGCTGATGGAGCGTTGTTTAGGCCATAGGAACTTTGAGACTGTACTACTATACCTGGATGATGTCATTATCTACTCAAAGACGTATGAGGACCATCTAAACATCTGACTGAAGTGTTTCAAGTCCTTGTTAAATATGGCCTTAAAATTAAGCCGTCCAAGTGCCACCCACTGCAACCAGCCGTGAAGTATCTAGGGCACGTTGTTAGTGCCGAAGGAGTCCAGCCTGATCCTGATAAACTTGCTGCTGTCCGTAATTGGCCTTCTCCCACCACCGTGAAAGAGGTGAGAAGTTTCCTCAGCTTTGCAGGATACTATAGACGCTTCATCCCACATTTTGCTCAAATTGCGGATCCGATCCAGTAACTCCTAAGGGGGCATCCCAAGAAGAGTCCAAAGACTCCTATCCCTGTTGAATGGAATGAGGAACGGGAGATTGCTCCCAGCTCCTAAAGAAGAAGCTGACTGAACCCCTTGTTCTGGGTTTACCCGGATTATCAGAAGCCGTTCCACCTCTACACGGATGCCAGTAAAAAGAGGCCTGGAGCCGTGTTGGCCCAGTGCAGGACAACAAAGAGAGGGTGATTGCCTACGCCAGCAGATCCCTGAGGGGAGCTGAGAAAAACGATCAGAATTATAGTTCCTTCAAGCTGGAGTTCCTCGCTTTAGTGTGGGCTGTAACTGAAAAGTTCAAAGACTATCTTGCTGCCACTCCGTTTGTCGCCTTCACGGACAACAACCCCCTGGCGCATCTGAACACAGCCAAATTAGGGGAGCTGGAGAAAAGATGGGCCTCCCGCCTTGCCAACTATGACTATACTGTGAAATACCGAGCAGGCCGCTCCAATGATAATGCTGATGCCCTGTCCCGGCTTCCCACTACAGAAGCACCAGAAGAACCAAAAGATGCCTGGGAAGAAGTGGAGATGCGTTTTACAACAGATGTATCATAACCAGTCCGGACACTTCGGTGTGCAGAAAACTGAGGCCACTATTCGCAGGAGGTTCTATTGGATCGGGATGAGAGAAGACATTGAGAAATGGTGCCGGGAGTGCACTGCCTGTGCCGTGGGAGAAGTGAACGCCATGACCAGAGGGCGCCTCTCCATCCTATCGTAAGTAAAACTCCCTTAGAACTTGTTGCCATTGATCATGTGAAGCTGGAGCCAAGTCGCTCAGGGTATACTTACTGTATGCCATGACTATTATTGATCACTTCACTAAGTTTGTCGTAGCAGTGCCTGTGTAAGACCTGACAGCCAAGACTGCGGCGGAGGCGTTCTGGAAGCATTTCCTCACTGCCCTACGGCTGCCCGAGAGGATCCTCACCGACCAGGGGCCTACGTTTGAATCGCAGCTGTTCCAAGAGATGTGCCTGCTACATAATTGCCAGAAAGTCCGGACCACTGCCTATCATCCACAAGGTAACGGACTCTGTGAAAAGATGAATCAAACTCTCATTGAAATGCTGAGAGCAGTACCCCCTGAGACCAGGGGTAATTGGCCTACTCTGCTGCCACAACTCATGTATACTTACAACAATACAATTCACTGCTCCACCGGGGTACACGCCCTTCTTCTGATGTTCGGCCGACAAGGGAGGTTACCTGCTGACCACTCCCTGGATGTACAGGTCCCTGATGTCATCAATCCACTACCAAAAACCGATTGGGTAGTGGAGCATCAAAGGCGTCTCCTCAATGCTAAGGAGATTGTCGAGGAGCGCATGGAAAATGCCCAAAAGCGACAGCAGAGAGACTATGACCTGGCTGCTCATGCAGGGCCTCTAGCTATAGGAGACATGGTGTGGTTAAAAAATAACCACCGTGCCAGTAAATTGGACAGTAAGTGGGAAAGGACTCCCTATGTCATTTCTGCCATCCCTAATGCTGAGGCCCATATTTATAAAATTTCCAGAGAAGATAAAGGCTCCCAAATTGTACACAGGAATCGTTTAAAACCCTGCATAGAAGGAGAAATTGCAGCAGAGGACATTGAGGCGGAGTCTCCTGAGCCCGAGTTGCCGGCCCAGTCTGCTGATCCTATGCAGGCTGTTGAGAACCTGATACATGATAAAGAGCCACTTAATTGGTTCCTCACACCCTGGTTAAACTTGGTAGTACCAGCTCCAGTTCCTGCTGGTTCTCAATCCCAGGATGAACCCACTTCTGCTCCTGCTATTCCTCCACCCTGGATGACCTGTCCCAGAATGTACCTGAAAAGAGTTCCAGAGCCTGTGACTCCTCCAACCCTTCCTGAACAAAGCCAGGAAGAATCTCCGCCAGTAAGAAGATCCACACGTGTCTACTAAGGGGCACCCACCTGTGAGATTCGGGGACTACATTGTGGGCCCAAGTAGCCCCTCCCGGGAAACCCTGTTTAACTATTTATAAGACCCGGGTACGGACTCATTTTTGTTCTTTGAGCCTCCAGGAACTTACCTCATGTTTACATTTTCTATCATCATCATTATAGACTATCTTTATGGACTATCCTGGTTATCCTTGATACGCTGTACCAGGTCAGCGCCCCCTGTTCCCTTATACTATCCTGAGAGAAGAAAACAACGCCCCTTTTCACCGCACTTGCCAGAGGAACTGCTTGATATTTTTACTGTAATAATGGTGACTATTGTATATGCCTGCTTTTCGTTTTGTCTTTCAGGCTGCGGTTTCCTGCTGGGCGGGCCCCTTATGTTGCGCCTAGGACGGGCAACGTCACAGCAACGGGGTATTTAGTGTCCCACTACACAAGGGTTAACATGACATTTGTGTTAATATGCTTGTTTTATGCATATTTTCCTGTTATCTGGGTATCAGGCCTGTTAGGGTGTAAGTTCAGCATCCTAGGCACTAGAGGGAGCTAGTGAGCACTTAGTATCTATAGTTAGGCCCAGACAGGGAAGTGCAGTGCAGTCCAGGGGGCTAGTAAGTGCAGTCTAGCCTGCCTGAAGTTCTTGAGCCAGAGTTAGCTCAGAAGATTCACCTTAAGAGAAGAGTTTGCCTCCTGGGAGAAACCTGCAGTTCCTAACCAAAGCAGAGCAGAGCCAGTGTTCCAGCTAGTCAAGTAAGCTGAAGGGCAAAAGGATCATTAACCTAAAGCAAGGGATATATACCTGAGGAGGATTGCTACCAAGGATAAAAGCCAGCATTAGGGCATACGGGCCTGGGATACAGACCGCCGGATATCTGAGGAAATAGTGCAGCCTGGTCTGTTAGTGTTGATTTTACCCTCTGAGTATCTTGCAAAGAACATTACCTGCCATTGTTGTAAGTGCCTGCTATTGATTACTGCTGCGAAGTGGAACTGAATCCAAATTGTATAAAGTTTGAACTGTTTCCAGTAAAGAAAAGTTTGGTTCACCACAACACTGTGTTCCTCATTTATTACAACTATAAATCGGTGTGCCACCGTTACAGGCACTGGTGTCACAAACCTTAAAGGGACCTTGCCCTAGGCACATTAAACATCTGCAACATCCAGGGCACCTCATCCACCATCAGGCCTGGTCCCTATATACAGAGAGTGCCCCAGAGGACTACTGTGCCAACCTCTCCATCACTGCTGTACGCTGCCCAGGGTCATCCTACAAACTGTGAGTAACCCATAGCAACCCTCATTTGCCTAAGTAACCGTGACCTCACATCGCAATACCCTGCAGGCCTGCGTACTGCATTAACCCTTTCACCCCGGAGGATGGGGAAGGTGACCTATATAGAGAGAAAAAGAGCCAGAGGCAGAGAAGCTGGGAGCTCCCTACGATCTGAATATCTCTCATTGGCTATATTTCTTGGAACCAAGTAGTGCTTCAGGAAGTGTGTGCCTCTTGGGGTGATGGGGATGTTGGTAGTGTGCTGCTCAGGGAGACAGTGGACCACTAGAGTATTGGTTTTAGGCTGCTCTCAGCTTTCATATGCCAGTGGACCTACATCTCAGTTCCAGGGCCGACCAATGGTTCACTGTCTCAGCAGTGAGCTATCTAAGCCTGGTCCTCTCTGCTTATGGATTTCAGAATATCCACATTAATGTTCCTCCGTTTTCTACAGACAGAGAATATTTTTTAGCTGTCTGGATTCTTGTTTTCAGTATTTCAATATATACTGATGGAAACAATATTTAAAAACTATACCAGATCACATCAAAGCACATCTAGCATCTTTTTAAATGGCAGATGGTTTTAGATCGCCTCAGGCACTAGGTCTCAAGTGTGACTGCTACCTCTGCTTTTCTGATACTTGCCTCCCAACAATGATGATAGCAACAGAGGCAACAGTGAGTTTTTTCGGTGACTATACATTTTTTGCCTAACCTTAGCGATTGGATCCTCATCTAGAAGTAAGTTCCATATGTAACATCCCAGAGTTGTGTTACTAAACTCTTTTACCCCGCTACAATCTCCTAACAGCATTAACATTGTCATCTAATGTAATTTTACCTTACATTCTCACAACTGTGTATTACAAACCTTGTTAAATGTATATTGCTGTAATTTCCATGTTCACCAGCAGGTGGAAGCAATGTTCTGGCAATGAGTTAAGTTCAGTTTAGTATATCTAGGCTGGAATATTTCATTCCAGTTTAGCCCCCCCTCTGTGAGCAGAGTGGTCTGTGAACACATCCTGCCTCTTGGGTGAAGAAGGAAGTTAGAGTCAGTGTGCCAGCCACCCCTGTTGGGGAAGGCTGTGTGTTAGTCTTCACGAGTCCCCCTGCATAGGGAACCAAGCCAGGATCTTGTCTCGGCTGAGACATTGATCCCCACCCCTAGCCTGAGCCCTGCATCCTCGGCTGGATGAAGCAAGCAGACAACTCCAGTTCCAGGAAGAAATCATACCCTGCAAAGATAACTGTGAGTAAAGTCCAGAGACCCAAGAGAAGCCATATTTCTCCTCAGCTAGTCAGTCCCCAGACAGCTAGACAGATAGAGAGTGCAGAAGCCAAATTCCTGCTACAAAGCAACGTCCTTTCCTGCAAGCTCCAGGTACATGAGAGAGCAGAAGAAAAATTCCTGCCAACATGCCAATACCTGCTGGACCTAAGACTAAAGCTGTATCTTGCTTGGATGAAGTTACAACCAGTAAAGACAAGTTTGAACTTTACCCAAGGTCTGGATCTCAATTTCTGCTCAAATTCTTCTATTACTCCTATCAGCACTACACTCATTTTATTTCAAGTGAGCCAGGATCCGGAGTCCAGCCGTACCCAGGTAGGAGACACCGTTGACACTATTAACACTACCATACAGAGACATTACACCACTCTGGCATTCCTAACCTGGGGCGTGAGTTATAACACCTTAGAGGGCCCTGTGATTTTACCCTGCGCACGCTGCAATTGGCGTCACGAACAAACTATATACTATCACCTACACCTGACCCAGCCATTGCATAATTTGGCATCAGAGTGCATACCCCAGTCCAGCTCACCGCACATAGTACAATTAATGTTTATCCAGGAGCCTCAGTGTGTCTGTACATGCAGCTGGGCCAGATTCTACACCTCAGCTCCAGCATTCACTCTGCTGATCAATGTAGTCCTGAAAGTGGAAGCTCCACCAATCACACATTTACAGTCTATCCTGAAGATATAACGAGTTTTCCCATTGAATGAAGTTGTTGTCTAGCTCAAGCCTAACTCAAAGTGGAAGGCCTAGACTGAGATATTGCAAGAAGTGTTGTCAGGACAGGTTTGCAGTATTTGAAAAGCAAACAAATATCCTATATCATGGATACATAATAAATGTTTTGCATGGGCAAACCCTCTTTAAAACATATAATGGTGACATGACTATATATCATTGGCCAGAAAAATGTTTGATTTCCCACACCTTTGTGTGTGTTGGACCATGTTTACCATACAAAGTGGGAGATGTGACACCAAAGCCTTCTCAAGGATTGGCAAATTGACCTTTTTGAGGGCCAGTGAAGACTGATGTATGAATCCATTGCTCTGCCTACCCGCAAAGCAAGAGAAGACTTGTAAGTGTTAGGCCTTTTGCTATTTCCTTTCCTTCAATTTTATATCTGTTTTATTTGTTTGTGTGTTATTTTATTTTAATATTTTTACATTTTGTAAGTAATGTACTTTTTTATATAAAGCTTTAACCTTTAATGGTTGGTCCCTTGTACACTATAATAATACATTGTCTTTCTAAGAGCCTTGTGTGCTTGTGTGTGTACTTGTTTGTTAAAGGATTGGCATTTTGTCAACTGTATTGACAAGTGCTGGCAGCGTGTATTTAGGTGCGTGGACAGTGTTTGGGTGTGATTTTATACTCAATTTGCAGCCTGAGTGGAAATGGAGCACAAGAGTGGAGATAGATCAACCTCCTTTTTTTGTCTATCTCCTGTTTCCATTGCTCAATTGATGGGAGGGATGTCTGCAACCAAAATTTTCGAATGATTAGCCGAGCCGCTGTAAGCAGCTGTTTGAAGATGTGAGGGGGGGGGGGATGATTCCTCCTCCTCAAAATGAGAAAGTAGGGCCTTGGAGGGCGAAGCCTGTATGGAGGTGTGGCAGATTTGGTCACTAATACGAAAAATGTCACTCCACCAATTCTTTATTGAGGGACAGTCCCACCAAATGTGAATAAACGTTCCCTTGTCCCCATGGCATCTCCAACATCTGTCCGAGGCATCCTCGGAAAACAAGCAGGACCTGTCTGGTGTTATATACCACCTAATGAGAAGTTTGTAGCTATTCTCCTGAATCCGGACACACCTAGAGATTTTATGGGTGGACCGAAAGAGTTTAGGGAGAATGAGAAGGGAAAATTCTCTTCCCAAGTCTTTCTCCCAACTACGAATGCAGGCTTTGTAAGTATTGGGCCAGACCTCAATCTGTTGTAAAGTTGTGAAACTAACTTTTTAGGAGGCCTCAAATCTATTATTAACCCCTTAGGGACTTAGGGCGTACCGTTACGCCCTGTTTCCCGAGTCCTTAAGGACTCAGGACGTACCGGTACGTCCTAAGTTTAAAAGTAGATTGCGGCGCGGCGGGGGTTAATTGTGACAGGATGCCCGCTGAAATCATTCAGCAGGCATCCTGTCACAACGCCGGGGGCGGTCATGTGACCCCCCTGTATCGGTGATCGCCGCAAACTGCAGGTCAATTCAGACCTGCGGTTTGCGGCTTTTACCTGGTGCGGCGGCGGTGGTCTGCAGTGCCATCGGGTCCCCATGCGGCTGTGGGGGGGACCCGATGGCATGGAAGGCAGCGCGATGTCTAAGGAAGGCATCGCGCTGCCTTCCGGTGACCAGCCTATGAGATCCAGCCCCTGGATCTCACAGGCCGGAAGCTGTATGAGTAATACACACAGTATTACTCATACAGCCAATGCATTCCAATACAGAAGTATTGGAATGCATTGTAAAGGATTAGACCCCCAAAATTTCAAGTCCCAAAGTAGGACAAAAAATAAAGTGAAAAAAAAGTTGAATAAATAAAGTTTTCCCCCCCAAAAATTAAAAGTTTCAAGTAAAAATAAAAAAAACATAATTTTTCCCAAATAAAGTAAAAAAAAATTGGTACAAAATAGGGGGGAAAAAAAGTATACATATTAGGTATCGCCGCATCCGTATGGACTGGCTCTATAAACATATCACATGACCTAACCCCTCATATGAACACCGTTAAAAATAAAAAATAAAAACTGCCAAATAAACCATATTTTTGTCACCTTACATCACAAAAAGTACAACAGCAAGCGATCAAAAAGGCATTTGCCCACCAAAATAGTACCAATCTAACCGTCACCTCATCCCGCAAAAAATGAGCCCCTACCTGAGACAATCGCCCAAAAAAAAAAAAATATAGCTCAGAATATGGAGACACTAAAACATAATTTTTTTTTTTTTAAAAAGCTGTTATTGTGTAAAACTTACATAAATAAAAAAAATGTATACATATTTGGTATCAACGCTTTTGTATCGACCGGCTCTATAAAAATATCACATGACCTAACCCCTCAGATGAACACCGTAAAAAATAAAAAATAAAAACTGTGCTAAATAAACCATTTTTTATCACCTTACATTACAAAAAGTGTAATAGCAAGCGTTCAAAAAGTCATATGCACCCCAAAATAGTGCCAATCAAACCGTCATCTCATCTTGCAAAAAATGAGACCCTACCTAAGATAATCGCCCAAAAGCTGAAAAAACTATGGCTCTCAGAATATGGAATCACTAAAACATGATTTTTTTGCTTCAAAAATGAAATCATTGTGTCAAACTTACATAAAAAAAAAAAAGTATACATATTAGGTATTGCCGCGTCCGTATCGACCAGCTCTATAAAAATATCACATACCCTAACCCCTCAGACGGACACCGTAAAAAAATTAAAATAAAAACTGTGCTAAATAAACCATTTTTTGTCACCTTACATTACAAAAAGTGTAATAGCAAGCGATCAAAAAGTCACACGCACCCCAAAATAGTGCGAATAAAACCGTCATTTCATCCCGCAAAAAATCATACCCTACCCAAGGTAATCGCCCAAAAACTGAAAAAATTATGGCTCTCAGACTATGGAAACACAAAAACATGATTTTTTTTGCTTCAAAAATGAAATCACTGTGTAAAACTTACATAAATAAAAAAAAGTATACATATTAGGTATCGCCGCATCCTTGACAACCTGGTCTATAAAAAAATCACATAATCTAACCTGTCAGATGAATGTTGTAAATAACAAAAAATAAAAACGGTGCCAAAACAGCTATTTCTTGTTATCTTGCCTCACAAAAAGTGTAATATAGAGCAACCAAAAATCATATGTACCCTAAACTAGTACCAACAATACTGCCACCCTATCCCATAGTTTCTAAAATGGGGCCAATTTTTGGGAGTTTCTACTCTAGGGGTGCATCAGGGGGGCTTCAAATGGGACATGGTATCAAAAAAAACAGTCCAGCAAAATCTGCCTTCCAAAAACTGTATGGCATTCCTTTCCTTCTGCGCCCTGCCGTGTGTTTACGACCACATATGGGGTGTTTCTGTAAACCACAGAATCAGGGCCATAAATATTGAGTTTTGTTTGGCTATTAACCCTTGCTTTGTAACTGGAAAAAAAATTATTAAAATGGAAAATCTGCCAAAAAAGTGAGATTTTTTAATTGTATCTCTATTTTCCATTAATTCTTGTGGAACCCCTAAAGGGTTAACGACGCTTGTAAAATCAGTTTTGAATACTTTGAGGGGTGTAGTTTCTTAGATGGGGTCACTTTTATGGAGTTTTTACTCTAGGGGTGCATCAGGGGGGCTTCAAATGGGACATGGTGTCAAAAAAACCAGTCCAGCAAAATCTGCCTTCCAAAACCGTATGGCATTCCTTTCCTTCTGCGCCCTGCCGTGTGCCCGTACAGTAGTTTATGACCACATATGTGGTGTTTCTGTAAACTACAGAATCAGGGCCATAAATATTGAGTTTGGTATGGCTGTTAACCCTTGCTTTGTAACTGGAAAAAAAATATTAAAATGGAAAATCTGCCAAAAAAGTGAAATTTTTAAATTGTATCTCTATTTTCCATTAATTCTTGTGGAACACCTAAAGGGTTAACAAAGTTTGTAAAATCAGTTTTGAATACCTTGAGGGGGGTAGTTTATAGAATGGGGTAATTTTTGGGTGGTTTCTATTATGTAAGCCTCGCAAAGTGACTTCAGACCTGAATTGGTCCCTAAAAATTGGATTTTTGATAATTTCTGAAAAATTTTAAGATTTGCTTCTAAACTTCTAAGCCTTGTAACATCCCCAAAAAATAAAATATCATTCCAAAAATGATCCAAACATGAAGTAGACATATGGGGAATGTAAAGTAATAACTATTTTTGAGGTATTACTATGATTATAGAAGTAGAGAATTGAAACTTGGAAATTTGCAATTTTTACAAATTGTGGTAAATTTGGTATTTTTTTTTTAAATAAAATGAATTGTTTTGACTTCATTTTACCAGTGTCATGAGTACAATATGTGACGAAAAAACAATCTCAGAATGGCTGGATAAGTCAAAGCGTTTTAAAGTTATCAGCACTTAAAGGACACTGGTCAGATTTGCAAAAAATGGCCATGTCCTTAAGGTGAAATAGGGCTGAGTCCTTAACCACCTCAGCTCCCCTACCTTAAACACCCTTAATTACCAGGCCACTTTTTACACAGGTGAAATAGGGCCTAGTCCTTAAGGGGTTAAAGACTCGAACCATCCCAGTGGGCGAAGTAGCTCACCTCTTAGATTGTTATTCAACAAAAAATATCTAAGGAAAGAGATTAGAGGTAGACCGCAAGGATTGGGGTTTAGGATTTCTTTCATCTCTTTTAAACCCATAATTTTACCGTTGGGTTCTATGAAGGAAGTTAAGGGGATGGAAGATTTCCGTAATTCCCGTGGGGTAGAATCTAACCTAATTGGGGTGGTTGTGCCCACTATATCCCTGACTAGAAGGAGAGGAGAAGGAAAGGGGACAGAGCAGTGTGTGGAACATAACCATTTCCAAGCGTCTAGGGTAGCCCAAAGCACTGGGTATGAGGATAAGGGAGTAGAAGGTAAGCTTGAATTTTCTAGAAGAAGGGAACGCAGGGAACTACCCATTAAATGTTGTTCAAGGGGGACGTTTATCCGGATTAAATCGTAGCCATTCCACTACTCTAGACAAAAGAATTGCTTTACCGTAGAGTTCAGTATCTGGGAGACCTATCCCTCCACACTCTACTGGCCTAGAGAGAAGTGAAGGAGAAAATGAGAAATATATAGTATAATGCCGCCTGATTATACCAGACAATACATTCCCAAATTTTATGTGTGTGTACACATTCCTGAGGTGGGGGATAGCTCACTTGGGTGAGGGGCTATAGATTAGATGAAGCAAGCATTGGTAATGAATAACAGATGTTGGCCAAGAAGAACATGAAGCGAGCACGCATTATCCATATATGGAGATGTCCAATGGGGTTGTAGACAGAGTTTAACCTATCCAATGAGGATAAGACAAGTATGTAAAGTTTAGGGTGGTTAAGTGTATAAGACGAGTGTGGGCCTCTGCCCCTTTGAGCATTTTCCTTTGTGCGATTGAAGCTGTTAATGCTCCCGGCTAGCCGCAATAAACCTTATTCTTCCTGAAGAATGCATTTCCTGAATGGTTTTCCACAACAGAAGGGAGAGTGATATTCTAGTTTTTTTTTCCGTTCCATATAAAGGATCTAAATTTTTTCCTGATTGAGTCATAGTAGGGCTTGGGGATTTGAATTTGGAGATTGGGAGATGATTTTCACCCCCAGGTAGGTCACGTATGGGGACGTCCAATCAGATGGAGAATCTTTCATAAATTTTTGTTTAGTCAATTCAGGGATCCCTGAGCAGAGTATAAGGGATTTTTTAGCGTTCATTTTGAAATTGGAGATTGTGCTGTAGATAAGAAGGTGTTTTTGTATCATAGGAAGGGAGGATAATGGATTAGTCGTCATTATCAGAACATCATCCGCGAAAGCGGCTAATTTGTTGTTCCTGTATCGCCAGCCTCACCCACTTGACGTCCGAGTCGCCTCTCAGTGTAACCAGAAGAGGCTCCAAAGCTAGAACATGTGTTAAGGCTGGCCGGCAGGCTAGCCTGGATTTGTGGGAGGGGCCGGTACCTGTCTTAAGCAGTCTGGCTCTCCCAGGCAGCACGTCGGCAATCGGACGTCTGCTACTTCCGGGTTGTGACGTCATCAGCAAGCGTCCTGCACGAGTCGGATCTCAGAGAAGCCGGGTGTACCTTTCCCTTCAGTCTGCAAGCTGTTCAGGTCGTTTCTCAAGTTAAACTGGTTTGTTTGGGGAGCGTGGCAACGTGGAGGAGGGTAGGAGGGTGTGTAGAGAGGGGGAAGTGTGCCGGAGGATCGCTTCTCCTCACTGCGTTTCAGGCACATGCAATTCAAGTTTTGGCACCAATGGGCAGCATTGTCACATAGTTGGAGCTCATTGCCTGTCTCAGCATAACCTGTATCTAAGTTCATACAGGGGCTGCGAGTCATCTGGGCTCAGCAGGTTAAACTCTGGCAGCTGGGTCCTGGTGCCATACTGAGGTTGATTACTTACAAGGTTGCTGCTTGTGCACTTGTTTGACAATCATCACATACACTACATACATACCTTAGACACATAGTTCGCACATCAGGCGTTTGACAAAAAAAAAAAAAAGGGTACAAGTGGATTGTTAAATAAAGTTTAAAAAAAAAAAAAAAAGAAAAAGAGTGGGTTGTTCAAATAAAGAAAAAAAAAAAAAAAAAAGGGTACAAGTGGATTGTTAAATAAGTAAAAAAAAAAAAAAAAAAAAAAGAGTGGGTTGTTCAAATAAGAAAAAATATATAATTATCCACAAGCTTCAGCCATAATTAATCTGCCACGTCACAGATTCACCAAACTCGGGCTCGCTGTCATACGTCAGTGGAAATGAATATCATACTCCCTGTCAGCCTAGAAGGCTTTTCGTTCAATCGTTTCACGCTGCTGGGGGGGAGGGGCTTAGATTCCGTCATCTGGTTTGTCAGCTTACGGGCAGCAGGTCGTAGGGTGAACAGGTTGTTTTTTTTTTTTTCTCTTCTCTTTTTCTTTTCTTCGTTTTTTTTTTTTTGTTGTTGTTGTTTGTGATGTTTGTTGTGTTGTTTGCATTGGTCTACGCCATCTGCAACTTCAGCCAGTGCAGGCCTCCTGCATGTCTGTGCCACATGTTTTAGGGCACATCCGGTTCACGGTCTGCACATTGAAGCGGCGTGACTGAGCCGGGTGAATGTGGAGGCACTAGACAGCTGCTGCGCCTTCATCCGGTTCAGCCGTTCTGTACTTCCTGGTGGAGGGTTTTCACGGGGGTTTCACACTGGGCTCATCACCTTGGCCCCAGCAGACTCATGAATGCCCCAACTTGCAGTCGGCTTCTAAACATGCTGGTCTGGTGGATTCACTCTTGGCAGTTGAGCTGGACAAGGGTTTCATCATTGTCCTTTCCAGTCCCCTCCTTTCTGCACTTGGAGGGTGAGCCCGGTGGGGGTGGTGCAGGGAAAATATTCCAATAATTTCGTTTGATTTATGATTTGTCTGCTCCACATTATTCCCACGTTCCTAGTCTCAACTCTTTGATTCCGTCCGAGGAATTTCTTGAAGTATACTTCCGTAGACCAGGCTATCCAGGTCATTCTTCAGACAGGCATGGGGGCTTGGCTGTCCAAAGCAGATGTCTCTGATGCGTTCAAACTGCTGCCCATTTGCCCATCTCTCTGGCAGTGGCATGGCATCAAAAGGGAGAGATGCGTACTATTTCGCCACCAAGTTGACGTTTGGTTCCTAGAGCAGCCCCCAGTCTGTTTGACAGGTTAGCGCAGGCACTAGAATGGATTTGGTTGGAACAGGGTTGCAGAATGTCATTCACTACCTGGATGATTTTCTGTTGATCGAAGAACCCCTCACAGGCACCTGTTGACTTGCAGGTTCTCTTGCAGGTCTTCAAGGAGTTAACCATTCCAGTGGCCCGACACAAAACAGAAGGGCCTGCGCAGGTTGTCAGGTTCTTGGGGATCTCTCTGGATTCATGCCATGTCAGCAGTCTGCCACAAGACAAACTCGACAGATCAATCAGGTGTCCGTTCCTTGCTCATGTCTCAGGTTTGCACCAAGAGAGAATTGCAGTCTCTGTTGGGCATGTTATACTTTGCCATGAGGATCATTCCTCAGGGTAGATCATTCATTTCAAGATTGCTAGTCTTATTACAACAGACCAGTGATTTGGAGGCATCAGTGCATCTTAATGCGAACGCCCCGAGCAGATCTGTTCATGTGGGACAGATTTCTCAGTGGGTGAACGGCATTTCCATGTTTATTCCGAGGGCCACTTCTGATTCTCCACACGTATTTTCAGACGCGGCTGCCTCGGTAGGTTTCGCGGCCATATTTTGCTCACATTGGTTCGCGGCTCATGGCCCAGACACGTGCTACTGTTGCCGGGGTTTTCTCAGATGTCGGCATTGTTCGAGATCGGCATTTCTCAGATGTCGGCATTGTTCGAGTACGTTGCGGTCGTACCGCCGAGCGTGGGTGTTTTTTCGAACTTTAAGTTGGCATATCCTAGAGGTGACACAGGTCAGGTCAAGTATATGGTGGCTTTCGTGTCTTATTGTCATTCGGTATTGGCTTTATCCTACAACACCATTAGGCTATATTTGGTGAGGGTGCAGCATTTTTTGGCACTTCAAGAGCCAGACAGCCCCTCTATATTTTCAGCTCACCCGATCAAGGCCATCCTCAGAGGCATTCAAAAAAGCTAGGTCACGGTCAAGTCGGTCCGTCGACTATTAAGGGGGACCCGTTTCGTAGCCTGTCGGAAGTTCTCACATTGTCACCATTCGGAGTCCTTCCCAGCCTGGTGATCAAGGCGGCGATGTACTTGGCGTTTTACGGTTTTTAAGACCAGGTGAAGTGACACAGGCCAGACAAGGGGCGGTGGCTCTCCGCAAGGAGATTAGTCAGGATGGGCAGTAACTCATTCGCAGTTGCCTCACAAACAAACAAGGCAGGTAGGTCCGGCCATGTAGTTAAGTTCTTCCAGACCACAAACGCATGGTGTCCAGTGACAGTCTTGGACAACCTCTTGCTGGCCCTTAGTCTTCACAGCCCCACCGACCCATTACTTCCATTCCCTGTTGGTCCACTGACGTCCAGCCAGTTCATCAAACATATTCACATCCTGTTGACCAGTGTAGGATTGAATCCGGCTCAATTCTCGGGGCATTCTTTCCGCATCGTGCGGCATCCGCAGCGTCAAGCATGGAGTCCCCTGTGCATATCATTAAACACTTTGGGGCGCTGGCGCTCGGGGTGCTTTGTACGTATATCCCGGAGCCACAAGCGGAGTGGTCCAAGCATTCAGTACATTGGCAGAGTAGCACCTCAGGCCTATCCTTCCCTCACTGGTGGGTTTTGCCCCTTTTTCAGGCATACCGACCTAGTGAGGCCAAGGCACACCTCAGGCCAATTAGGTAGGGGGGGGTGGTGGTTTGGCATCTTCCACTCGTTTAGGTCCTGACCACAAGTGTTTAGGCTGGCCGCAGGCTAGCCTGGATTTGTGGGAGGGGCCGGTACCTGTCTTAAGCAGTCTGGCTCTCCCAGGCAGCACGTCGGCATTCGGACGTCCCCTGCCCACCCATCTCCCATTCTTCATTCAGTCATTCAACCATCACATTCAGGGTATGCCCCCTTTTTCAGGCATACCGACCTAGTGAGGCCAAGGCACACCTCAGGCCAATTAGGTAGGGGGGTGGTGGTTGGGCATCTTCCACTCGTTTAGGTCCTGACCACAAAGAGCAAAGGAGATAAGGGGCACCCCTGCCGTTGCAGACGTCAAGGAGGCGAGGCAGAAACTGTTTCTGGTAATCTTTATAGTGTGTGGCAGGGAGGCCATCAGGGCCTGTACTTTTGCCTGTTGGCATCTGTTGAAGAGCATTAGACAGCTCATAAAATGTGAAAGGGGAAGCTAAGGACCGCTTCTGGGGATCCGAGAGAGTTGGCAGAGAGAGTGAATCCAGGAAAGAGGAAACACAGGAAGCATGAGTGTCTGGTGGAAGCGGGGAGGGCAGGTTGTAAAGGTCCTTGTAAAAGTCCCTAAATTGAGCTGCTATTTGTGTAGGGGAAAATACTATGTCACCTGATGGGGTACATCGCTGGTGAACATAGTTCACTGATCTCCTATTTTTTATTCTGTGCATCATGAATTTAGAGGCTTTATCCCCATGTGCAAAGTATTTGTGTTGGGAGTTTAAATAGTATTTAGCTACTCTGTTTTTGTAAAAGGGGTTTTAGTTCTGCTCTCAAGCTTGTTAATTCTTGTAGTTGGGAATCTGAGAAGGAATGCTTGTGTAGGGATTCAAGGGCCTGGATTTTTAAGTGGATGGCATCTATCTTTTTCTCTCTTTCCTTTTTCAAAATGAGTTCCAATGCTAATGAAGTGACCTCTAATGAAAGGTTTAAGTGCAATCCCACAAGGACTGCACTGACTGGGACAGAGTGCTGGTTGAGAGAGAAGTATTCCTCTAACAAGGCTGCTATTTTATCCCTCGTTTTCATATCATCTAATAAGGATTCATTTAGGCGCCAATTGGGGGGTCTCGGGCAACGAACAGGCGCCCGGACCAATAAAAGGACCGGAGCATGGTCCGATAAATGAATAGAGCCTATTTTGGCTTCAGAGCATAATTGGAGGTGTTCCTTTGAGATGAACACATAATCTAATCGATGATACGAACCATGAGCATGGGAATAAAAAGTATAATCAATTGTGCTGGAATGGAACGATCTCCAGGAATCCACTAGGTGCGAACTCCAAAAACCTTCTCTAATAGTACATAATGAGCTCGCAGATAGAGCAGGACTTATGGATGAAGAGTCCAATTGCGGATTCAAGGCGACATTCAGGTCCCCACCCAATATCACTATTCCCTCCTTAAAGGAGTCAATAGTGGGTAGTATATAGAGAACAGTGAGCTTGTCCAGTGTTCGGCATATAAATGTTACAAAAGTATAAACTTGTGGACCTATTTGCCCCTTAACCAGGATATATCTCCCCTCCTCGTCCTGGATGTGTCTGATGCACTAAAAGGATTTTTCTATGGAAGCCGATGCTCACAGATCTGAGGTTCTACAATGCCCAGACAGTACAAATGCCCACAAATGACCCCATTTCGGAAGGTACACACCCTCTAGGTATTCGCTGATGGGCATAGTGAGTTCATAGAACTTTTTTGTCACAAGTTAGCGGAAAATGATGATTTTTTTTTTTTTTTCTTACAAAGTCTCCTATTCCACTAAATTGTGACAAAAAATAAAAAGTTCTATGAACTCACTATGCCCATCAGCGAATACCTTGGGGTCTCTTCTTTCCAAAATGGGGTCACTTGTGGGGTAGTTATACTGCCCTGGCATTCTAGGGCCCAAATGTGTGGTAAGGAGTTTGAAATCAAATTCTGTAAAAATGACGAGTGAAATCCGAAGGTGCTCTTTGGAATATGGGCCCCTTTGCCCACCTAGGCTGCAAAAAAAGTGTCACATCTGGTATCTCTGTATTCAGGAGAAGTTGAGGAATGTGTTTTGGGGTGTCTTTTTACATATACCATGCTGGGTGAGATAAATATCTTGGTCAAATGCCAACTTTGTATAAAAAAATGGGAAAAGTTGTCTTTTGCCAAGATATTTCTCTCACCCAGCATGGGTATATGTAAAATGACACCCCAAAACACATTCCCCAACTTCTCCTGAGTACGGAGATACCAGATGTGTGACACTTTTTTGCAGCCTAGGTGAGCAAAGGGGCCCATATTCCAAAGAGCACCTTTCGGATTTCACAGGTCATTTTTTACAGAATTTGATTTCAAACTCCTTACCACACATTTGGGCCCCTAGAATGCCAGGGCAGTATAACTACCCACAAGTGACCCCATTTTGGAAAGAAGAGACCCCAAGGTATTCGCTGATGGGAATAGTGAGTTCATGGAAGTTTTTATTTTTTGTCACAAGTTAGTGGAATATGAGACTTTGTATGAAAAAAAAAAAAAATCAGCATTTTCCACTAACTTGTGACAAAAAATAAAAAATTCTAGGAACTCGCCATGCCCCTCACGGAATACCTTGGGGTGTCTTCTTTCCAAATGGGGTCACTTGTGGGGTAGTTATACTGCCCTGGCATTTTCCAGGGGCCCTAATGTGTGGTAAGTAGGTAAATGACCTGTGAAATCCGAAAGGTGCTCTTTGGAATATGGGGCCCCTTTGCCCACCTAGGCTGCAAAAAAGTGTCACACATGTGGTATCGCCGATTCAGAGAAGTTGGGAATGTGTTTGGGGTGTCATTTTACATATACCCTTACTGGGTGAGAGAAATATCTTGGCAAAAGACAACTTTTCCATTTTTTTATACAAAGTTGGCATTTGACCAAGATATTATCTCACCCAGCATGGGTATATGTAAAATGACACCCCAAAACACATTCCCAACTTCTCCTGAGTACGGCGATACCAGATGTGTGACACTTTTTTGCAGCCTAGATGCGCAAAGGTGCCCAAATTCCTTTTAGAGGGCATTTTTTAGACATTTGGATACCAGACTTCTTCTCACGCTTTGGGGCCCTCGAAATGCCAGGCAGTATAAATACCCCACATGTGACCCATTTCGGAAAGAAGACACCCCCAGGTATTCCGTGAGGGGTATGGTGAGTTCATGTGAGATTTTTTTTTTTTGGCACAAGTTAGCGGAAATTGATATTTTTTATTTTTTTCTCACAAAGTCTCCCGTTCCGCTAACTTGGGACAAAAATTTCAATCTTTCATGGACTCAATATGCCCCTCACCGGAAATACCTGGGGGTGTCTTCTTTCCGAAATGGGGTCACATGTGGGGTATTTATACTGCCCTGCATTCTAGGGGCCCTAAAGCGTGTGAAGAAGTCTGGAATATAAATGTCTAAAAAATTTTACGCATTTGGATTCCGTGAGGGGTATGGTGAGTTCATGTGAGATTTTATTTTTTGACACAAGTTAGTGGAATATGAGACTTTGTAGAAAAAAAAAAAAAATTCTGCTAACTTGGGCCAAAAAAATGTCTGAATGGAGCCTTACAGAGGGTGATCAATGACAGGGGGGGTGATCAATGACAGGGGGGTGATCAATGACAGGGGGGTGATCAATGACAGGGGGGTGATCAGGGAGTCTATATGGGGTGATAACCACAGTCATTGATCACGCCCGTGTAAGGCTTCATTCAGACGTCCGTATGCGTTTTGCGGATCCGATCCATCTATCAGTGCATCCGTAAAAATCATGCGGACATCTGAATGGAGCTTTACAGGGGGGTAATCAATGACAGGGGGGGTGATCAGGGAGTCTATATGGGGTGATAACCACAGTCATTGATCATGCCCCTGTAAGGCTTCATTCAGACGTCCGTATGCGTTTTGCGGATCCGATCCATCTATCAGTGCATCCGTAAAAATCATGCGGACATCTGAATGGAGCTTTACAGGGGGGGTAATCAATGACAGGGGGGTAATCAATGACAGGGGGGGTGATCAGGGAGTCTATATGGGGTGATAACCACAGTCATTGATCATGCCCTGTAAGGCTTTATTCAGACGTCGGATGCGTTTTGCGGATCCGATCCATCTATCAGTGCATCCGTAAAAATCATGCGGACATCTGAATGGAGCTTACAGGGGGGTAATCAATGACAGGGGGGTGATCAGGGAGTCTATATGGGGTGATAACCACAGGCATTGATCATGCCCCTGTAAGGCTTCATTCAGACGTCCGTATGCGTTTTGCGGGTCCGTTCCATCTATCAGTGCATCGTAAAAAATCATGCGGACATCTGAATGGAGCTTTACAGGGGGGTAATCAATGACAGGGGGTGATCAGGGATCTATTATGGGGTGATCACCACAGTCATTGATCATGCCCCTGTAAGCTTCATTCAGACGTCCGGATGCGTTTTGCGGATCCGATCCATCTATCAGTGCATCCGTAAAATTCATGCGGACATCTGAATGGAGCTTTACAGGGGGGTAATCAATGACAGGGGGGTGATCAGGGAGTCTCTATGGGGTGATCACCACAGTCATTGATCACGCCCGTGTAAGGCTTCATTCAGACGTCGGATGCGTTTTGCGGATCCGATCCACTCTATCAGTGGATCCGTAAAAATCATGCGGACGTCTGAATGGAGCTTTTACAGGGGGGTAATCAATGACAGGGGGGGTGATCAATGACCAGGGGGGTGATCTGGGAGTCTATATGGGGTGATAACCACAGTCATTGATCAATGCCCCTGTAAGGCTTCATTCAGACGTCCGGATGCGTTTTGCGGATCCGATCATCTATCAGTGCATCCGTAAAAATCATGCGGACATCGTGAATGAGCTTTACAGGGGGGGTAATCAATGACAGGGGGGGTGATCAGGGAGTCTATATGGGGGTGATAACCACAGTCATGATCATGCCCCTGTAGGCTTCATTCAGACGTCCGGATGTGTTTGCGGATCCGATCCATCTATCAGTGCATCCGTAAAAATCATGCGGGACATCTGAATGGAGCTTTACAGGGGGGTAATCAATGACAGGGGGGTGATCAGGGTGGTCTATATGGGGTGATACCACAAGTCATTGATCAAGACCCGTGTAAGGCTTCATTCAGACGTCCGGATGCGTTTGCGGATCCGATCCATCTATCAGTGGATCCGTAAAAATCATGCGGACGTCTGAATGGAGCTTTATTGGGGGTTGATCAATGACAGGGGGGTAATCAATGACAGGGGGGTAATCAATGACAGGGGGGTGATCAGGGAGTCTATATGGGGTGTCAGGGGCTAATAAGGGGTTAATAAGCTGACGGGGTGGGGGGGGTGTAGTGTAGTGTAGTGGTACTTGGTGCTACTTTACTGAGCTACCTGTGTCCTCTGGTGGTCGATCCAAACAAAGGGGACCACCAGAGGACCCAGGTAGCAGGTATATTAGACGCTTTATCAAAACAGCTTCTAATATACCTGTTAGGGGTAAAAAAAAACACATCTCCAGCCTGCCAGCTAACCGATCGCCGCTGGCAGGCTGGAGATCAACTCTCTTACCTTCGTTCCTGTGAGCGCTGCGCGCCTGTGTGCGCGCGTTCACAGGAAATCTCGCGTCTCGCGAGAGGACGCGCGGCGCGTCCACCCAGAAGAGCAGGGCCCGCCGCAACAGACCGCAATCCTGAGTACGGCGGTCCTGAGGAGGTTAAAGAGCAGGCACTTGCAAAAATTATTAGTAAGACCCCCTATGATAAATGTAACCTGTGAAGATTAAGGGGGTTATTAATATGATTGAGTGAACATTATATGAACTGATTAAGCAGCGTTTAGGAATCATGCGCCACGTCTCTTCGGTGTCAGCGGTCGGGTTCCCTTCTCCCGTTCTCTGGGCTTTCGGCAGTGCGTTGCGGAGCAAACGGGGCAACAGTAGGAACATCAGGTAGTGTCGCTAAATGTTGGAAGAGTTCCCAATTCTCCACATTCAGCGGAGGGATTTGCAGATGATCGTATACTGCATCTAGATCTGTGTATGCCGAGATGTTAAAGGGATTCTGTCATGAGATTTTACCCATATAACCTAAACATATGCCCATGTCCCATACTATAACTTGAATAACATCAGGTCGGCGCATGCGCACTTCGCACAAGAAGCTGCTGCCAGGAGGTCCGCACGGGCGCATCAGCTGAGCCTAGTGCGCACCAGGGACGGGAGGATTGCAGAGGCGGCGCTGAGGTGAGGAGGGCGGCACTGTAGACAGGGAGGTCGGCGATTAAGACAGGGAAGGAGGTGCTGGACACAGATGGCGATGGGTGCGGCCGGGCACCCTGTATTAACGGACGTCCTTGGGCCCCTTAGGTAGGTGATTGGACAGGTTATAAAAAACATTTTTTTTTGGGCTAATAGAGCCACAAGCAGGTTTAATAAGGCCAGCTTGGATTCAAGTTATTAGTACGGACATGGGGCATATGTTTAGGTTATAGGGGTAAATCCATAGCCGAATCCCTTTAAACACGGCATCCCCTCATAGAAAAAGGAAAGTCCGAACGGAAAGTTCCATCTATTTTGGGTCTTGTTGGATCTAAGCCTGTCGGTCAGAGGCTTCAGGGCTCTACGTTTTCTCAATGTAGAGGGTGCAAGATCCTGGTTATACTGCGATTTGTGCGCCTTCATATGACAGATTAGCGCAGTTTCTTGCGGCATCTTGAATCACCGATTTAATCTGGAAGGTGAGAAATCTACATAATCAACATCCCTTGAGGGGTCTTCAGGCTTTGGTTGGGGCGCAGAGCCCTGTGAGCTCTTTCAATGACAATATCAGGGGGTGCTTCTGGGCCAGAAGGAGTTGCAGATTGATTTAACTGATGCAGGTATATCCCCTGTTGGCACAGACTCTGGTATCCCTCTAAAGCGCAAGTTATTGCGACGGCCCCTATTTTCCTGGTCTTCCAGAGCATTATGCAAGTCATTTATGTAGGTACTGCACCTTTCAAAAGATCGCGTGGTAGCCGTCTGGTGAGCCAGAATCACGGTTTGATGGGACTCAGAACCTCCACACGGTCCCTGACTTGCCTCATCTCCTGGCGAAGCGCTGAGATTTCGCTGAGCACCGGTTCCATGGCTTTACAGAGGGCTTCCTTCAGGTAGTGCCTAGTAATCGGCAGGGCAACCTCTGCTTTGCGGCTACTCGTTATCGCTGTCCTCATCAGATTTTTTCAGCGGTTGCGCTCACTCGCCTTGTGGGGAGTGTCGGCGACATCTTTGTTTCCCGTGCCACAAACGTGGAGGCAGCTTTTTGATGAATTTGTCCATGTCGCCGCTTGCTATCTGCGACTTGTTGGTGAGGAATGGTCCCCGGGTTTGGGTGCCGATCTTTAGCTTCCTTCCTTCTTATTGCAGCTGTAGGCTCGTGCTAGGGGAATCGTCTTAGCGGAGCTCAGAATTCAGCAGCCATCTCAGTCTGGCGCTAGCTCCCGCCACCCCTCAGATCAACCTCCTTGAAGTCGCGCCCTGTGTCATGCACTAGGATGGTGTACATGTGAAAATGACTATCATTTAACACTGACCTTTTTCAACATTTTGTGCTGATTAATTTTTTATACTTCTTTATAGCATCAGGGCTTAGTTTTTCCTATTCAGAGCCCCAAATAATCTGCATGCTATAGAACTAAACATACCACCCACAGCCACCACTAGGGGCAGCTCAATAGTTTCCTGTACAGTGTACACAGTCTTATTATAGAATTGAATATGTAACCAGTATGGAGTAAGTTCTTAAGCTCCCTCTAGTGGTGGCTGTAATTGTATCTTTTAACTCAGTATAGAGATTTGTAGCTCAGTAGAAGACCAGCTAAGCTTTGATCCTGTAAATACAGGTATATAAAAAAGAATTAAAATATATTTTGAAGTTCACATAGAGGTAACAAAGTATTATTAACTATGGGGTGATTTTTTTAAATTACTTTACACAAAATGAATTTTTTGTTTTAATGGGCAATGCCGTTGGATATTTTTGCCATTATGTTACTATACAAATAAAAATTAATTAAAAACACAACTTTCATGATCCCCCCCGAAAAAAAACCATACCCGACTGATCAATTAAAACTATACTACCTGATATGTTTGAACACTGTGTTGCGGTGAAATAATGGAGACAGGTTCTTTTTTTCTCTTCCCCTTTTAGGTTGATACTGAGCTGGCTCCAGGCAAAGAGAGTGACGAGTTATTTGCAATGTAAAGTGGGAAGTGAAATCACACAATTCTTTTCAATACACTTTTGTCTATGATCAGCCTAGACATGTATGTGACCATTAGTAATCTCCAAATTTGTGATGGGAAGTTTCTTTATTTGAGAATTAAAAATAAATAAAACTATACCCCTTACCTCCTTCCTCATAAATATGCATGTCATGCACATTTGTTAAAGACACGGGTACCTGATAATTCACTTTTCAGACCCTTTCCCCCCATCCTAGTAAGGGAGAAAGTGCAATTAAACACACAACATATCAATGATTGCAATGAAAACTGAGTTAATATTAATATCCTGCATGAGAAACACATATTAACAATGTTCAACCCCTGTCCAAATGCCCTATGAGGGCAAATTGGCATCATAGATCAGGATTCGCTGCTCGGAATCCTTCTGCATTAGCCAAAGTGGAGAGCTACTGTCAAGACCAGCCTCCCTCTCTAAAGGACTCAATGCATCTACTAAAGATCACTGTGGTAGTGACTAAAGATCACTGCGGGCAGTGAAGACTCACACGTGAATGGAGTCACAGCAGGGCTCACAAGTGTCGGATATTTTGAGATTCTAAGCAGTGAGTTGCCAGTCACGCTGAAACACTATTCACTACTACACAGGGATCTTTTGGTCATGTGGACTGGTATCATGGCAAGATTGCTGTGTAGCCCAGCCTAATACATTTCTCCGGCAGTGGTCGCCCACAATTTTTCCTGCACATTTACATCTAATCACAAAGGATTTCATCCTGCCAGGCCTTCACCCATCAGTCCCTTATCAGTGGTTGACTGTTTAGAGAGGGTTGCTTAGATAACCCCGTGGGCAGCATGGTGGTGTAGTGCTTAGCATCATTGCCTGGCAGCACTAAGGTCCCGGGTTCTAATTTGGTCAAGGGCAACATCTACAGTCAGGTTCATAAATATTGGGACATCGCCACAATTCTAACATTTTTGGCTCTATACACCACCACAATGGATTTGAAATGAAGCAAACAAGATGTGCTTTAACTGCAGACTGTCAGCTTTAATTTGAGGGTATTTACATCCCACTTGTTAAGGGACCAAAAGTAATGGGACAATTGGCTTCTCAGCTGTTCCATGGCCAGGTGTGTGTTATTCCCTCATTATCCCAATTACAATGAGCAGATAAAAGGTCCAGAGTTCATTTCAAGTGTGCTATTTCCATTTGGAATCTGTTGCTGTCAACTCTCAAGATGAGATCCAAAGAGCTGTCACTATCAGTGAAGCAAGCCATCATTAGGCTGAAAAAACAAAACAAACCCATCAGAGAGATAGCAAAAACATTAGGCGTGGCCAAAACAACTGTTTGGAACATTCTTAAAAAGAAGGAACGCACCGGTGAGCTCAGCAATACCAGAAGACCCGGAAATCAACTTTGGTGGATGACCGAAGAATTCTTTCCCTGGTGAATGGTACCTGAGTGGGACTAATAGTTACAGAAGTCTCACCGATATTTCAAGATTCAAAGTTGCCAGAGGCCCACCATATGACTGCAGTAACCATATGACTGCAGTGTTTGCCTACTTGTTACCTGCGGTTACATATGGTGCATATTGTCTTTTCCTACATGTACTGATTACCCTGAGGAGTCGACACGACAGAAACCGTGCCACGTCGGGAGGTCTGTAGTATTTGCATGTTTAATAGACTAGTGATCAGGTCCATAACTAGGGACAGGTATCCTGACGGGGTCGCCCTTTTCCAGGGCAAGTGCTCTGTGTAGACAGGCAGCATGGGAGCAGCCCCCTTCCCCCAGTTTCTAGGGTGAGATAGGGCACAGCATCACCACTCCCGTGACTGGCACGTCTACTCTAGACTCCGTCTGACCTAGGCATTACCGTTGCCACGCTGATCCTAGTCACCTGGTTGGTCAGGTAAGACTGTCTGCGTCCACACAGGCGCAGCAGTTTCTTTACTTACCCTTGTTCTACCAGCAGTGGGGTATCTATTTCAGAACCCCTTATTTGTTTATATGTTTGTTATGTTGATGCATCCTCTGGTGTATATTTTATTGCATATCTTATAAAAGTTATATTTTGATAAGAATATTTCCCTGGTGAATAAAACACCCTTCACAACAGTTGGCCAGATCAAGAACACTCTCCAGGAGGTAGGTGTATGTGTGTCAAAGTCAACAATCAAGAGAAGACTTCACCAGAGTGAATACAGAAGGTTTACCCTTAAGATGTAAACCATTAGTGAGCCTCAAAAACAAAAAAGCCAGATTATAGTTTGCCAAACGATATCTAAAAAAGCCGTCACAGTCCTGGAACAACATCCTATGGACAGATGAGACCAAGATCAACTTGTACCAGAGTGATGGGACGAGAAGAGTATGGAGAAGGAAAGGAACTGCTCATGGTCCTAAGCATACCACCTCATCAGTAAAGCATGGTGGTGGTAGTGTCATGGCGTGGGCATTTATGGCTGCCAATGGAACTGGTTCTCTCGTATTTATTGATGATGTGATGCTGACAAAAGCAGCAGGATGAATTCTGAAGTGTTTAGGGCAATATTATCTTCTCATATTCAGCCAAATGCTTCAGAACTCATTGGACGGCGCTTCACAGTGCAGATGGACAATGACCTAAAGCATACTGCAAAAGCAACCAAAGAGTTTTTTAAGGGAAAGAAGCAGGGGCGTAGCTAGAAATGACTGGGCCCCATAGCAAAAAAAATGTATTCCCCCCCCCCCCCCCCCTTTAAATAATGCAGCTGTGCCTCCCAGGCTTGAGCAGGTATATGTGTGAATATGGATTAGGGAAGATGCTGAGATCTGGTTGTACCTCACTGTGAGGTACAGCCGGATCTCAGCATCTTCCCTATTCACACATATACCTGCTCAAGCCTGGCAGGCGCAGCTGCATTATTTAATAGTGTGGTGTGGTAATGGTTAATGGTATTTTGGCAAAGAAACAGCCACCTAGGCTACTTTCACACTTGCGGCAGTGTGATCCGGCGGGCAGTTCCGTCATCAAATGCGGATCCGTCTTGTATTTATTTTCACATTTTTACCAGTCTGCGCATGCGCAGGCCGGAAGGACGGATCCGGCACTAATACATTCCTATGGGGAAAAATGCCGGATCCGTCCTTCAGGCAAGTCTTCAGTTTTTTTTCACCAGAGATAAAACCGTAGCCATGCTACGGTTTTATCTTTTGCCTGATCAGTCAAAACAACTGAACTGAAGACATCCTGATGCATCCTTAACGGATTAGGGCTCTTTCACACTTGCGTTATTGTCTTCCGGCATAGAGTTCCGTCGTCGGGACTCTATGCCGGAAGAATACTGATCAGGATTATCCTAATGCATTCTGAATGGAGAGTAATCCGTTCAGGATGCATCAGGATGTCTTCAGTTCCGGTACGGAACGTTTTTTGGCCGGAGAAAATACCGCAGCATGCTGCGCTTTTTGCTCCGGCCAAAAATCCTGAAGACTTGCCGCAAGGCCGGATCCGGGATCAATGCCCATTGAAAGGCATTGATCCGGATCCGGCCTTAAGCTAACTTCGTTTCGGCGCATTGCCGACCCGACGTTTAGCTTTTTCTGAATGGTTACCATGGCTGCCGGGACGTTAAAGTCCTGACAGCCATGGTAAGTGTAGCGGGGAGCAGGGGAGCAGTGTACTTACCGTCCGTGCGGCTCCCCGGGCGCTCCAGAGTGACGTCAGGGCGCCCCAAGCGCATGGATCACGTGATCACATGGATCACGTCATCCATGCGCATGGGGCGCTCTGACGTCATTCTGGAGCGCCCCGGGAGCCGCACGGACTGTAAGTATTACCGCTCCCCCGCTCCCCGCTCCTACTATGGCAACCAGGACTTTAATAGCGTCCTGGTTGCCATAGTAACACTGAACGCATTTGGAAGACGGTTCCGTCTTCAAATGCTTTCAGTACACTTGCGTTGTTACGGATCCGGCAGGCACCTCCGGCAACGGAAGTGCATGCCGGATCCCAACAACGCAAGTGTGAAAGAGGCCCTACTCTCCATTCAGAATGCATGGGGATAAAACTGATCAGTTCTTTTCCGGTATAGAGCCCCTGTGACGGAACTCTATGCCGGAAAAGAAAAACGCTAGTGTGAAAGTACCCTGATCCTATCTGAAGGGTCTGTAATACAGACCCCTCAGATAGGATTAGGTGGCTGTGTCTTCACGAATACCATTAACCATTACCACACCACAGTATTAAATAATGCAGCTGCGCCTGCCAGGCTTGAGCAGGTATATGTGTCTGTGAATAGCGATTAGGGAAGATGCTGACTGAGATCCGGCTGTACCACACACACACACAGATGAAATAACTCCACAGTCTCCATTTGTCCACTACACTACACTAGTCTCCATTTACAGTACTCCTCCACGTCTCCACTGACTGATGCTGCCGAATGCCGCCTCGGTTGGACACACACCGCAACAGTGACAGACTCAATCCCACTCCCCAGCCAGCCCTCACCTCAGCCACTTGAACTGACCGGGACCGACACGGATGACGGAACCGTACCTGTACTGCACGCGCCGCCAAGCAAGCCACCCACCCAGGGCCGGCTCCAGGTTCATGTGGGCCCTTGGGCGATAAACAGTGGCGTAGGGATCGCCATAGCAGCCATAGCAATGGCTATGGGGCCCTATGCCACTGGGGGCCCGCCGCCGACTGAGAATTAAAAAAATAAAAATAAAATTCATGTGGCGAGTGGGCCGGGCGTGGTGCTGTGATAGGGGGTGGTCGGACTCGGAGCCGGAGGGCGGAGGTAGAGAGGCAGTCTGGAAGGTGGTTCGCCGGAAGTGGAGGAGGCGGAGTCGCAGACTTGGAGCGGCACGTACAAGGATAGGAAGCTGCGAGGTGAGCTGCTGGAATGTGGGTGGGTCCGGGGCCCACTGCTCCTGGGGGGGCCCACTGTACCAGCTCACTCCTGCAGCTGCATAGGTCCCAAATGTCGTGGGTGGCTGCCTGCATGTCCCGGCTTATGATAAGCCCGGCCATGCAGGCAGTGTCCTGCCTCACTCACTGTGCCAGTCTGCGATGCTGCCTCCTCACACAGCCAGGGAAAAGAGCTCGGGAGCCGTGAGAGAGAGAGAGACTTGCAGATGGAGGGGCTGGGTCCCAGGAAAATAACCCGATCATTGCCTCCTCCTTCTGCAGTCCTCCGTGCTCCTGACATGCCCCAAGTTCTTCTGTGATCACCAGAGGGTGACCACTCAGTGTGGCTACTCCTGCCTTTCTACCATCACTGCAGAGTTGGTTCCTGTCCTGCTTGCTGCTGGCCTGTCTTCAAACTAGTAAGCTAGTAAGGTCCCTTTTTTTTTTCTTTTCTTCCTTCTTTTGTCCAGTTGTTTAATTTTAACCCCTTGAGGCTCAGCCATGTCACAGTGACTGAGCTTTTTCCATTAGCCAAATAGTGAGTCTCAGCCAGCACCACTCCCCTCCCATGATGTCCCATTTACTTATAATTAGGACACGCTGTAAGATTTAGTATGGAGAAGTGGTACTTGTCCATGCTAAATCTTTAGAGCGTGTCCTTAGTAGGTGTTGTCAGTAGTTACTGTCACTCAGCGCTGCTGTCACCACCAAGTGTCGCTGATGACCCACCTAACCATCCAGTCACACGGCCGTAATTCTGGGTCCGCATCCGAGCCACAATTTTGCGTAATGTGTGCAGACCCATTCATTTCAATCGGGCTGCAAAAGATGCAGACCGCACCAGTTGTCAGTGTTCCCTGTACAGAGAGAGAAGAAGGGGGCCCGTATAGAAAGGATCAATATGAGGCTTCTTTCACATCACCGTTCAGCCATTCCGTTCTCCTGCTCAGTTTAGGAGCAGGAGAATGGAAAGGACGGATTCGGAACATAACGGAGCCTACGGATCCCATAGACTATAATAAAGTCTGTTAGGTTTCCGCTCAGAAGATGATTTTGGAGCAGAAACAAAAGTAGTGCATGGAGGACTTTTGTCTCCACTTCAAAAATCTTCTTCTGAGCGAACACCTAACAGACCCCATTATAGTCTACGGGGGTCCTTAGGATCGGTTCGGCTCAGTTATGTGCCGAACCGTCCTTTCCGTTATCCTGCTCCTAAATGGAGCAGGAGAACAGAAAGGCTGAACGGTGATGTGAAAGAAGCCTGAGTTGTCACGGGGTTTTCACCGCTGTCTCAGGCAGCTGCCTGCATGGCCAGCTTATGATAAGCCGGGCCATGCAGGCAGTGTTGTGCTCCACTCACTATGCGGTGCTGAGACAATGGATGGAGCAGACTGCGGCGGTGAGCCTGCCCCATACACAGCAGGTGCTGTGACGATCTCACCATCGTATAAGTGTCTGTCCATATGTATGTGTCTGTCCCTGTGCGTGTCCCTGTGTGTGTGTGTGTGTGTGTCTGTCCCTGTGTGTCACCATCACCATGCCCACAGTGTTCCTATGTCTTGACGCAGATGCATCAGACGTTCTGTGCGGGGCAAGAAGAAGATGGAAGAGGAGGCAGCGCCACCAGCATGGAGTCCCATGGGAGAGACACAGGGAGGCACACTAAGGACGTAGGTAGCACTACCACATGATCTACACTAGTGTTATCTGTGGTTTTACATAGGACTGCAGGTAACACTACCACATTATCAGCTCTAGTGTTATCTGTGGTTTTTACATAGGACTGCAGGTAACACTACCACATTATCAGCTCTAGTGTTATCTGTAGTTTTACATAGGACTGCAGGTAACACTACTACATTTTCTGTACTCAGATAGCCAGTACTGTGTTATCTGTGTTGTTACATAGGGCTGCAGGTGATATCTACTACATTATCTGTACTCAGAGAGTTATCACTATGTAAGGGGGCCCACTGAGACTTTATCGCCCAAGGGCCCACATGAACCTGGAGCCGGCCCTGGGTGGGTGGCTTGCTTGGCGGCGCGTGCAGTACAGGTACGGTTCCGTCATCCGTGTCGGTCCCGGTCAGTTCAAGTGGCTGAGGTGAGGGCTGGCTGGGGAGTGGGATTGAGTCTGTCACTGTTGCGGTGTGTGTCCAACCGAGGCGGCATTCGGCAGCATCAGTCAGTGGAGAAGTGGAGGAGTACTGTAAATGGAGACTAGTGTAGTGTAGTGGACAAATGGAGACTGTGGAGTTATTTCATCTGTGTGTGTGTGTGGTACAGCCGGATCTCAGTCAGCATCTTCCCTAATCGCTATTCACAGACACATATACCTGCTCAAGCCTGGCAGGCGCAGCTGCATTATTTAATACTGTGGTGTGGTAATGGTTAATGGTATTCGTGAAGACACAGCCACCTAATCCTATCTGAGGGGTCTGTATTACAGACCCTTCAGATAGGATCAGGGTACTTTCACACTAGCGTTTTTCTTTTCCGGCATAGAGTTCCGTCACAGGGGCTCTATACCGGAAAAGAACTGATCAGTTTTATCCCCATGCATTCTGAATGGAGAGTAATCCGTTAAGGATGCATCAGGATGTCTTCAGTTCAGTTGTTTTGACTGATCAGGCAAAAGATAAAACCGTAGCATGCTACGGTTTTATCTCTGGTGAAAGAAACTGAAGACTTGCCTGAAGGACGGATCCGGCATTTTTCCCCATAGGAATGTATTAGTGCCGGATCCGTCCTTCCGGCCTGCGCATGCGCAGACTGGTAAAAATGTGAAAATAAATACAAGACGGATCCGCATCTGATGACGGAACTGCCCGCCGGATCACACTGCCGCAAGTGTGAAAGTAGCCTAGGTGGCTGTTTCTTTGCCAAAATACCATTAACCATTACCACACCACACTATTAAATAATGCAGCTGCGCCTGCCAGGCTTGAGCAGGTATATGTGTGAATAGGGAAGATGCTGAGATCCGGCTGTACCTCACAGTGAGGTACAGCCAGATCTCAGGATCTTCCCTAATCCATATTCACACATATACCTGCTCAAGCCTGGGAGGCACAGCTGCATTATTTAAAGGGGGGGGGGGGGGGGGGAATACATTTTTTTTGCTATGGGGCCCAGTCATTTCTAGCTACGCCCCTGGCGATAAAGTCTCAGTGGGCCCCCTTACATAGTGATAACTCTCTGAGTACAGATAATGTAGTAGATATCACCTGCAGCCCTATGTAACAACACAGATAACACAGTACTGGCTATCTGAGTACAGAAAATGTAGTAGTGTTACCTGCAGTCCTATGTAAAACTACAGATAACACTAGAGCTGATAATGTGGTAGTGTTACCTGCAGTCCTATGTAAAAACCACAGATAACACTAGAGCTGATAATGTGGTAGTGTTACCTGCAGTCCTATGTAAAAACCACAGATAACACTAGTGTAGATCATGTGGTAGTGCTACCTACGTCCTTAGTGTGCCTCCCTGTGTCTCTCCCATGGGACTCCATGCTGGTGGCGCTGCCTCCTCTTCCATCTTCTTCTTGCCCCGCACAGAACGTCTGATGCATCTGCGTCAAGACATAGGAACACTGTGGGCATGGTGATGGTGACACACAGGGACAGACACACACACACACACACACACAGGGACACGCACAGGGACAGACACATACATATGGACAGACACTTATACGATGGTGAGATCGTCACAGCACCTGCTGTGTATGGGGCAGGCTCACCGCCGCAGTCTGCTCCATCCATTGTCTCAGCACCGCATAGTGAGTGGAGCACAACACTGCCTGCATGGCCCGGCTTATCATAAGCTGGCCATGCAGGCAGCTGCCTGAGACAGCGGTGAAAACCCCGTGACAACTCAGGCTTCTTTCACATCACCGTTCAGCCTTTCTGTTCTCCTGCTCCATTTAGGAGCAGGATAACGGAAAGGACGGTTCGGCACATAACTGAGCCGAACCGATCCTAAGGACCCCGTAGACTATAATGGGGTCTGTTAGGTGTTCGCTCAGAAGAAGATTTTTGAAGTGGAGACAAAAGTCCTCCATGCACTACTTTTGTTTCTGCTCCAAAATCATCTTCTGAGCGGAAACCTAACAGACTTTATTATAGTCTATGGGATCCGTAGGCTCCGTTATGTTCCGAATCCGTCCTTTCCATTCTCCTGCTCCTAAACTGAGCAGGAGAACGGAATGGCTGAACGGTGATGTGAAAGAAGCCTCATATTGATCCTTTCTATACGGGCCCCCTTCTTCTCTCTCTGTACAGGGAACACTGACAACTGGTGCGGTCTGCATCTTTTGCAGCCCGATTGAAATGAATGGGTCTGCACACATTACGCAAAATTGTGGCTCGGATGCGGACCCAGAATTACGGCCGTGTGACTGGATGGTTAGGTGGGTCATCAGCGACACTTGGTGGTGACAGCAGCGCTGAGTGACAGTAACTACTGACAACACCTACTAAGGACACGCTCTAAAGATTTAGCATGGACAAGTACCACTTCTCCATACTAAATCTTACAGCGTGTCCTAATTATAAGTAAATAGGACATCATGGGAGGGGAGTGGTGCTGGCTGAGACTCACTATTTGGCTAATGGAAAAAGCTCAGTCACTGTGACATGGCTGAGCCTCAAGGGGTTAAAATTAAACAACTGGACAAAAGAAGGAAGAAAAAAAAAAGGGACCTTACTAGCTTACTAGTTTGAAGACAGGCCAGCAGCAAGCAGGACAGGAACCAACTCTGCAGTGATGGTAGAAAGGCAGGAGTAGCCACACTGAGTGGTCACCCTCTGGTGATCACAGAAGAACTTGGGGCATGTCAGGAGCACGGAGGACTGCAGAAGGAGGAGGCAATGATCGGGTTATTTTCCTGGGACCCGGCCCCTCCTTCTGCAAGTCTCTCTCTCTCTCACGGCTCCCGAGCTCTTTTCCCTGGCTGTGTGAGGAGGCAGCATCGCAGACTGGCACAGTGAGTGAGGCAGGACACTGCCTGCATGGCCGGGCTTATCATAAGCCGGGACATGCAGGCAGCCACCCACGACATTTGGGACCTATGCAGCTGCAGGAGTGAGCTGGTACAGTGGGCCCCCCCAGGAGCAGTGGGCCCTGGACCCACCCACATTCCAGCAGCTCACCTCGCAGCTTCCTATCCTTGTACGTGCCGCTCCAAGTCTGCGACTCCGCCTCCTCCACTTCCGGCGAACCACCTTCCAGACTGCCTCTCTACCTCCGCCCTCCGGCTCCGAGTCCGACCACCCCCTATCACAGCACCACGCCCGGCCCACTCGCCACATGAATTTTATTTTTATTTTTTTAATTCTCAGTCGGCGGCGGGCCCCCAGTGGCATAGGGCCCCATAGCCATTGCTATGGCTGCTATGGCGATCCCTACGCCACTGGAAAGAAGTGGGATGTTATGCAATGGCCAAGTCAATCACCTGACCTGAATCCCATTGAGCATGCATTTCACTTGCTGAAGACAAAACTGAAGGGAAAATACCCCAAGAACAAGCAGGAACTGAAGACAGTTGCAGTAGAGGCCTGGCAGAGCATCACCAGGGATGAAACCCAGCGTCTGGTGATGTCTATGTGTTCCAGACTTCAGGCTGTAATTGACTGCAAAGGATTTGCAACCAAGTATTAAAAAGTAAAAGTTTGATTTATGATTATTATTCTGTCCCATTACTTTTGGTTCCTTAACAAGTGGGAGGCACATATGCAAACTGTTGTAATTCCTACACCGTTCACCTGATTTGGATGTAAATACCCTCAAATTAAAGCTGACAATCTGCAGTTAAAGCACACCTTGTTCCTTTCATTTCAAATCAATTGTGGTGGTGTATAGAGCCAAAAATGTTACAATTGGGTCGATGTCCCAATATTTATGGACCATGCTGTACGTGGAATTATATGTTCTCTACATGTTTACTCTGTATTCCTCCAAAAATATATTCATTAGAACTTGAATTGTGGGCCTCAATCCATAAAGTGAGTGATGAGAATTTGTACAACTGGAATATGTTGGTGTAACATAAATAGGTGCATCTAAAAAGATATAATAGGATAACTCAAAAGTGACATTTGTAGACCTCCAGTCATTGGGCGTTTAGAAGCACAGGTGTGCATATTCACATTTTATAAGGGGAAAATAACTGAATAGATATACTGTACTTATGGTAGTATAATCACATTTCTCTTAGTGTACCCATGGGCAATGCTTGAACCCAATAGCCTAAATAATAAACCCCAATTTAAATACCGCCTGAGGCAAGGCACAGTATAAAAAATAATTCACTCACCTCTGAGTGCCACTACTCAGGTACCTGCTGCTCTGATCCGTGCTGGGCATCTGTCCATCATTCATCTGACCACTGCAGCCAATCACTGGCTCATGTGTCCATGAATGGCATGTGAGCACTTAGACTGGCTATAGCTGTCACATGAATGATGTATGACAAATGACCACTGCTGGCTGCTGGTAAAGTAGGGGCTGCAATGGAGGCAACGGGGTGGCGGAAATTAGAGAGATATTTTAAAAAGGTGAATAATGTATTTTCTGTATCTTATACAGACCCCCGCTCTATTCCATTTTTCTTTAAAAAAAATTTGAAAAAGTTTCAATAAAAACCTGTTAAAGAACATATAAATATACAGTCAGACATATCTCATCAGTATCTAGCTGTGGTATAGACTACTATTATCAGACTTGTCCACCGGGGAAAAAATTATGACTAATTGTGATATTATCAGTTTTGTTAGCTGACTCTTAAGGAAGTTATAGAACTCTCACTAAATTTTTGTGTATTTTGATAAATTTCACTTCACACATCCTGAAAACTACATCAAGGCTGTCAATTAGGAAGCCAAGCAAGCAATACTATAAAGTACACGTATAGCTATGCTAGGTTTCTAATCTTAGAAGGGAAATTCTTTAGTAATTTACACAGAGAACTATAAAAACAATAAAACGACGGTACATCTGTCACGATGCATGTGTGACATTATGAAAACACTGTAAGGCTGGGGCTACGTGACCAAGAATGCAGCGTAGAACAGAATAGTAATGAAAGAGCAGAGAAGTCATGAAAGCAAATAGGGTTGCGCTGTGACCTTCAAATTTCCACAGCTTGATAGTCAGAAGTAATTCAACCCTGCTGGATTTCTTGCGACTGTCAGGTCACAGTCATGGCAACTTATAGATCACAGCTAGAGATAAGCGAATCTAAGCTGACGAAGTGGAATTCGATCCGAATTTCAGGAAAAATTCTATTCGCAACGAATGTGAATTTCCTTGCGCTTCGTGGTAACGAATCGCATTTTTCCTAAAATGGCGGCTACACGTGTGAGGACTGAGGACATGGGGCAAAGAACTCTGGGAAGACGGGATCACCCAGATTGACATGCATGCATGCAGCCAATCAGCAGCCAGCCAGCCCTGTGATGTCATAGGCCTTTAAATACAGCAGCCATTTTAGAGTCTGCCATTTTCCAGCGTTCTGAGCGCAGGGACAGAGGTGAGAAGGCGCTAGGGACAGCAATTGGAAAAACATTATTGTGGGAAAAAAAGACAGAAAATCTATTTATAAGTGCAGGGAAAGGATAGGGAGGAATCCTTTTACAGAATCTTAGTGCAGGGAGAGACGTCAGAAGGCGCTAGGGACAGTGATAGGAAAGCGATTTGCAAGTGCAGGGAACGATTATTTGGGGATCCAAATAGCCATTAGACAGCTCTGTCATTCCAGCAATTTGTACTTGGGGTGCAAGTGCTATGTTAAAAAGCCTTTAGTGGCTTATACAGTGCTGCCCATAATTATTCATATACCTGGCAAATTTTGACTTAGGCCTCTTTCACACGGGCGTTGCGGGAAAAGGTGCGGGTGCGTTCCGGGAACACCCGCGATTTTTCCGCGCTAGTGCAAAACATTGTAATGCGTTTTGCACTCGCGTGAGAAAAATCGCGCGTGTTTGGTACCCAAACCCGAACTTCTTCACAGAAGTTCGGGCTTGGGATCGGTGTTCTGTAAATAGTATTATTTTCCCTTATAACATGGTTATAAGGGAAAATAATAGCATTCTGAATACAGAATGCATAGTACAACATCGCTGGAGGGATTAAAAAATAAAATACATTTTTTAACTCACCTTAATCCACTTGTTCGCGGCCCGGCATCTCCTTCTGGCTTTATCTGATCTCTGTGCAGCAACAGGACCTGTGGTGACGTCATTCCGGTCATCACATGGTACGTCACATGATCTTTTACCATGGTGATTCACCATGGTAAAAGATCATGTGATGTACCATGTGATGACCGGAATGACGTCACCACAGGTCCTTGACCTATAATTAATGCTCACCACAGGTCCTATTCAGTAAAGGGGACAGAAGGAGATGCCGACATCGCGATCAAGTGGATTAAGGTGAGTTAAATGATTTTTTAATTTTTTTTAACCCCTCCAGCGCTGTTTTACTTTGCATTCTGTATTCAGAATGCTATTATTTTCCCCTATAACCATGTTATAAGGGAAAATAATAATGATCGGGTCTCCATCCCGATCGTCTCCTAGCAACCATGCGTGAAAATCGCACCGCATCCGCACTTGCTTGCGGATGCTTGCGATTTTCACGCAACCCCATTCATTTCTATGGGGCTTGCGTTACGTGAAAAACGCACAAAGAGGAGCATGCTGCGATTTTCACGCAACGCACAAGTGATGCGTGAAAATCACCGCTCATGTGAACAGCCCCATAGAAATGAATGGGTCAGGATTCCGTGCGGATGCAATGCGTTCACCTCCCGCAACGCATCCGCGTGGAAAACTCGCTCGTGTGAAAGGGGCCTTAAAGTTACTTTTATTCAAACAGCAAGTAATTTTTTGACGGGAAATGACATAGGTGTCTCCCAAAAGATAATAAGACGATGTACAAGAGGCATTATTGTGGGGAAAAAAAACATTTCTCAGCTTTTATTTACATTTGAGCAAAAAGTGTCCAGTCCAAAATTATTCATTCCCTTCTCAATAATCAATAAAAAAGCCTTTATTGGCTATTACAGCGATCAAACGCTTCCTATAATTGCAGACCAGCTTTTTGCATGTCTCCACAGGTATTTTTGCCCATTCATCTTTAGCAATGAGCTCCAAATCTTTCAGGTTGGAGGGTCTTCTTGCCATCACCCTGATCTTTAGCTCCCTCCACAGATTCTCAATTGGATTCAAGTCTGGACTCTGGCTGGGCCACTCCAAAACGTTAATGTTGTTGTCTGCTAACCATTTCTTCACTAGAGATAGCCTTGCGGTTCGCCCTGCGGTCGGTACGCAGCTAACTTTACACATTCGCGGTTCGCCGAACATTCGAACATATGGAGATATTCGCCGGTGCCATATTTTTTTACATTGTGAGAACTTTGATCCATGACGCATCCATCAGGTGGTACAGGACAGCCAATTGAGATGTTTCAGCACATGGACACACTCCCTACCTTATAAACAGACCTGATCTGGCCGCCATATTACATTCTGTCTTTTGTTAGTGTAGGGAGAGGTTGCTGTGTGGAGCAGGGACAGGCTGTTAGAGTGTTAAAGGATAATTGTCGTTGGATTGTGGTGATTAATATCACCTTGGTGGCCCTATTTTAACTTTTCACTGTGTATTCAATTACCCCTTAATTCCACATTTTTGTTCCCTGTACTGCCTACTTTTACCTGTGCTTAAAATAGGGTTGCTAGTAGTGATGTCCGGATCATGAACGAATCGTTCATTTGAATCGATTCAGTTCACTGAACCGGAAGAGTCGGTTCCTCTGACTGATCTGATCCGAATGAAACAGCTCAGTCAGATTAGCATAGAGGCAGCAGCAGGCAGTGTAATAGGAGCCGACAGTGGAAGCTAGCCCCGCCCCTCCCCGTCCTCCAACCAATCAGAGGCAGCCAGCACTGACTCACAGCACAGGGGGAGTCGCAGGGACTCAGAGAATCGTCTGAGACTATTATTAGTTAAAAGAATGGAATGAGTCAGAGACTGTGTCACCGAGTCCCTGCCAGGCTTCCTGCTCTGCGGCTCCCTGTCTCCCGACAAGTCCGGGGGGCGATCGGAGGCCCCTGAGAGCAATATGGAGGCAGGAGGGAAACATCTGTGTGTACAGGGCCCTGGCTGTGACACTGAGCCCAAGAGCTGACAATCATCCTGTATGTGACACTGAGCCCAGGAGCTGAAAATCTATACATTGTGTATGTGACACTGAGCCCAGGAGCTGACAATCTATACACTGTTTATGTGACACTGAGACCAGGAGCTGACAATCTATACACTGTATGTGACACTGAGCCCAGGAGCTGACAATCTATACACTGTATGTGACACTGAGCCCAGGAGCTGACAATCTATACACTGTATGTGACACTGAGCCCAGGAGCTGACAATCTATACACTGTATGTGACACTGAGCCCAGGAGCTGACAATCTATACACTGTATGTGACACTGAGCCCAGGAGCTGACAATCTATACACTGTATGTGACACTGAGCCCAGGAGCTGACAATATATATACACTATGAAGCAGAGCTGTGTGTGTACACAGTGCATGCAGTAGTGTAGCATGTAGCAGAGCAGGAGGTCTGGCAGGGACTCGGTGATTCTTTTAACTAATAAACTCTCAGACAATTATCTGAGTCCCTGCAATAACTATAGCCATAGCCACTACATCACTGAGTCCCTGCAATAATTATAGCCACTACATCACAGTCTGCTCCACTGCATTCACTGCAGCAGAGCTGTGTTTGCCAGGAGCTAGTCTCTCCTGACCTTCGGTTCACTTGAGAGCCGACTCAGCAAGTGAACCGAAGATTCGATGAGCTGAGCATGCGCATTGATCTTCAGTTCACTTGCTTCTGCCGGCTCAGGAAGTGAACCGAAGATCCGATTCATGAAAAAGATCCGAACTTCCCATCTCTAGTTGCTAGGCATGGTCCGGACGGAGCAGGCAGCGTGCAGGGTCACATTACTGACAGCCAGGGACTGTAAGTAAATGATTAAAGCCAGGTCCTCCCCAGCAGCTGATAACAGTGCCTGGACAGTGTGCACTTCTCCCTGTCCCTGCGCTTGGCAGACGCTCCCTCACTCAGCAGAGCTGGAGAATGCAGAGTGGAAGCAGCGCAGACCAGGGAAGGGAGATCTGCCATCTGCTCAGTGTATAAATGAAAGCAACATGTGGTAAGAGGACCCCTTTGTGCTGCAGGAGATTAACCCTTTAGGGGGAGGGCTCTGGTTACTGACACTTTTGGGGTGCTATTGTTACTGGCTAGTGAGGGCAGGCGGGATTAGCCTCAGGGTGAGGGCAGTGGCGGCCATCTTAACTGAATAGTGAAATTGCCGTTTTATGCAGACTGGTTGCTAAGGGCTGAATCTTATTAAATATGGGGTAAGTCAGTCTAATAGTAACTGATTCTGGAATATCATGTTATTAGTAACTACATATATGAAAAGTGAAATTAGGGTCTAAATGTGACAGTTATCCTTTAATAGTGACACAAATCGCTAGCTAATAGGTCCACAAAAGTCCTTTTAACCACCTCAGCCCCCAGTGCTTAAACACCCTTAATGACAAGGCCACTTTTTACACCTCTGCACTACACTACTTTCACCGTTTATTGCTCGATCATGCAACTTACCACCCAAATGAATTTTACCTCCTTTTCTTCTCACTAATAGAGCTTTCATTTGGTGGTATTTCATTGCTGCTGACATTTTTACTTTTTTTGTTATTAATCGAAATTTAACGATTTTTTTGCAAAAAAATGACATTTTTCACTTTCAGTTGTAAAATTTTGCAAAAAAAACGACATCCATATATAAATTTTGCTCTAAATTTATTGTTCTACATGTCTTTGATAAAAAAAAAATGTTTGGGTAAAAAAAAAAAATGGTTTGGGTAAAAGTTATAGCGTTTACAAACTATGGTACAAAAATGTGAATTTCCGCTTTTTGAAGCAGCTCTGACTTTCTGAGCACCTGTCATGTTTCCTGAGGTTCTACAATGCCCAGAAAGTACAAACACCCCACAAATGACCCCATTTCGGAAAGTAGACACCCTAAGGTATTCGCTGATGGGCATAGTGAGTTCATAGAACTTTTTATTTTTTGTCACAAGTTAGCGGAAAATGATGATTTTTTTTTTTTTTTTCTTACAAAGTCTCATATTCCACTAACTTGTGACAAAAAATAAAAACTTCCATGAACTCACTATGCCCATCAGCGAATACCTTGGGGTGTCTTCTTTCTAAAATTGGGTCACTTGTGGGGTAGTTATACTGCCCTGGGATTCTAGGGGCCCTAATGTGTGGTAAGTAGTTTTAAATCAAAATCTGTAAAAAATGGCCGGTGAAATCCGAAAGGTGCTCTTTGGAATGTGGGCCCCTTTGCCCACATAGGCTGCAAAAAAGTGTCACACATCTGGTATCCCCATACTCAGGAGAAGTTGGGCAATGTGTTTTGGGGTGTCATTTTACATATACCCATGCTGGGTGAGATAAATATCTCGGTCAAATGCCAACTTTGTATAAAAAAATGGGAAAAGTTGTCTTTTGCCAAGATATTTCTCTCACCCAGCATGGGTATATGTAAAAAGACACCCCAAAACACATTGCCCAACTTCTCCTGAGTACGGGGATACCAGATGTGTGACACTTTTTTGCAGCCTCGGATTTCACCGGCCATTTTTTACAGATTTTGATTTCAAACCACTTCTCACGCATTCGGCCCCTAAAATGCCAGGGCAGTATAACTACCCCACAAGTGACCCCATTTTGGAAAGAAGACACCCCAAGGTATTTCGTGATGGGCATAGTGAGTTCATGGAAGTTTTTATTTTTTGTCACAAGTTAGTGGAATATGAGACTTTGTAAGAAAAAAAAAAAAAAAATCATCATTTTCCGCTAACTTGTGACAAAAAATTAAAAATTCTAGGAACTTGCCATGCCCCTCACGGAATACCTTGGGGTGTCTTCTTTCCAAAATGGGGTCACTTGTGGGGTAGTTATACTGCCCTGGCATTCTAGGGGCCCTAATGTGTGGTAAGTAGGTAAATGACCTGTGAAATCCGAAAGGTGCTCTTTGGAATGTGGGCCCCTTTGCCCACCTAGGCTGCAAAAAAGTATCACACATGTGGTATCGCCGTATTCAGGAGAAGTTGGGCAATGTGTTTTGGTGTGTCTTTTTACATATACTCATGCTGGGTGAGAGAAATATCTCGGCAAAAGACAACTTTTCCCATTTTTTATACAAAGTTGGCATTTGACCAAGATATTTATCTCACCCAGCATGGGTATATGTAAAATAACACCCCAAAACACATTGCCCAACTTCTCCTGAGTACGGCGATACCAGATGTGTGACACTTTTTTGCAGCCTAGATGCGCAAAGGGGCCCACATTCCTTTTATGAGGGCATTTTTAGACATTTGTAGGATATATCGGAATGGCTCACCCTCCAAGTTGCTATGAAAAAGGGTGCTCCCCCTAAAAAGGTTACCCCAAACCTTAAAAGGAGATAAAATATTAAGTAGAGTAAGAGGGGCACACCTACATCTAGTTCACATCGACCACTACACAGTATTATGTTAAAACAATTTATTAAATATACATACGGTACCTGATAAATTAATAATACACCTAAAATACGTAAATCTATACTGTGAATAAATAAATGGATAAATATATATCAATGAATAAATATATATCAATACAGATAGAATGTGATAATACTAAGGGTTATTGACGTCATGCATCAGATGCTTAATAGTGAATGTCTCTATTAGGATCGCTGAAATACAGACCAATATAGTGACTGTTTTCTTATCCTGTATTTCAGCGATCCTACTAGAGACATTCACTATTAAGCATCTGATGCATGACGTCAATAACCCTTAGTATTAACACATTCTATCTGTATTGATATATATTTATTCATTGATATATATTTATCCATTTATTTATTCACAGTATAGATTTACGTATTTTAGGTGTATTATTAATTTATCAGGTACCGTATGTATATTTAATAAATTGTTTTAACATAATACTGTGTAGTGGTCGATGTGAACTAGATGTAGGTGTGCCCCTCTTATTCTATTTAATTTTTAGACATTTGGATCCCAGACTTCTTCTCACGCTTTAGGGCCCCTAGAATGCCAGGGCAGTATAAATACCCCACATGTGACCCCATTTTGGAAAGAAGACACCCCAAGGTATTCAATGAGGGGCATGGCGAGTTCATAGAATTTTTATTTTTTTGGCACAAGTTAGCGGAAATTTATATATTTTTTTTTTTCTCACAAAGTCTCCCTTTCCGCTAACTTGGGACAAAAATTTCAATCTTTCATGGACTCAATATGCCCCTCACGGAATACCTTGGGGTGTCTTCTTTCCAAAATGGGGTCACATGTGGGGTATTTATACTGCCCTGGCATTCTAGGGGCCCTAAAGCGTGAGAAGAAGTCTGGAATATAAATGTCTAAAAAATTTTACGCATTTGGATTCCGTGAGGGGTATGGTGAGTTCATGTGAGATTTAATTTTTTGACACAAGTTAGTGGAATATGAGACTTTGTAAGAAAAAAAAAAAAAATTTCCGCTAAGTTGGGCCAAAAAAATGTCTGAATGGAGCCTTACAGGGGGGTGATCAATGACAGGGGGGTGATCAATGACAGGGGGGTGATCAGGGAGTCTATATGGGGTGATCACCCCCCTGTCATTGATCACCCCCTTATAAGGCTCCATTCAGATGTCCGTATGTGTTTTGCGGATCCGATCCATGTATCAGTGGATCCGTAAAAATCATACGGACATCTGATTGCAGCCTTACAGGGAGGTGATCAATGACAGGGGGGTGATCAATGACAGGGGGGTGATCAATGACAGGGGGGTGATCAGGGAGTCTATATGGGGTGATCACCCCCCTGTCATTGATCACCCCCCTATAAGGCTCCATTCAGATGTCCTTATGTGTTTTGCGGATCCGATCCATGTATCAGTGGATCCGTAAAAATCATACGGACATCTGATTGCAGCCTTACAGGGAGGTGATCAATGACAGGGGGGTGATCAATGACAGGGGGGTGATCAATGACAGGGGGGTGATCAGGGAGTCTATATGGGGTGATCACCCTCTGTCATTGATTACCCCCCTGTAAGGCTGCATTCAGATGTCCGTATGCGTTTTGCGGATCCGATCCATGTATCAGTGGATCCGTAAAAATCATACGGACATCTGAATGCAGCCTTACAGGGGGGTGATCAATGACAGGGGGTGATCAGGGAGTCTATATGGGGTGATCACCCCCGTCATTGATCACCCCCCTGTAAGGATGCATTCAGATGTCCGTATGCGTTTTGCGGATCCGATCCATGTATCAGTGGATCCGTAAAAATCATACGGACGTCTGAATGGAGCCTTACAGGGGGGTGATCAATGACAGGGTGGTGATCAATGACAGGGGGGTGATCAGGGAGTCTATATGGGGTGATCAGGGGTGATCAGGGGTTAATAAGGGGTTAATAAGTGACAGGGGGGGGGTGTAGTGTAGTGTGGTGCTTGGTGCTACTTATTACTGAGCTATCTGTGTCCTCTGGTGGTCGATCCAAACAAAAGGGACCACCAGAGGACCAGGTAGCAGGTATATTAGACGCTGTTATCTAAACAGCGTCTAATATACCTGTTAGGGGTTAAAAAAATCGCATCTCCAGCCTACCAGCGAACGATCGCCGCTGGCAGGCTGGAGATCCAATCGCTTACCTTCCGATCCTGTGAACGCGCGCGCCTGTGTGCGCGAGTTCACAGGAAATCTCGCGTCTCGCGAGATGACGCACGGATGCGTCCAGGAGGAATGAATCAACCACCTTCCGGAAGCATCCGTGCGTTAGGCGGTCCGGAGGTGGTTAAGGACTGGTATAGGTGTGCTATTGATTGATGTGCAGTATATAGGGGTGTAATACGCTTATAATATACTTTCTATTAATATAGAAAGCATATTATAGTGGATTTGTATAGTGCAGCATTGTGACTGGTGATCGGTTCTGCAGCGATACTACAACTACAAAGAGTGACAAACGCAATTAGAAAAAAGTATTAGAACTTGGTGTGATAGACCAGTGGCCCCCAAAACCACATATTGAAGCAGGGTGTTATCTAAGAATATACTACTTAAAGAGGACCTTTCACTAGATTAAAAAATCTAAACTAAGTATACAGACATGTAGAGCGGCGCCCAGGGATCCCCCTGCACTTACTGTTATACCTGGGCGCCGCTCCGTTCGCCCGGTATAGCCTCCGGTATCTTCACATGTTAGGCTCCACCCAGGGGAACCTGCCGGCGTCTCTTTCTCCCATGCTGTAGCGCTGGCCAATCGCAGCGCTCAGCTCATAGCCTGAGAGGAAAAAAAGCCTCTCAGGCTATGAGTTGAGCGCTGCGATTGGCCAGCGCTACAGCATGGGAGAAAGACGCCAGCAGGTTCCACTGGGTGGAGCCTAACATGTGAAGATACCGGAGGCTATACCGGGCGAACGGAGCGGCGCCCAGGGATAACAGTAAGTGCAGGGGGATCCCTGGGCGCCGCTCTACATGTCTGTATACTTAGTTAAATTTTTTTTAATCTAGTGAAAGGTCCTCTTTAAATAGTGTATTTTGGTACTGAAGAAATTTATCCGCTTTCACTGCATTACCTCTGCTACACACAGTGAGAAAATTTAAAGGAAAACATTTTTATAACTGGTGTGAAAGACCAGTGGCCCCCAAAACAACATATAGAAGCGGTGTGTTATCTAAAAATATACTACTCAAATAGTGTATTTGGGTGCTGCAGAAATTTAACCGCTTTCACTGCGTTACCTCTGCTACACACAGTGAGAAAATTTTAACAATTTAAAAAAAAAAAACTGGTGTGATTATAGACCAGTTGCCACCAAAACGACATATTGAAGCAGGGTATTATATACCTTCTTACACATACACTGCGCTTATCTAGAGACTTTTGTCACCGTGTCATTTAAAAAATGACAGGCAGAGGAAGAGGCAGGCCTTTCCGCAGTGGTGGTAGGGGTAGGGCAGGAGCACCAGGCCGGAGCCAAAGTGGGAAGTTGCAGAAGGTGCGTTCAATTACGTCAAAGGACGCACCAGACTTGGTTGAGAGGCTCACTCAGCCTTCCGCTTCTGTACCCTCCTCATCCTCTCTATCTGCACCCTCTCCACTCTCTGCTGTGTGCACTCCCAAAGACACCACCACCAACACCACCACCACCATATACCCTCCGCTTGAGTCACAGGAATTATTTTCCGATCCATCACAAGACATTTCCGATGCGCAGCCATTCTTGGCATCGGATCAGGAGGAGGAAGTAGCAAAGCCCGCCACTCAGCACTCTGACGACAGTACCCAGATCAGCCCAAGGAGGTTGGTCCCCGCTGTTGCTGCCTACCCTGAGATCTGTGGGGAAGGTGACGTCGATGATATCGTGTCTAAACACGTATCGTTACCTATGGGACTAAAGCAGGTGCCCGCCTTTCGAGTTAACCACACATCTACTGTCAGACTGAGAGACGTCTGTTCTTCTTCTGGGATACGCCCTCTCGAGGACCTATCGCACATAATCCCACCATCTCCTGGAAGATGGTTCCTCTATTTTCAGCTCAGGGGATTTGTTGGTTCTCTGATGCCTGGTTTGCAGTCCCACACATCTCTAACAGATTTTGAAAAGCTATGTGTTGCTCAGGCGGCCCCTGGCCATGCTATTTCCTTACTTTATGCCATACTGAACACCGGGGTGACTGAGGGCAGCCAATCTGGAGATTCCTACCCCAAACTCAAGTTTATGCTTGATTGGGAGACGGAATTGGGTGAAACCTTTACTGGGGATCAATGGAAACGTTCTTTGCTTCTTACGCATAAGATCTCTATATCGTGTAATTTACAAGAACTCAATTATAAAATACTTACCAGATGGTATCGGACACCGGAGAAATTGCATCATTTCTACCCCTCGGTTTCTGATCTATGTTGGCGATGCCATGGTGCTAGGGGGACCATGACCCATATATGGTGGGAATGTCTGAGGCTTAACCCATTATGGGTAGATGTCTTCAAGCTTTATAATTTTCTATTCCGGGCCACCATAGCATTCTCCCCTTCCATCGCTCTGCTATCTATTTTCCCGGGGCGGATCTCACATGTTAAAAAAGGGTCATTGCGACTCTTTATACTAGCCATGAGACAAATTATACCACGCAATTGAAAGTCAACTGAGAGTTTGAAAAGGATCACTTGGGCCTCTGCACTGGATGTGCTGATACATAGAGAAGAGATGTGTGCCTCTGATCATAACAAGATTCCGGCGTTTCTTAAGAGTTGGGAGCCATGGTCCAGGTTTAGAGCATCTACCTCGTTCTCGGATTGGGTGGCATCTGGGGTACTCCCTGATTCTCCTCCTTAAAGTACCTAGCTATTCTCTAGCTATGCCCTAGGATTTCTCCCCTCCCCTCCCCCCCTCCTCATGTGTGTCGTCTTGTCTCCCCCCTTTTATGTCAAAGTTTGTCTAGTATTATTGGCCTATACATCATTTGTTTGAGGCCTTATTAAGCCCCTTCAGGGCCTTTGATTCCGCTGACTTTACGACAGCTGATTGTTTGTAATACAGATACAGATACATGCTTATACCTTGTCCTTGATGCTATACTGCTGTTTACGTTTGCATGTCGCAATGTATCCTTGTATGCAGTATTTTTACTGCAATTTGTGATGTTTCTTTTATGATTGTAAAAGATAATAAAATCTTATTGAACCATAAACACGTATCGTGTGTGCCCACAAGAGAGGAAGAGGAGGGGAGTTCAGAGGAAGAGATGGAACAGCAGATAGGGAGGAGAAGCAGGCCGAACTTACATTGCACAGGAGGGACAAACCAGACTGCTAATGTATCAGGAGCGAGCCATCAACCATGTACGGTCACATCTTGCCCTCCCAGGACGCCGGCACATGGCTCCGCAGTGTGGGCTTTTTTTTAATCTGTCAGCTGCTGACAATAGTGTTGCCATCTGCAGCCTTTGCAGTCAACGCATATGTCGCGGTAAGCCCAACACCCACCTAGGGACGACCGCCTTAATAAGGCACCTGACCTCACATAACCGAGCCCAGTGGGAGCAACGCCGTCAGAACCCACAAAGCCACACTCCAGGCTCTCACCGTCCAGGCTGTTCTCCTTCTCCTCTCTCCTCACAATTGTCCTCCACTCCACCTTCCATCATGCCGTCCTCATGTTTGTCAGGAAAAAGGCAGGCTTCCGTGGCCCAAATGTTCGAGCGTAAAAAAATGATGACGCCGGATAACCCTCTTGCCCAACAGTTGACCGCTGGCTTGTCGGAACTGATAGCCCGCCAACTACTGCCATATAAACTTGTGGACTTGGAGGCCTTTTGAAAATTTGTGGCCATTGGAACACCACAATGGAAGGTCCCGGGAAGGAAATATTTATCGCAGAAGGGCATCCCAGAGCTATATGGCCAGGTTCAGCGGCAAGTGAATGTATCTCTGGCACACAGTGTCGGTGCCAAGATACATCTGACCACAGACACGTGGTCTAGCAAACACGGGCAGGGAAGGTATATAACTTTCACTGCCCACTGGGTGAACCTTCTGACGGCCTTCAAGCATGTAACCCGTGGCACCGTGTAGATTTGGTTTTACCGCCATGGATTGCATTCAGGCCTGTCTCTTCTTTTCCTCCTCCTACTCCATCCTACCTCTCCTCGTCGGCTGACTCCTCCTTTTCCGCTGCTACCATCTCTTCCTCTGCGTCGGCCAAGATCCCCAGAACCTATTCGACATGCCAGGTGAGACGTTGCCATGCTGTGCTGCGTCTGTTGTGCCTGGAAGCCAAGAGCCACACCGGTCCTGCACTCCTTTCAGCTTTGCGTTCACAGGCAGATCAGCAGCTAACACCGCTCAATTAAACAGTTGGTAAAGTGGTGTGCGACAACGGTGCCAATCTGCCGAGCGCGCTGAAACAGGGCAAAATTACACACGTGCCGTGCATGGCACACGTCCTGAACTTGGTTGTGCAGTGATTCGTTGTCAAATACCCCGGGGTCCAGGATGTCTTGCGGCAGGCCAGGAAAATCTCGGGCCATTTCAGAAGATCTTACACGGCCATGGCTCGCCTTGCTGACATTCAGTGGCGACACAACCTGCCCATCAAACGTCTTATTTGTGACTGCCCGACATGATGGAACTCAACCTTGTATATGCTCGATAGGCTGCGCCAGCATAAATGTGCAGTTAATGACTACCTGTACAAACTCTGCAGCAGGACAGGTTCGAGGGAGCTTGGTTTTTTTCACCACGTCAGTGGCTGCTTATGCGCGACGCATGCAGACTTCTGCGGCCATTTGATGAGATCACCAAACTGGTCAGTTGCAGCCAGGGCGCCATCAGTGACATCGTACTTTCAGCACATGTGACCAGTAGACCATGTTTGATTCAAATTCCTCATTGTCATTGATCAAGCCGTCGAGGAGCAGGAGCAGGAACATGAGGAAGTCGTAATGCTGGATGATTTCCCAGGGGGGGCTACTCCATCTGAGACAAGTCAACAACAGGAGTCTGAAGAGGAGTCAGAGGAGGATGGTGACGGGGAGGAGGAGGAGCAAGAAGAGCATGCTTTAAACCTTTCTGGGATCCCTGGTGTTGTCCGTGGATGGGGGGAGGAGAACGAGGACGACATTATCCTGGATGATGAACAGGAGCCAGGCCACTACACCGCTTCCAGTTTGGTGCAAATGGGGACCTTCATGCTCCAGTGTTTTAAGAGGGACCACCGTATAAAAAGCATCAAGGGCAAGGACCAGTACTGGGTGGCAACGTACTTAGACCCATGGTACAAACAAAAAATGGCGGAAATGTTACCATCATCACAGAGGGCTGTCAGAATGCAGAACTTCCAGGCCTTGCTTAGAGAAATGCTGCATTCTGCTTTTTTGGGCGCTGGCAGAGGAATTTCCAGACACAGAGAAACAGTTGCGGCTACCAATCCAACTGCGCCTGGAAGAAGAGGGCGGTTTGAAGATGTGTTGGTCACTTCTGATATGTGAACATTCTTTCAGCTGACCCATCGACAGCTGTCCTCCGGATCCAGCCTCAGGGAACGTCTAGACCGGCAGGTGTCCGACTACATCGGGTTAACAGCCGATTTGGACGCTCTGAGAAGTGATGAACCCCTAGACTACTGGGTGGGCAGGCTTGACCTCTGGCCAGAGCTTGCACAATTTGCAATGGAACTGTTCGCTTGCCCCTCGTCAAGTGTCCTGTCCGAAAGGACGTTCAGCGCAGCAGGGGGGATCGTGACTGATAAGCGCACTCGCCTAGCTCACGACAGTGTTGACTACCTCACATTTCTAAAAATGAATGAGGCATGGATCTCGGAGGAATTCAGCACATGTGACCAGTAGACCATGTTTGATTCAAATTCCTCATGACAGCCCATATCCGCCACCACCCATGACAATTTATGGTCCCTGTCTTCGGTAAATACAGCTGCATAAAAGGCCTTTTAAGTCCGTTGAATGCCTAATTTTTGGGGCCTGTAAAGGCCGACACTTACTTCTGTATCCTGTTAATGCCTAATGTTCCACCAGCCACAGAATACAACTGTATTTGCTGTCAGGTGAACACCTGTCGACTAATTTTTGGGGCCTGTAATGGCCGACACTTACTTCTGTATCCTGTTAATGCCTAATGTAAAACCAGCCACAGAATAAAAATGTATTTGCTGTCAGGTGAACGCCTATCGGCTAATTTTTGGGGCCTGTAATTGCCGACACGTACTTCTGTATCCTGTGAATGCCTAATTTTTCATACTGGAATTGAAAATAAATGGGTCTGTAAACGTTCCTCTCAATTGTGGAACGGATGCGGACACATTTTACAGACGTGTGAATGGACCCTATATGTATTTGACATGTATTAACCGACTGCTGTCAGTTCTGGCTGATTTAGGCTGATCTATTACACTAAAACCAAGGAATATAAAAAAAATAATAATACACGTTATAACTGTATAAACGATTTACCGTATATAACTTATTAGAAAAAATTAATAAAAATGATGGCAACTTTTCCAAAAGGAGGATCATCTCCTGCACCCCCTTCATGGTCTGGCATTGCCTCTCCTCCATGGCCTTCATGCGCTCCTGAATGGCCCGCATATCCTGGTGCTCCCTTTGCATTTTGGTCAATTTGGCCTTCAATGTCTTCATTCCTATTTGAAAAAAAAATGAACATTATTTGCAACTCTTATTAAACCTTTAAACCTTTATTTTGTGGTGCATCTGACTTTATGATCGCTTGCTATTACACCTTTTTGTGATAAAAGTTGTCCAAAAAATTTACTTTTTGGAGAGTTTTACATTTTAGTTTATTAAGGTGTCCACCTGAAGGGTTTTTTGGTATGATATTTTTAGATAGCTGGTTGTTACAGATGCGGCCAGACCGAATAGTTATTTCTATTTTAGACAATAAAAGCATTGTTGAACCAAAAACAATTCTTGTTTTACTGTCTCCATATTTTGAGAGTCATATTATTATTTTTATTTGGCTATTATCTAATGGTAGGGTCTCATTTTTTGCAGGATGAGCTGACCGATTACTACTATTTTGGGGGGCATATGCCTTTTTTGATAGCTTGGTGTTGCACTTTTAGTGATGTTGGGTTGAATAAATTAATATTTTCTTTAGACTTTTTCTTTTTTTTATGTTTAAAGTGTTTACCGGACTCGGAGGGGTTAGATCATCGGATATTTTTATAGAGACGGTCAATATGTACACGGCGGTAGAAAATATGTCTGTTTGTCTATTGTTTAACTTTTTTTTTATTTTTTATTTAAAGTCTTTATACACAATAACGATTTAAATCTCAATATGTTAGTTAGTGATATTTATGATCTTTATATAGTTTATTAGTTTGTGAAATTTTAGTACAGTATAATTTTATTTTATTTATCAGTTATTGATAGTTCTATTGAGTTTTATATTATTTATTTGTTAAGTTAATGGTTTTGATGGAGATTAAAGAGTTATTTTCCAGTGTTCTTTTTTTGTATTTCTATAGTGTATGTTGTCGCCTCATTGTTGGCCCTTTTAATCTTTATGTTGTGGATACATAATCATATAGCTATGTGCTCATATTTGCCCTCCTGGCGGGGGCTAGTGATCACCTCCTCTTCCTCCGAGTCCTGAGATGGGGTGGTGCTGGAGGGTACAGCACTTTCCACCTCCTTCACTTCTCCCACATCTGGTGGGGGTGGCTCAATAGGCTCCTCCTCCTCTTCCTCCTCAACCTCCACAAGCTCCATGGCCTTCGCCAATCGCCTTTTCCGAATGGAGGGAATAGGAACTTCTGTGATAACAGAATGTTCAGATTTTAGATAAACAACTCCAAAATCTTAAGAACATTTGATATAAAGAAATTCCAATATGGAGGGATCTATATATAATTGCAGTGGCTGCCAGCTTTATGACGCATAACTCAATCAAAAATTAACAGTATGAAAAAAGACATCCATTCCACAGTGTCTTGATGGAATAATAGGGCGAGAGGAGACCCATGGGATGGGATTATCTCCTCAGTGTATCATAGGATGATCTACTTCTCTACACCAGAGTCGGCTACTTCTTAATCCCATCACTAACACAATAGAACAAAGGGACAAATAAACCAACACATTCATTGGGAGTCTCAGAGCAGAGTTAAGCCTGATTGCGTTTATGGATTCACACCATGCTACTTTAATGGGGAATACGAAAGATGTGGGCTATAAACTCAACCAAAAATTAATTAGGTCAGAGTGGGGGTCTCCATAGTCCTAGGTCCATAGCCCATAGGAACGAGGCTAGGCCTCAGGCTTCTAATGTAGACACAGTGATGGTTCAGTCCGTCACTTGTGTGGCACAAAGCCAACACATCACATCACCCAAAGAACACCATCCCCACAGTGAAACATGGTGGTGGCAGCAGCCGGGACTGGTAAACTGGTCAGAGCTGAGGGAAAGATGGACAGGAATATTCTTGAGCAAAACCTGTCCCACTCTGTGCGTGATCTGAAGCTAGCACGGAGGTTCTCCTTCCAGCAGGACAATGACCCCAAACACACTTGAGTGGTTTAAGGGGAAACATGTAAATGTGTTGGAATGGCCTAGTCAAAGCCCAGATCTCAAACCAATAGAAAATCTGCGGTCAGACTTAAAGATTACTGTTCACAAGCACAAACCATCAAATTGGAAGGAGCAGAATCAGTATTTCAAGGAGTAATGGGCGAAAACGTCAGTGGTAAGATGTGGCAACTGCTTATAGAGACTTATCCAAAGTGACTTGGAGCTGTGATTGCCGCAAAAGGTGGCTCTACAAAGTATTGACTTTAGAGGGTGAATAGTTATGCACATTGACCTTTTTTTCTGTTATTTTGTCCTATTTGTGTATGCTTTACAATTAACCAATTTAAAAGAAGGTCTAAGTTGTGGGCATGTTCTACAAATTACATGATGGAAATCCTCAAACAATCTATGTTAATTCCAGGAGTCAACAAAAAAAAAGAACAAAGCCAAGGGGGGTGAATATTTTTGCTTAGCACTGTATACATTACAGAGTGTTGACAAAACATGCAAAAGTTATTTATGCATGTACCTGGGCATTTTTCGTCCCGGATTCGTTTTATGAAACGTGGCTGTCTTCGCTTCATGTCTGACCTTTTGTTTTTATAATGGCCAGACAGCAGTGTTTGTGACCCATTTAGCGCCACATTTCATAGGCCAACTCTCGCACTATCCTCTGTTTCTCGGCGTGGGACCGGGTGCGGTCTTAGCCCCGACCCAACATCCGCTGCAAGAGAAAAATGCAAGCATATAATCCAAATTTTTAACAATAATAGTATTGAAAATAATTTACTCAAGTAAACTGCTAAAAGTATTTAATGCTTTGAGGTGGAAATATTAGATTTAGGCCACCTGCACCGCCAGTATTTGCTGGTTCATTTAGAGTTACCCAGGGTGCAACCCGGGGAGACGAACCAGCTGTACACCCCATACCGTACCGTCACTTCACTAGACAGGTACATCTCTGCTTAGCTGGACAATATCTGATAGCTCAGAACCCACTCACATACAGTCGTAATACAATCCCATCTTCTAACCGTAACAGTAAGGCCGCATGCACACGGGCGTGTTTTTTCTAAACTACGGACCGTACAAACCCGTCCTGCCATCCTGCAGAGTGGACAAGCGCACGGCGTCATTGGTTGCTATGACGACGTGCGCTTCCAGGCAACCACCCCTGTACTGTGATACACTTGTATGATCTATTACTGTACAGTGGTGGCGGCAAGAAGCGCACGGCGTCATAGCGAGTGAGCATTAGCAACCAATGATGCCGTGCGCTCGGCAACTCTGCAGGCTAACCTAACATAGTGGGTGTAATGTCACAGGAATACTTAGTGCAAAAATCTAAAATATCTAGTGAGACCTTATAAAATGTGAAGTTTGGTGCACTTAAGAAAAATTAGAATCCCAGAAGGTCGCACTGGCGATTTTTTTTATAACACTCTTTAGGCATATAAAGCGATTGTTCAGACATGCAGGTGAAATGTAATCAAATACAGTACTTTAATGTAAGATTACTTACAGTCACCAGGAGTTCTTCCTCGTTGAACTTCGCTCCAACCATCGCATCCAGCTAGTCGGTGTAAACCAGTTGCTGTAGGCCACACCTTCAGAACGCATGTGCTCTTGCGATTAATATTTTGCCGAAATTTGGCAGATGAAAAAATAATGCTTGTAGATCGCAGAGTCGCTTAATACTTCTGGTATGTCAGTGTCCATGTTGTGGGACTATGTGTGCACATTTACTAAGTATTTTGTGGCTGCAAATATGACCTGGAGGTTTCTCATGTTCGCATGCCATTAAAATGAATGGGACCCGCCGCGAACCTGCGGTTTGCGAACATTTGAGCAAGTTCGAGCGATCGCGTTCGCGAACCGTCCCATCAGATGTTCATCCATCACTATTCTTCACCACTTTTGCTTGTGTTTTGGCTCATTGTCATGCTGAAACGTCTACTGGTGCCCAAGGCCAAGTTTCTCTGCAGACTGCCTGATGTTGTCGTTGAGAATCCTCATGTATTGCTCTTTTTTCATGGTGCCGTTTACTGTGATTAGGTTCCCTGGTCTATTGGCTGAAACACCCCCCCAAAGCATTAGGTTCCCACCACCATGTTTGACAGTGGGGATGGTGTTCTTTGGGTTGAAGGATTCTCCTTTTTTACGCCAAATGAAGGAAACATCATTGTGACCAAACTATTAAATTTTTGTTTCATCGGACCATAACACAGAAGACCAGAAGTCTTCTTCTTTGTCCAGATGAGCTTTTGCAAAGGCCAAGCGAGCTTTTGTGTCCCTTATCTGGAGAAGTGGCGTCCTCCTTGTCCTGTATCCGTGGAACCCAGCAGAGTGCAGTGTCCGTTGGATTGTCTGCCTTGAGACATTGCCACCACCAGAGCCCAGATTCAACAGGACGGCCTTGGTGGTGATCCTTAAATTCTTTTTCTCCTCTCTAACTATCCTCCTGGCCAGCACAGGTGTCACTTTTGGCTTCCGACCACGTCCTCTGAGATTTTCCACAGTGCGGACCATCTTGTATTTTTTAATAATACTTTGCATTGTAGCCACTGGAACTTGAAAACATTTAGAAATGGCCTTGTAGCCCTTTCCTGACTTGTGAGCAGCCACAATGCGCAGCCGCAGGTCCTCACTGAGCTCCTTTGTCTTAGCCATAACTGTTCACAAACCAACTGCAGAGAGCTGCTGTTTTTCACCTGTTGAGTTGATTAAAACAGCTGTTCCCAATTAATCAGGGTAATTAGGATGCTTTAGAACAGCTTGGACTATTTGGAATTGTATAGAACTTTTGATTTTCCCACAGACTGTGACAGTTTGTGAAGGGTATTAATAATTTTGGACTGGACACTTTTTGCTCAAATGTAAATAAAAGTTAAGAAATGTTTTTTTTTTCCATAATAACATTGTCTTATTATCTTTTGGGAGACACCTATGTCATTTCCCGTCAAAACATTACTTGCTGGTTGAATAAAAGTAACTTTAAGTCAAAATTTTCAAGGGGTATGAATAATTATGGGCAGCACTGTATCTGTGGAAAAAGAAAAATATATACGCCCTTCACTGCTGCAATTTTTTATGGTGAAAGCGTATAGGGGTGTATTTCAGCAAAAAAAGAAAAATATATACGCACTTCACTGCTGCAGTTCTTTCTGGTGAAAGCGTATAGGGACTTATTTCAGTCCTATAAGAAAAATATCAGAGGCGTAACTAGAACTGACTAGGCCCCACAGCAAATTGTTGTACGGGGCCCCCCACACACACTTACACACTTCTTCACAAACCGCCTCCTCCTGTGCAAACCCCTCTCATATGGCTATTTTGTGACTTTTTATTTACTGTATTTACTGTCATTTTTAGCACGACTTTGTTTTTTAACATTTACAGTTGCTGACGGAGTTTATATTCAACTCAACCCCTTTAAAACCTGCGCTGCAATTGTAATAGACATGTCTGATTTACCTTTACATATCCACAAGTATTTTAGCCTCTGTACCTTTCATACTGCAGCCATGGACTGTCATACACGCACTCTCCACATACATGGACGCAGTCATACACACACTCCCCACATACATGGACGCAGTCATACACGCACTCTCCACATACATGGACGCAGTCATACACGCACTCTCCACATACATGGACGCAGTCATACACGCACTCTCCACATACATGGACGCAGTCATACACGCACTCTCCACATACATGGATGCAGTCATACACACACTCTCCACATACATGGATGCAGTGATAGACACTCTCCACATACATGAACGCAGTCTCCACATACATGGACGCAGTCATACACACACTCTCGACATACATGGATGCACTCTCCACATACATGGACGCAGTCATACACGCATTCTCCACATATATGGACGCACTCTCCACATACATTGATGCACTCATACACACACTCAACATATACATAGATGCATTCATACACACACTCTCCACATACATGGACACACTCATACACACACTCAACATATACATGGACACACTCATACACACACTCAACATATACATAGATGCATTCATACATGTGCTCACCATATACATAGATGCACTCATACACACACTCTCCACATACATGGATGCATTCATGCACCCAGTCACCACATACATGGACACACACATATACCATACACATATATAGACACCTAGCTTTCCTGCTGTGCCTCTCCCCCATACTCTAATGCCTCTGCACTTGTGCCATGCAGGATAGCAGGGAAGCTGGATGACATTTCATGATAAAATTCACCCAGCTTTCCTACTGTACTGCATGTCACATGTGCACAGTCTGGGAAAGCTGTATATAACCGCAGTAGTTCCCCTGCTACTCACATCACTGGTGCAGTTGTGCAATCCAACTGATGTTCAGCATGCTGGGCAGGGAAGGTTCAGGCTGCAGGAATCGCGGGTAGAAAAGGGGCGGGGGTATTATAGCTCCGCCCACATCGGGCCATCCTGTTGCTGGTCACTGTCCCTCATAAGAACTGAGGAGGGGAGAGGCGGAGCAATGTCACTGATGTCAGGTCAGTGACAGAGATGCAAGTGCAGGACTCTGGACCCGGTGCAGGAGAAGTCAGCTGCTCTGACAGGGGCCTGGGGTGACGAAGTATAGTGACTGCTTCTGAGCTCGGTCCCCGAAGCAGCTGCCTCCCTGATAGTTACGCCACTGAAAAATATATATGCAATTCAGTTTTTAAGTTTATTCTAGTGAAAGCGTATAGGGGCGCATTTCATTACAAAAAGAATAATCTATATGCACTTCACTGCTTAATTTTTTCCTGGTGAAAGTATATAGGGGCATTTTTCTGTAACAAAAAGAAAAATCTATACACACTTCACTGCTGCAGTTATATGTGTTGGAAGTGTACAGAATGAAAAATATGTACGCACAATCAGCGTTCAGCGCTGTAGTTATATGCGGTAAAATCTCCATGAAGTCTTCATGATAAATGCAGCGTGGGGGGGGGGGATCCAAAGACCGTGCTCCGTTATATGTGGTAAAATCTTTATTGTCGTTTTTCGGTGGAAAAACTAATTTTATTCAGCGCTCAGCGTTGCAGTGATATGTGGTAAAAAAATTGTGACGTGTTTCGGTGGAAAAAGAAAATTTTATTCAGCATTCAGCACTGCAGTAATATGTGGTAACATTTTTTGTGCCGTATTTCGGTGGAAAAACAAATTTTATTCAGCGTTCAGCGCTGCAGTAATATGTGGTAAAAAAATTTGTGCCGTATTTTGGTGGAAAAACAAATTTTATTCTGCATTCAGCGCTACAGTAATATGTGGTAAAAAAAATTGTGACACATTTCAGTAGAAAAAAATAATTATTCAGCATTCAGCGCTGCAGTAATATGTGGTAAAATATTTTGTGATGTATTTCGGTGGAAAAAGAAATTTTATTCAGCATTCAGTGCTGCAGTAATATGTGGTAGAAAATTTTGTGCTGTATTTCGGTGGAAAAACTAATTTTATTCTGTGTTCAGCGCTGCAGTAATATGTGGTAACATTTTATGTGAAACATTTAGTGCTGCAGTAATGTGGTAAAAAAAATTGTGACGTATTTCGGTGTAAACATTTTTTTTATTGAGCATTCAGTGCTGCAGTAATATGTGGTAAAATCTTTACTGATGTATTTTGGTCGAAAAACAAAATTAATTCACTGTTCAGCGCTGCGGTTATATGCAGTAAAATCTTTATTGAAGTATTTCGGTCGAAAAACTAAATTTATTCAGCGGTCAGCGCTGCGGTTATATGCGGTAAAATCTTTAGTGACGTATCTTGATGAACTTCGCGACTCTTCCGGGCTCAAAGCTATCTTGACGCTTTGTCTTCTTATTGTCTGTAGCTACTAGATGCCTGTTCATGCCAGGCAGGTTCCCCCAAAAGTATCTCGGTCGATCGACACTCTGTCATTGTGCCATTCTGTGGCTTCCTCATGCTACTGCCACCTCCACACTCTGTGATTGTGCCATTCTGTGGCTTCCTCATGCTACTGCCACCTCCAGACTCGCTCATTGTGCCACTCTGTGGCTTACTCATGCTACTGCCACCTTCAGACTCTGTCGTTGTGTCACTCTGTTGCCTACTCATGCTACTGCCACCTCCACACTCTGTCATTGTGCCATTCTGTGGCTTCCTCATGCTGCTGCCAACTCCAGACTCTGTCATTGTGCCACTCTGTGGCTTCCTCATTCTGCTGCCTCCTCCAGACTCTGTCATTGTGCCACTCTGTGGCTTTCTCATGCTGCTGTCACCTCCAGACTCGGTCATTGTTCTACTCTGTGGCCTCCTCCTGATGCTGCTGCTGCCACCTCCAGACTCTGTCATTGTGCCACTCTGTGGCTTACTCGTGCTGCTGCCACCTCCAGACTCTGTCATTGTGCCACTCTGTGGCTTCCTCATGCTGCTGCCACCTCCAGACTCGGTCATTGTGCTACTCTGTGGCCTCCTCCTGATGCTGCTGACACCTCCAGACTCTGTCATTGTGCCACTCTGTGGCTTTCTCATGCTGCTGCCACGTCCAGACTCGGTCATTGTGCCACTGTCACGGTGGGGAGTGTGGGAAACCCCCCACTGTACAATGTAAAAGGATAAAGGATAGCTGCTATAGTGTCCCTAATCCTCTCCCTAACTCCTTACCGTATGAGTGGACCTGAATGGTAGGATGGCTCATACCCTGTATACCTAAGGCCCTGAGTCGCCCTGAGAATCCCTCACAAAGGAGCTGAGGAGAGGCGCCCTGTTCTTCCAGGACACGGAAGAACAGGAGTCTCAAAAGGCCTAGTAGCAGGAAAAAGGAGAGACCATACACAGCAAGAGGATCGGCAGGTAAGAACACAAGACAACACACTTACCTGCCGAAAACTCCACGACTGGAACCTGTGCATACGTACAGGAGCCCTAACACCAAACAGGACGCCGTACCAGCAACTAACACAGGTATCCAGCACACAAGACCCCGCCAGGACCCCCATGCCGCAAGGTGCATGGCAGCCCCAGGCAGCTCTGCATACAGGCTTGTGGTTCACCCCTCCAGGAAACCAACCCCCTTCCGGAGGACACAACACACAGGGAAAACATCTTGCATACATGCAGGGACAAACACCAACAACAGCCCAGACATGTAACAACAATCAAGACATACAACACACCCTGAACTTAAACCCACACCTAACATACAACAAGTGAGGTCGGGTATAAGGAGCATACAAAAGGAAGACAATTTATGTCCAAGAAGGTGGCCCTCAAGAACTGGGCAGAATCACCCAGAAAAGAAGCAGAGCTCCATCACCAAACAAGGCTGGAGTACAACGGCCCCTAGCCAGGAACCACAGATAAAGTCAAGCTAGTGGCCATGCCCAGGACACACCTAAATCCCCACTAGCTAGAGGAATAACCCCTCGCTCACCAAACCACAGGGAGACACACCTTAAAGGGGAAATGCACGTGCAAACCGACAACAACACGCTGCCACTGGCAACCAGTCTACACGGCAACCGCGTCACGGTCAAACAACAATATGACCGTGACAGCCACTCTGTGGCCTACTCAAGCTGCTGCCACCTCCAGACTCGGTCATTGTGCCACTCTGTGGCCTATTCATGCTGCTGCTAACTCCGGACTTGGTCATTGTGCCACTCTGTGGCCTCCTCCTGATGCTGCTGCTGCTGACACCTCCAGACTCTGTCATTGTGCCACTCTGTGGCTTCCTACTGATGCTGCTGCCACCTCCAGACTCTGTCATTGTGCCACTCTCCTTCCTTAGCTCTACTGTATCTAGATCTAGGTGACCTCTCTTGCAGAAGCAAGAAAATCCTAGCCCACCTATTTTTAGCCATAAAGTTAGCGGTCACCTCAAATTGGAAGAGTGATTCTATTCCATCATTGTTCGACATAACACATAGACTTAATTCCACATATACGTATGAGAAAACGCTCTCCTTTTTATGTAAGCAACACAAGGGATCTTTTAATATATGGGATCGCTGGTCTAAATCTAAATACTGCCTCTCTAGCTGAATGCTGTATGGAAATAGATATAAACTGACATACAACCATTGTACGTGTGGATACGGAACTGTACCTTTAATGTAATTTCATATGTTTGTTATTAGTTAAATTGAAATACTGTATGAACACATGCCGCTACTGAGTTACCAATACTGTATACTAGCATTTTTATGAAAAACTCAATAAAAACTATTGTTGAAAAAAAAGACAAAGTGCACTGGAGTATAACAATGGCTAGGTGCGGCTGGTATACCTCTCTACTCAGCACAAGGTACGGACAAGTCCTGTGGGATCCATGCCTGGTTCATTGGCTGCGCTTGTCTGTGATTATTCTCCCTGCCGTGCTAAACATACGTTCTGACAATACACTTGCCGCAGGGCAGGCCAGCACCTCCAAGGCGTAAAGGGCAAGCTCAGGCCATGTGCCAAATTTGGAGACCCAGAAGTTGAATGGGGCAGACCCATCAGTCAGTATGTGTAGGCATGTGCACGTGTACTGTTCCACCATGTTGCTGAAATGCTGCCTCCTGCTAAGACGTTCCGTATCAGCTGGTAGTGCTTGTTGTTGTGGCGTGCTGACAAAGCTTTTCCACATTTCGGCCATGCTAACCCTCCCTTCTGAGGTGCTGGCGGTGCCCCAGCTGTGCTGTTGACTTCTTCCTCCTCCTCTTCTGCCTTCACCTTGTGCTTCCACTGAGCCCCTGCTGTCAGGTGTGAATGCCATGAGCAGAGCGTCTAACAGCGTGCGCTTGTACTCGCTCATCTTCCGATCACACGCCAGTGACGGAATTAAGGACAGCACGTTGTCCCTGTAGCGGGGATCCATCAGTGTGGCCACGCAGTAATCAGCACTGGTTAGAATGTGGGCAACTCGGCGGTCATTTCTCAGGCATTGCAGCATGTAGTGCATGTGTGCAAGGCTGCCCAGAGGCAACGACAAGCTGTCCTCTGTGGGAGGTGCATTGTCTGTGTCCTCTGTATCTCCCCAGCCACGCTCCATTGATGCCCAAAAGCTGCTTTGGGTGCCACCCTGCTGTGAACACGGTTCCTCCTCCTTATTATCCTCCTCCTCCTCATCCTGCAGAATCGTGCCCTGGCTGGACAGTTGTGTACCCGGCCTCTGTTGGCCACTTGTGAATGACTGGCCTGATAACCGTCAAAATGATCCCTCCTCTTCCTCCTGTGCCACATCCACTTCCATCATTGCCCGAAGTGTTTTTTCAAGGAGACATATAAGTGCAATAGCAACGCTGGCCATATTGGTGGAGTACTCGAAACAGCGCAACATGGCACACATGTTCCGCATGGAGGCCCACTCGTTGGTGGTCAAGTGGTGCTGTTCTGCAGAGCGACTCACCCGTGCTGCAACTGAAACTCCATTATCGCCTGCTGCTGCTCGCACAGTCTCTCCAACATGTTGAAGGTGGAGTTCCTCCTTGTGGGTACGTCGCATATGAGGCGGTGAGCGGGAAGGCCGAAGTTACGCTGCAGCGCAGACAAGTGAGCAGCAGCAGGGTGAGAACACCGAAAGCGCCCACAGATGGCCCGCACTTTCTGAAGCAGCTCTGACATATCGGGGTAATTTTTCAGGAACCTCTGCACCACCAAATTCAGTACATGCGCCAGGCAAGGGATGTGCATCAAATCGGCTAGCCCCAGATCTGCTACTAGATTTCGCCCGTTATCGTACACCACCAGGCCAGTCTTGAGGCTCAGTGGCACCAACCACTTATCAGTCTGTTGTTCCATGCCTTTCCACAGCTCCTGCGCAGTGTGGGTTTTTTCCCCCAAACAGATGAGTTTCAAAACAGCCTGCTGTCGTTTCCCCCTGGCTGTGCTGAAGTTGGTGGTGACGGTGTTACGCTGACCGGGTGAGGAGGCGGTAGAAGAGGAAGCGGAGTAGGAAGCAACAGGAGGCAACGAGAAATGTCCTGCAATCCTCGGTGGCGGTAGGACATGCGCCAAACTGCTATCTGCCTCAGGCCTAGCCGCCACTGCGTTTACCCAGTGTGCAGTTATGGAGAAATAACGTCCCTGCCCATGCTTACTGGTCCACGTATCGATAGTTATGTGGACCTTGCCACAGATGGCATTGCGCAGTGAACACCTGATTTTGTCCACCACTTGGTTGTGCAGGGCAGGGATGGCTCGCCTGGAAAAGTAGCGGCAGCTGGGAACCAGGTACTGTGAGACAGCCACCGCCATAAGGTTTTTAAAGTCTCTATCTCCACCAGATGGAATGGCAGCATTTCAAAGGCCAGAAGTTTTGAAATGCTGGCATTCAGTGCCAGGGATCGCGGGTGGGTAGGGGGCTACGTCCTCTTTCTCTCCAGTGTTTGGGGGATGGACAGCTGAACGCTTCCATGACACAGTATGGACATGCTGGGTCACAGTGGTGGAGGTGGTGGTGTTGCTGCCACATCCTCTGTCTACGGGGTGGCAGGTGCTACTATCACTCCAAAGAGGGAGGAAGAGGCCGAAACCACAGCAGAAGAGGGAGCAAGAGGTGCCTGAGATCTTTTGTGTTTTTTTCAGGTGTGTACTCCACTGTGCAGTACGCAGCCCTGCAGGGTGAGCGAATGTGAGGTCACGGTTAATAGGCAAAACGAGGGTTGCTCTTGGTACTCACAGTTTATAGAAGACCCTGGGCAAGCGTACAGCAGTGATGGAGAAGTTGGCACATGGATCCTCTGGGGCACTCTCTGTGTATAGGGACCAGGCCAGGTGGTAGGTGAGGTACCCTAGGTGTTGTAGGTTTAGTGTGCCTGTGGCAAGATCCCTTAAAGTTCCTGACGCCAGTGCCGATAATGGTGGTACACAGATTTGTTGCAGTAATAATGGAGGAACACAACGTTGCAGTGAACCAAAACTTCCTTTTACTGAAACTGTTAACTATTTACAGTTTTTTTTTGGTCAGTTCCACATGTACAAGAGGGTGACAGGCAGGCTTTACATCCAATGGCAGGCACAATGTTCTTGCAAGATACTCAGAGGGTTAAACACTTACAGATCAGGCTGCACTTTTCCTCAGAATCCTGTCTGTCTTTATCCCAAGGCCCTTATGCCCTATAGCTGGCTTTATCCTTGGTTAGGGGAAACTTCCTCTCGTATATGACTCCTTGCTTTGAATAAATCCTTCTGCCCTTCAGCTCTCTGTTTGGCTGGAAACAAGCTTGGCTCTGCCCTGTACTCTTGTGGGAACTTAGTGTCTCAGGAGGCAGGCTCTTCTCCTGGTGGCAAGCTAGAAGCCTGGGCTATCTAGCTGCATGTCAGAAGCTGCTCCTCAGCTACCCTCTGGCTAAAGTGACTCTTGGCTTCTGTACACTTCACAACTGAACACCTCTCTCTGGTCTGGACCTGGCTATTTATACTAGGGGGTTCCCTATCTCCCTATACTGTCTAGGAGGAGGAACTACACCCCTACAGGCCTGGTACACAGGAGATAAACATAAATAATATGACAATATACATTAAAATGCCATATAGAATACAATGACCATGTTCCACAGGAGGTGGAGAACAACGTGGCCCAATTGACCCTTGTGTAGTGCCCACCCTTACATAGTGGTACACTACATACCCCGTTGCTTTGACGTTGCCCGTCCTCGGCGCAATACAAGGGGCCCGCCAACCTGGACACTGTCACCTGAAAGACAAAAATGCAAAGCAGGCATACACCTCTACAATTGCAATAAAAATATCAGGCAGCTCCGCTGGCAAAAGAACAAGTGCAGTGAAAAGGGGCGTTGTTCTCTTCACTCAGGATAGTATAGGGAACAGGGGCGCTGACCTGGTACAGCGTATCAGGATTAACCAGTATAGTCAATAATAATAAAATACAGTAGTCCCATAAAACAGCATCTCAGAGGCCCACAAGCATTGGGGTCAATCTCTGGGTACAGTTCTTGAATTAAGATTGCACTTAAAAGTCACAACACAGAACTCTATATTGCAGGGATACTTTCTCCTGGTAAGTCCTGGTAGATAAAAGTAGTGCTGTAAAAATCCCTGATCAACCTGAAAAGGGGGTTAAAAAGGGTAAGGTGCAAAAAAAACAAAAACAGGCACAACTTGGAACTGGCCCTTTTAACCACTTAAGGACCACAGGTTTATACCCCCTAAAGACCAGGCCCTTTTTTACAAATCGGCACTCCACAACTTTAGCGGTTTATTGCTCGGTCATGCAACTTACCACCCAAATGAATTTTACCTCCTTTTCTTCTCACTAATAGAGCTTTCATTTGGTGGTATTTCATTGCTGCTGACATTTTTACTTTTTTTTGTTATTAATCGAAATTTAACGATTTTTTTGCAAAAAAATGACATTTTTCACTTTCAGTTGCAAAATTTTGCAAAAAAAAAACGACATCCATATATAAATTTTTCTCTAAATTTATTGTTCTACATGTCTTTGATTAAAAAAAAATGTTTGGGTAAAAAAAAATGGTTTGGGTAAAAGTTACAGCGTTTACAAACTATGGTACAAAAATGTGAATTTCCGCTTTTTGAAGCAGCTCTGACTTTCTGAGCACCTGTCATGTTTCCTGAGGTTCTACAATGGCCAGACAGTACAAACACCCCACAAATGACCCAATTTCGGAAAGTAGACACCCTAAGGTATTCGCTGATGGGCATAGTGAGTTCATAGAACTTTTTATTTTTTGTCACAAGTTAGTGGAAAATGATGATTTTTTTTTTCTTACAAAGTCTCATATTCCACTAACTTGTGACAAAAAATAAAAACTTCTATGAACTCACTATGCCCATCACTAAATACCTGGGGGTGTCTTCTTTCCAAAATGGGGTCACTTGTGGGGTAGTTATACTGCCCTGGCATTCTAGGGGCCCAAATGTGTGGTAAGTAGTTTGAAATCAAAATGTGTACAAAATGACCGGTGAAATCTGAAAGGTGCTCTTTGGAATGTGGGCCCCTTTGCCCACCTAGGCTGCAAAAAAGTGCCACACATGTGGTATCGCCGTACTCAGGAGAAGTTGGGGAATGTGTTTTGGGGTGTCATTTTACATATACCCATGCTGGGTGAGAGAAATATCTTGGTCAAATGCCAACTTTGTATAAAAAAATGGGAAAAGTTGTCTTTTGCCAAGATATTTCTCTCACCCAGCATGGGTATATGTAAAATGACACCCCAAAACACATTCCCCAACTTCTCCTGAGTACGGAGATACCAGATGTGTGACACTTTTTTGCAGCCTAGGTGGGCAAAGGGGCCCATATTCCAAAGAGCACCTTTCGGATTTCACCGGTCATTTTTTACACATTTTGATTTCAAACTTCTTACCACACATTTGGGCCCCTAGAATGCCAGGGCAGTATAACTACCCCACAAGTGACCCCATTTTGGAAAGAAGACACCCCCAGGTATTTCGTGATGGGCATAGTGAGTTCATGGAAGTTTTTATTTTTTGTCACAAGTTAGTGGAATATGAGACTTTGTAAGGGAAAAAAAAAATAATTATTTTCCGCTAACTTGTGACAAAAAATATAAAATTCTAGGAACTCGCCATGCCCCTCACGGAATACCTTGGGGTGTCTTCTTTCCAAAATGGGGTCACTTGTGGGGTAGTTATACTGCCCTGGCATTTTCCAGGGCCCTAATGTGTGGTAAGTAGGTAAATGACCTGTGAAATCCGAAAGGTGCTCTTTGGAATGTGGGCCCCTTTGCCCACCTAGGCTGCAAAAAAGTGTCACACATGTGGTATCGCCGTATTCAGGAGAAGTTGGGCAATGTGTTTTGGGGTGTCTTTTTACATATACTCATGCTGGGTGAGAGAAATATCTCGGCAAAAGACAACTTTTCCCATTTTTTTATACAAAGTTGGCATTTGACCAAGATATTTATCTCACCCAGCATGGGTATATGTAAAATGACACCCCAAAACACATTGCCCAACTTCTCCTGAGTACGGCGATACCAGATGTGTGACACTTTTTTGCAGCCTAGATGCGCAAAGGGGCCCACATTCCTTTTATGAGGGCATTTTTAGACATTTGGATCCCAGACTTCTTCTCACGCTTTAGGGCCCCTAAAATGCCAGGGCAGTATAAATACCCCACATGTGACCCCATTTTGGAAAGAAGACACCCCAAGGTATTCAATGAGGGGCATGGCGAGTTCATCGAATTTTTTTTTTTTGGCACAAGTTAGCGGAAATTGATTTTATTTATTTTTTTCTCACAAAGTCTCCCTTTCCGCTAACTTGGGACAAAAATTTAAATCTTTCATGGACTCAATATGCCCCTCACGGAATACCTGGGGGTGTCTTCTTTCCGAAATGGGGTCACATGTGGGGTATTTATACTGCCCTGGCATTCTAGGGGCCCTAAAGCGTGAGAAGAAGTCTGGAATATAAATGTCTAAAAAATTTTACGCATTTGGATTCCGTGAGGGGTATGGTGAGTTCATGTGAGATCTAATTTTTTGACACAAGTTAGTGGAATATGAGACTTTGTAAGAAAAAATAATAATTTCCGCTAACTTGTCTGAATGGAGCCTTACAGAGGGGTGATCAATGACAGGGGGGTGATCAATGACAGGGGGGTGATCAGGGAGTCTATATGGGGTGATCACCCCCCTGTCATTGATCACCCCCCTATAAGGCTCCATTCAGATGTCCGTATGTGTTTTGCGGATCCGATCCATGTATCCGTGGATCCGTAAAAATCATATGGACATCTGAATGCAGCCTGACAAGGGGGGTGATCAATGACAGGGGGGGTGATCAATGACAGGGGGGTGATCAGGGAGTCTATATGGGGTGATCACCCCCCCTGGAAGGCTCCAGGGAGACGCCTGTATGTGTTTTGCGGATCCGATCCATCTATCAGTGGATCCGTAAAAATCATGCGGACGTCTGAATGGAGCTTTACAGGGGGGTGATCAATGACAGGGGGGTAATCAATGACAGGGGGGTGATCAGGGAGTCTATATGGGGTGATCACCACAGTCATTGATCACGCCCCTGTAAGGCTCCATTCAGACGTCCGTATGCGTTTTGCGGATCCGATCCATCTATCGGTGGATCCGTAAAAATCATGCGGACGTCTGAATGGAGCTTTACAGGGGGGTGATCAATGACAGGGGGGTAATCAATGACAGGGGGGTGATCAGGGAGTCTATATGGGGTGATCACCACAGTCATTGATCACGCCCCTGTAAGGCTCCATTCAGACGTCCGTATGCGTTTTGCGGATCCGATCCATCTATCAGTGGATTTGGAAAAATCATGCGGACATCTGAATGGAGCTTTACAGGGGGGTGATCAATGACAGGGGGTGATCAGGGAGTCTATATGGGGTGATCAGGGGCTAATAAGGGGTTAATAAGTGATGGGGGGGGTGTAGTGTAGTGTAGTGGTGTTTGGTGCTACTTTACTGAGCTACCTCTGTCCTCTGGTGGTCGATCCAAACAAAAGGGACCACCAGAGGACCAGGTAGCAGGTATATTAGACGCTGTTATCAAAACAGCGTCTAATATACCTGTTAGGGGTTAAAAAAAATCACATCTCCAGCCTGCCAGCGAACGATCGCCGCTGGCAGGCTGGAGATCCACTCTCTTACCTTCCGTTCCTGTGAGCGCGCGCGCCTGTGTGCGCGCGTTCACAGGAAATCTCGGCTCACGCGAGATGACGCCAATCGGCGTTAGCGTAGCCTGGGGGAGCCGCCGCGATGACGCCTTTCGGCGTTACAGTTGCGGCAACTGGTTAAGGCAGGCAGGATGTCCTGGTAAACAATATGGCAGAGAGCATTTGTTATTCTCAGTGGTTTTTAACCACCACTGTGCCGTGGGCAACTGGCAGCAGCTCTTTGTGCCAAAACATAGGACTCCTGTCCTAAAACAGTTAAGTTCACTGTGAGGGTCCATCAGCAAAACAAAACATGGCCTAGCAGGCCTACTCACAGGTATGTGTCAAGTTCACACTGGTCATCAATTGTGGTACATCCTGGCTCTGCTCGGAATCTTGGCCTGGAACAGGGATCCATGATTGGCTGGGCCCACAAAATAGTGTTGGCAGGCAATTGAAGAATAAATGGGCCTGTCACTGGCATTGGCTCCGCAAGTCTAGGGGTTAATACTGCAGGAGGGGTTAACACTGCAGGAGGGGTTAACACTGCAGGAGGCTCCACGGGTCTGGGTGTCGCTGGCTTCAGGCGACGGACCCGACTCCTAGTATAACAGAGTTTCTCTGGTGCCCCAGCGGCGGGCACAGCTATGGAGGTTGCCGAGCTGGCGGGGACAGGAACTCTGACTGCAGGCTCGGGGACATTAGAGTACATTGGGGGATCAGTATGGTCCGGTGGTATCGGTGCCACTCTGGACGCGTCAAGCTGGTGCAGGCCATGAAGGTAGATCTCTAACTTGGCGATTTGATCCTCCAGTCTTTCGGGCGCTGCTTCACTGCAGGTCTCCGCCACAGTTGCAGCAGGTTCAGGCGCTGGGTCGGAACTTTCCCCTCTCCTTAGGGCATCAAGTGCTGCATGGAATTTCTCCAAATTCTCCATATCCGCCTGAGTCTTTTCCTGGCGGGGCAACTCAGGTGAGGGATAGGGGCTCACCCATTTTTCCAGCACTGTGGGTTGCCAAAAGACATTAGGGCCGGTGAAGGAACCCCGCTCTTGGTATGTATTGTGAGCCGGTTCCATCGGCCGCTCGGGCTCACATTACGGACTAGTGGGCTCTTCGGGCTCCTCACAATCTTCTGGTCCCGGCTTGGGACGGGCTACAGCCGTAGCATACGGACCTCTCAGGCCCTCAGCGGGGGTGAACTCCACCTCTTCTCCTTCGCGGAGGTTGTGCAGATGCTCCGGCAGGTAGCTGCGCTTTACAGACCTCCGGTTCACGAACAAATCTCGGCCTGTGGAGTAGTCCTTAATAAATCCAAACCCCCGGCTTTTGTCAAATGCCACCACTACCCCCATACTCCTTTTCAGGCAGGGTTGATTGTTTGCGTGGTGCTCATAAACCGTTTTTGCACGTTCCTCGAAATATATTTTCTTTCGGGTAGTTCTTTGTATGGCCGCGGCTCGTATCTCGGCCATCAGTGAAGACCATTGTGCACTGGGCCGGGCAAAGTCTTTCCACGAGCCAAGGCACGGCTCGGGCTGCGACCCCGGTGGAAGGCAGGGTGGCCTCTCCGGTCCCGGAGTATAGGCCGGTGGGGCTTCTTCCTCCTTGAACATAGCAGGCTCTGCAGTCCTGACGGTAGGTGAAGTCATTAAATTAGAGCAGTCCTCTCTCTCCAACATGCCCGATCCTTCTCTGGTGGGCGACAGGGCGGCTCTCAGTATTTCACCCAAGACCTCCCACTGCTCCGGGAGGCCGCCCCCTAGGTACTCCAACATGGGGGAGGCGGAGTCCATTTTGGCAGACATGCTAATTAGTTGATAAGGCGGTGGCGCTAACATACAGTCCTTCCCGCTCTTCCAGCAGAAGGCGCCAATTTTTCCCGCCAAAAAAATACAGCGATGGCGCAGCAACAATTCCAGTCAGCTTAGGCGGCCATTTTTAAACACAGGGCTGTCAATTCACTGACAACAAGCGGTGACTAAGGAAGCGGCAAACAGTCCACAAAAATACAGTTTTCACACCGCAACTTTTCACAGTTCTTTGGCCCAACTTTTTCAAATAAACGGATAGGGCATTTATCACTTTATAGGCAATGTTGGCACACAGTTTAAATTCCACTATGGCGTAGGAATATTCCGTATCGTGTTCGTGAGGCCAAAATATGCAGTACGCAGCCCTTCAGGGTGAGCGAATGTGAGGTCACGGTTAATAGGCAAAACGAGGGTTGCTCTTGGTATTCACAGTTTATAGAAGACCCTGGGCAAGCGTACAGCAGTGATGGAGAGGTTGGCACATGGATCCTCTGGGGCACTCTCTGTGTATAGGGACAAGAAAAGTGGTTGTGCGTAAAAACGCAAAAAAAGAGACCAGGCGGATGGCGCCAAAAACCCTTAAATACGGATAAGGGATAAAAGTGGATCCCTTAAATAGAAACTAAGGACCCTATGATGTTAACACACTTTAGAAAAGTGTGTACCCACAGAGTAAATAAAATCAAGTGTTTAAAATAGATAGTATTATATAAAATCACATATGACCAAATAAAAACCTAATATAAATAAAAAAATATATATAAAAATATATAAAAAATATATATATTAATGATGACTCACTTCACCCAGGAGGGTAATGTGGGATAAAGCTCAAGACACCCACACCACACCTCCTGCGCCTGGGTCAAGATGTCAGATTCGGATCAAAACACACTCAGGAGTCTTATCCTTTTTCTTTCCTTTTATTCCAAAGCCAGGGTAGGGGGAGTGGACAGCTCAACCCGTTTCGGGGCCTCTGTATGGCTCCCCTTCATCAGGAGCAGATACCAGGTATCTGCTCCTGATGCTCCTCGAATAGAAGGTCTGGTGATACCAGGTATCTGCTCCTCGAATAGAAGGTCTGGTGATTAACCCTCTCTTTTCTTCTTCCGCTCTGACTTATAGGGACAAGGCCAGGTGGTAGGTGAGGTGCCCTAGGTGTTGTAGGTTTAGTGTGCCTGTGGCAAGATCCCTTAAAGTTTGTGACGCCAGTGCGGGTAACGTGGCACACCGATTTGTTGCAGTAATAATGGAGGAACACAACGTTGCAGTGAACCAAAACTTCCTTTTACTGAAACAGTTAACTATTTACAGTTTTTTTTTTGGTCAGTTCCACATGTACAAGAGGGTGACAGGCAGGCTTTACATCTAATGGCAGGCACAATGTTCTTGCAAGATACTCAGAGGGTTAAATACTTACAGATCAGGCTGCACTTTTCCTCAGAATCCTGTCTGTCTTTATCCCAAGTACCTTATGCCCTATTGCTGGCTTTATCCTTGGTTCCGGGAAACTTCCTCTCGTATATGACTCCTTGCTTTGAATAAATCCTTCTGCCCTTCAGCTCTCTGTTTGGCTGGAAACAAGCTTGGCTCTGCACTGTACTCTTGTGGGAACTTAGTGCCTCAGGAGGCAGGCTCTTCTCCTGGTGGCAAGCTAGAAGCCTGGGATATCTAGCTGCATGTCAGAAGCTGCTCCTCAGCTACCCTCTGGCTAAGGTGACTCTTGGCTTCTGTACACTTCACAACTGAACACCTCTCTCTGGTCTGGACCTGGCTATTTATACTAGGGGGTTCCCTAGCTCCCTCTACTGTCTAGGAGGAGGAACTACACCCCTACAGGCCTGGTACACAGGAGATAAACATAAATAACATGACAATATACTTTAAAATGCCAAATAAAATACAATGACCATGTTCCACAGGAGGTGGAGAACAACGTGGCCCAATTGACCATTGTGTAGTGCCCACCCTTACGTAGTGGGACACTACAACTGCAGCTCGTGTTTTGCATTTAGATGCCTGATCATGCAGGTGGTGCTCAGGTTTGCAACATTTATGCCTCACTTCAGGCTCTGATTGCAAAGCGTGTAAACCACTTGCATCTTGTCGTCAGCACATTGTCTGAAGAACTGCCATGCCAGGGAACTCATTGGAGCTGGCTTTGGTGTGCTCAGTTCCTGGGTGCGGTGGGCAGTAGCAGGCATACTGGCTAGGGGACGGCCACTCTGCTTTTGCACCCTGCTCCTTTTTTTGCTGTGTGGCTGGCACTGTGTGACCACCACCTCTTCCTCCAAACTGCACACATCACTCGCATGACCTTGATTCCATGTGGGGTCTAGGACCTCATCTTCCTCCACATCATCTTCCACCCACTCTTCACCCCTGCCCTCCTTGCTGGTCTGCACATGGCAGAATGCCGCAGCAGTTGGCACCTGTGTTTCGTTATCATCATCAGAGACGTGCTGTGGTGGTCCTCCCATGTCCACTTCCTGAAACATAAGTGGTTAGGCATCAGTGCACTCAATCTCTTCCACTTCTGGGGCAGGGCTAGGTGGATGGCCCACAGAAACCCCGCCAGCAGAGTCAGGGATGAGGTGAAAGACAGATGCCCATGGGTTGCAGGTGCCAACTCTGTGGTTTCAGCAGGGGACCGGGTGGGAGACAATGTGAAGAAACTGGAGGCACTGTCAGCCATCCAATCTACTAACTCCTCTACTTGTTCTGGCCTCACCATTCGTACACCGGTATTTGGGCCTAAAAAATGACGCTGAACGTCCTGTCGCCTATGTGGACCTGAGCAAGGTGTTTCATTTGGGCATGTAGCTGGCACAGATCGACCACGTCCTCTCCCTGCAACAGGAGCTCCACAAGCACCAGCAGCACTACGACCAGGGCCACGTCCCTTATTTGATGCTCTCCTCATTCTTTGAGGTCACCCACCGAACTAACAGACAGATTAACTATATTAATTTCCCTGTCACGGATGCAGTGCAGGTGTACCTCACACCAAAAATAAGAATATGTCATCCACCGAACTAACAGACGGATTAATTATATTAATTTCTCTGTCACATATGCAGTGCACATGTATCTCACACCAAAAATGGGAATATGTCACCCACCGAACTAACAGACGTATTGACTATATTAATTTCCCTGTCACGTATGCAGTGCACGTGTATCTCACACCAAAAATGGGTATATGTCATCCACTGAACGAATAGATAGATTAACCATATTAATTTCCCTGTCATGTATAAAGTGCACGTGTATCTCACACCAAAAATGGGAATATGTCACTTACCGAACTAACAGACAGATTAAAGGTGTTGGCCACCATAAGTATAAAAAACAATAAAGTGCCCCAGACAATAACTAATGCCAAAAGGTATTTGTATCATGACATATATACTGTGTATATATAATTTTTCTACTGCATTCAGCATAGCATGCTCACGTTGATGAGAGGCTGTGTGGGCGGAGCAGCTGTAAAGTGAAAGTAAAAATCCCAGCATGCATCACAGAAAGCATCTTCAGAGGAGCAGTCGCATGACATCTCTGCCTACTTGTGATGCCATAGTGACAACAGCACCTCAGGTGTCATCTCATTAGTCCTTCAGTCAAATAACTACATAGAAAAATCAACATAGTGATAGCAATCCTACATTCCCAGCATTGAATAAAGGTTACTGCTTTTTATATAAAATACATACATGTGTGTGGATATGTACATAGATGTACAGGGTGTGTGTGTGTGTGTGTGTGTGTATAAATAAATATATATATATATATATATATATATATATATATATATATATATATATATATAATATGTGTGTGTGTGATCATTTACCGTATCTATTTACATCTCTATACTGTGGTAATGTGTACAGTATAAGTGCTGGGTGAGATAACTGAAATCCAGAAAGCTGCAGTGGTTTCAGAAAAATGTAGTTTGCTGAGACAGGTTTGTTTAGATTCTGTTCTGGGTTTCTGCTGTTTTAAAGAGACCCAGGGCTAATGTCTGTGATTGACCATAATGCCGATCGCAGACAGTCGCCATGGTCTTTTGTAACCACAGCATCTGAGGTGGCTTTCCCCAAGAGTGCTGCACCACATATAGTGGTCTGCAATGCACAGGTACCAGCCGAGTGCAGGCAATTTGCAGATATGGACCCATTCAGTTCAATGGGTCTGCGATCTGCAAGATACGTTCCGCACCACAAAAAGATAGAACACGTTCTATTTTTTTTGCGGTGCAGAAGCACGGAGAGAAATCCTTTGGAAGCACTTTGTAGTGCTTCCGTGTGCTTCTGATCCGTGCCTCCGCTCCATACCACTCTATATCTTGCAGATTGCAGACCCATTCAAGTCAATGGGAAGTTTGCTGTCCGCAATACAGGAACGGGGCACACACACTTATGTGCATGAGCCCTTAGACTGCAAATGCTAATTCACAGCAGTCTATAGGGGAAGCAATCTAAAGATTGCATCTTCAGATCCCCTAGGAGGGCTTTTAAATGCGGAGGGCTTTTCAAAATATCTAAATTATCTTTGGCACCGCCACTTAAAAAAATGGCCAATTTGACTTTTTATCATTGCTTCGCTAAAAAAAAAAGAATTAAAAGTGATCAAAAACCCACTCACCCACACACTCCAAAGTGGTATAAATAATGAAACTACAGATCACAACGCAAATAATGAGCCCTCAGTCATCAACGTAGACATAATTCTAAAACAGAAATGGGGATCAGAATATAGAGATGCAAAGAAAAGAATATTTATTTTTTTAATTATCTTTTTCAGTATTAAAAGAAAAAATTTGCAAATGTGGTATCACTGTAATTACACTGTGACAGATTTATTTATTTATTACATTACACCCCTGTGGCAGGCACAGCACTATGAAGTGCCTTTTGCGCTGTGGCATTAGAAGAATTCTGATATCTCTCACTTTTAGTCTAACCAGACTCTCTACTCTGCAATTCCTCTAGTGCCGTTCTATGGAAACAGTAGGTTTAAAGAGCACACCAAATGCTTGAAATAACTTCTTTATTAACTTCAACTTTTCTTCATATATATAACACTGCTGCCTCCGCAACAGATAGTCCATGTACAAAACACTTGTTGAATAAAGTATCACAAAATGGCGGTATACATAAGATTGTGGTTCAACTGTTCAATCTTGTCATTCAACATAAAATGGTGGATATATTTCTCTCTTGAGTATCTGTACTATCACTTTAAGTTATTTAAGTTATGATCTCTCTGAGAGGTATATCTGAGATCTGACTAATAGTTCTATTTGTAGATTGGTTGAGTATGATCTGGTATGGTTGTATGCAATTTGGATTGCAATATGGAATTTGAATGGTTGCAATTGGGAACTTTGAAGTTTGCAATTGATGGAACTATTTTGGCCTCTCTGCCTCCATAAAACACAGCTCTTAGTGGAGTGTGTGTATGTTCAGCTCCTCTCTCTGGTGAATAATGATTCCAGCAGCTCCTGCTAGGGGGATTTCCCACACAAGCTGTGTGTGAGGCTGGCTGTAATTGGTCAAAACTCCTGCTGTGTGTGAGGCTGGCTGTGATTGGTCAAGACTCCTGCCCAGCAACAACAGCTTAACTCTATGCTTTCTGTTGTTTCTGCTGTGTCATTGAGCTTACCTTACATTATATATTGAATCTTAAAGGCATATTATTGTTTCTGCTTCTGTGGACACAAAATATAACTATTACATGACATCCAAACATGAAGTCACTGTAAATAACTCAGCTTTTTGTCTTTAACACACAAACATAGAAACTGTATTAAGGTTATTGGCAGGTCTAGCTGTATAAACATATAAGCTATATTAGCAACCTAGAACAGGTCCTAGCTGGCCAGCTATACTCCCACCAAAACTACCTATAATTCTATGTTCTTAGTGGTAGGACTTCCAAGTATCTTTTATCACTCTCGAGTAGAACAACAAACTTCTGTATAAGACGTTCCAACTTGAGTGGAGTAGTGAGACGTTTTCACTTTTTGTCAAGTTTTGAGTCTCCTATTTGTCTCTCCCACCTTGGCCTCAAATTTTCAGGTATGGGTTCATCCCATCCTAACCTCTGTCTGCATAATTCTTGCAGTATTTCTCTTGCTTTGAGGATCACTGGGGCCAAGAATCCTAATGGATCATATATAGAAGCCACTGCGGAAAGAATGGTGCGTCTAGTTGCAACTTTCTCTTCAATAGACACTTCAAAGAAGAACTTGTCATTCTCTACATTTCATCCCCATCCAAGTACATTTGGAACTGGAAGATAATCATAATTGAGATCTACATTCTTCATTGTTGATGCACGTTCAGAGTCACTGATGGATTCCAGTACTTCTCTGTTGTTTGAGATGAATTTGTGAAGGCGCAGGTTTCCTCTTGCGCATAACTCTTAGCTTTCTTTCTGTCACAGCCAGACAGCTGAGAAGCGCTCACAGGAGCTTCTCAGATCCTCCTCCTTGAATTTCTTTGTTTTGGTTTAGTTTCTCATCTCGTTAGTCTATCTCAGCTGTCATGCAGTTGGACTAATTGCTACCCTTTAAGTTCCTCCCCATAATGCAGTAGTGTGCGGCTGATACAACTTCCTGGAGTGTGTGTGCATGCTGTTCCCAGTTCCCAGTCCTCAGTCGTCGGTTGTCTGCAAGATAAGTGCTGTTTATGTATTTATGATTTTGTCTTTTCTGGATCCAGGTGACCCTGACTCCCTCCGTGTCAGTGTAGGGAGCCGGTGGTCGTGTCCCTTCACTATTGTAGGGTCTTCAGGTAATAGATAGCCGAGGAACATGGATATGCGGCCATCCACCTTTGGGGTGTTCGCATAGGCTGAGCAGTGAGGGAGAGCGGCAGGTCTATTGCAGGGGTCTCCCTTTGTTCCTTAGTTGTGGATCCAGAGAGACATTGTTTATATGGTATTGTCTTGTTTCCTGTACACCATCCGTGACACTTTCACTAGTTTGATTGCAGATTCTGTGGACTCGACTTATAAGACCATCAGCTACGTAAAAGTTTTTCTTCAAAAAATTTGCTGCTGATGGGAAATCATTTTCATTCTGATTGGTCAGGTACTTCATACCATAATTGACGCAACCTGGAGATGATGCTGCTCCAAACAAGGGTACTTTCATTCTGTATTCTGCTGGCTCTGTATCAGTATCTCCGTCCTCCCACCATAGAAACCTCAGGAAGTCTCTATCTTCATTCTTTACATAAAACTGGTGGAACATCTTTTCAACGTCACACATGACTGCTACGGGATACTTTCTGAATCTACAGAGTACTCCAGGCAGAGTGTTTGTAAGATCTGGTCCTTTTAGTAGATGATCGTTCAAAGCAACACCATCGTACTTTGCTGAGCAATCAAATACTAATCTTATCTGGTTTCTTTGAGTGGTAGACACCTTGATGTGGGATGTACCACACTTCTCCTTCTTTAGGTTGATTATTAACTTTCTCTGCATGTCCTTCTTTGAGGATGCCTTCCATGAATTTCAAATAATCATTCTTCATTTTGTCATCTCTTCCCATCCTTTTCTTCAAACATTTCAATCTTGCTAGGGCAAGATTTCTGTTATTTGCTAGACGAGATCGTTCTCTAAAGGGTAAGGGCATTTCAAGATGACCTTGTTGATTCTGCTGAATACTTTCTTCTAGAGTGTGTACAAACTTTATGTCTTCTTGGGATACACTCTTTTCTTTAGAACTTATGCCTGCAAAGTCAGATTCAAGAATCTTGATTACTTTTGCTGGACTTACAGTTGGTAACTCTTGGACAGATATTCGATGACACAATCCTGTCACCTGTCTTGAGTTTGCGATCTGCTGTTTTCCTCCAACAACACCCCATCCTAGATCAGTTTGAACAGCGTAGGGTTCACCCGTTCCTCCTGTGATCACCTTTTGTGGTACCAAGGCTTCCGGACAATCGTAGCCTATCAACAGTCCAACACCAAATTCCTTCAGCGGGAACATATGAGATATGACAGATAGGTGCTCCCATTTATTGGCTGTTTCACAGGTAGGTATGCAATCTCGATCTAGAGGTATATCGTCTTTTGTATAAGCTGGAGGTAGATCTAATGTGAAGTTTGAATGAAGTCCTCTAACTCTCAGTCCTTTGACCCTTTGACTGTTTCTCTACTGTGTCTCTCCCCGTCATTGTGGTGAGTTTGAGCTTCCCTGGTTCTGTATCCACTTGTAATTTCTTGCAGATTTCTTGATCAATGAAGGTGACGTCACCCTGGGCATCCAGTAGCGCATAGGCGTACACCTTCTTATTCCTCCTTTTAGGATTTGAAATACACACTGGTACAACCATTGATGTGCCGTTGCTTTCTCCTTCCCTTAGTCTGCAAGAGACTATCGATACTTTCTTTCCTTCCTCAGTATCTTTAAGTATTGAGGATTTATCTTTCTTTGGACGTTCTTCATGTAGTGGTGTAGGATGGTATCCTTTGCAAACACTGCATGTGCACTTTTTCTTACACTCCTTAGTAACATGGCCTTTTCTTAGACATCCAAAACACAGTTGGTTATCCAGTACAAATTTTTTATTTTCTTCTGGGGACTTCTCCTTTAATTGTTGGCACTTGTGTATGGAGTGGTTCTCTCCACAGAACATATATTTGAAGGTAGTCTGAAGATTTGTCGGTTCTGTCTCTCTACTGATCCCAGGAGTGACTTTGAACTTGCTCTCGTAGGTATCTGGACCTTTAGCTGCTGTTTTGGTTGCAAAGCTAGTTGCTCTTGCACGTCTTATCTCTCTTGCAGGCCTTTCTTCTAAGGATTTTAAGACGTAAGATGATGTTACTAGATTACATGCTATCCGTGCTTACTTATTGACAAACTCAGAGAACTCTTTAAAACTTGGGGAGTTCTCGCCTAGATCTAACTGTTTAGTCACATAGCGATTCCATCTAGCTTAGTTAATATCCTGTGGTTTTCTAGATAATCGTTCAGTACTTCTAGTCCTCGTACATGTGGGATGGCATTGCTACATGCTTGCAGGAAGTCACCATACTTTTGGAGTTTGAAGTGTTCTTTAGGAACTATTTTAGGCCAGTTATTCAGTTTTTCTCTAAAGGCTCTTTGTACTAAGAAAGGATGACCATATCTTGGATTAAATTTTTGCCAAGCTTGCTTGTAGGCCTCTTCATCTTCTATGGCCCTCAGCAACAAATGACATGAAAAGGACAGCAGATGGCAGCGCCGCCAGAGATGCAAGAGTCCTTATGTAAAACACTTTGTGGCTAGGGTATATACCATCCAAATCACAGTTAGATATAACCTGGTGTCATATAGACAGACTAAAAGTCTGAGCAACATACAGATGCAAAAGACTCACCTAAAAATAGTGGGATCTGAGTGCCGGGATGGCATGCCGAAACGCGCATCGGGGTAACGCCATCGCTGTGAAAACCACCATTTAAACTTGCCTCTAGCCAATGGGAGCCCCGATGATGTGTAATTTCACTCACCTGAGCGTATGTGTGGCCGCATTGAGCGCGGCAGCCGGAGCTCAGTAATCCCGCCCCCAGGCGCCATGCTCTGATGCAATATATCACATGATAATCATGCGATGCGTCCCGTTGGCATAGAGACGCACTGGAAGGAGGGTACAGAGCGCGGCCCTGCGTCACCGTGCGCGCCTTGCTCAGGCAAGGAAACATCACCAGATACTACATAATGTGGGTATAACAGGATATGTCATACTTAGATATACCATAATACAGCGCATAAATAATTAAATAGATAAGCAGTTACATAAGCTATTATGCTGCAACATTTCATATATACAAATAAACAAATAAATTACCCAGAGCTATATGGCCATGTTCAGCGGCATGTGAATGTATCTCTAACACACAGTGTCGGTGCCAAGATACATCTGACCACAGACATGTGGTCTAGCAAACACGGGCAGGGACGGTACATAACTTTTACTGCCCAACGGGTGAACCTTCTGACAGATGTCAAGCATGCAACCCGTGGCACCCGTGTGAATTTGATGTTACCGCTACGGATTGCATGCAGGCCTACCTCTTCTTCTCCTCTTCCTACTCCATCCTCCGTCTCCTCCTCGGCTAACTCCTCCTTTTCCACTGCTAACTCCTCCTTTTCCTCTTTCGCTGCACACCCCCAGCTCCCCAGAACCTATTCGACGTGCCAGGTGAGACGTTGCCATGCTGTGCTGCGGCTGTTGTGCCTGGAAGCCAAGAGCCACACCAGTCCTGCACTCCTTTCAGCTCTGCGGTCACATGCCGATCAGTGGCTAACCCCGCTCAATTTGACAGTTGGTAAAGCGGTGTGTGACAACGGTGCCAATCTGCTGAGCGCGCTGAAACAGGGCAAAATGACACACATGCCGCGCACGTTAGTTCTTTTAAACATATGTATTTGTCATGTATTTGTACTGGTCTGCAGTAAAATTGATATCCAATGACCGTCTAATATACCTCCAGCCACATAATCATTTGATGTTTTCTGTCCGGTAAATGCCTAATGTTTGGGGCTTGTACTTCACTGGCCTGCAATAAAATTGTTATCCAATGACCGTCTAATATACCTCCAGCCACATTATCAATTGTTCTTTTCTGTCCGGGGAATGAGTAATTTTTGGGGCCTGTAGTCCACTGGCCTGCAGTAAAATTTATATCCATTGACCGTCCAATATACATACCTCCAGCCACATAATCACTTGATATTTTCTGTACGGTGAATGCCTAATTGTTGGGGCCTGTAGTCTACTGGCCTGCAGGAAAATTGATATCCATTGACCGTCTAATATACCTCCAGCCACATAATCACTTGATCTTTTCTGTACGGTGAATACCTAATTGTTGGGACCTCAGAGGAATTCAACACCTGTGACGACCATGTGTTATCGAATTTCACCAATTATCATTTGGGGTTTATTCAAGAGGGGGATTTCGTTGGCCATGTTTTTAATCCAATTTTATATTTTTAGTTCTTTTAACCCCTTCAAGACCAAGCTAGTTTTCACCATAAGGACCAAGCCACATTTTGCAAATCTGAGATGTTTCACTTTATGTGGTAATAACTCTGGAACGCTTTTACTTATATAAGCGATTCTGAGATTGTTTTCTCATGACATATTGTACTTCATGTTAGTGGTAAATTTGAGTCAATATGTTTCACCTTTATTTATAAAAAAAATCTAAAATTTACCGAAAATTTGGAAAAATTTACAATTTTCTAAATTTGAATTTCTTTGGTTCTCTGACAGACAGTGGTAACTTACAAAATAGTTATTACTTTACATTTACCATATGTCCACTTCATGTTTGCATCATTTTGTAAATGTTATTTTATTTTTTTGGGATGTTAGAAGGCTTAGAAGTTTAGAAGCAAATTTCAAAAAATTTCAAAACATTTCCAAAACCCACTTTTTAAGGACCAGTTCATGTCTGAAGTCACTTTGTGAGGCTTATATAATAGAAACCACCCAAAAATGACCCAATTTTAGAAACTACACCCTCAAGGTATTCAAAACTAATTTTACAAACATTGTTAACATTTTAAGTGTTCCTCCAGAATTAATGGAAAATGGAGGTGAATTTTAAAAATGTCACTTTTTTAGCAGATTTTTTCATTTACATCCATTTCTCCTGCAACCCAGCATGGGTTAACAGCAAAATAAACCTCAATATTTGTTACCCTGATTCCTAAGTTTACATAAACACCCCTTATGTGGTCATAAAGTGCTATATGGGGGCACAGCAAGGCTCAGAATGAGAGGAACACTGTGTGGCTTTTGGAAGGCAGATTTCGCTGGAATAATTTTCAAGCACCATGTCGCATTTGAAGACACTCTGAGGCACCCCAACAGTGAAAACCGCAAAAACGAGGCTCTAGGGGTGCCAGAACATAAAAGGAAATTGAAGAATTGCCTCATTTAATAAAATGACACCTTTCAATGTATTCATCTAGGGGTATAATGGGAATTTTAAAGTATTTTTTTTGGGTTTTTTTTGGTTTTTTGGGGGGGGAGCTATTATTGGATTGCTAAATGGAAAAATGCTCAACTGAAAATGTCTTGCCATGGATTAATTAAGAAATTAGTGAAATGGTCTTAATGGATATCAGTAGAGGTGTGATAAACTTGAAAGCACTCTCCAATGCAGAGGCCAGGTTTAGAGGGGCAGGTCTGACAGTAGTGAGTGGTGTCTTTCCTAATCCCTTTAACCAAGCAAACTCGACACCTTTTTTGGGGTTGCCTTTTTTTTCTGTGGGGGGAAGTACTCCAGGAAAAAGCTACCCACGTATTATTCTTGATAACCCAGAAGCACTGCTGGATGAAAAACTGCCCTCTCCTTCCTGAACGCCAAAAATAAAAAATTTTATTATTTTCTCCTGAAATTCCAAGAAGGTCCCCTCATGACCAGCTGTTCTGTGGATGACAAAGGCATTATATAGTGACACTTGGGTTAGGTACACAGCTAATTTTTTGTACCACACCTTAGATTTTCTTAAGGCACTGTAGGGCTGTAGTACCTGGTCTGAAAGATCCACTCCACCCATGAACTTGTAATCCTGGATACACACAGGCTTGATGTTCTGCTCTGTGGTTCCTCGGACTGGGACTGGGGTGGACTGATCTGCATGGATGGTAGTCAACACAAGAACATCCCGTTTGTCCTTGTATTTTAGCATGTCACGGAACCATGAACCAGACGTACAACAAGAGATAAGTGAAAATAAGAAGGCTTTATTGAAAATAAAGCTGTAAAGCAAAAGTCCAAACGGATGGTGAAACCGAGCAGAGTCTTTGCGAAGCCAGAGGTCAGGAACCAGAAGGGTAGTCAGACGAAGCCAGGATCAGGAACCAGCAGGGTAGTCAGACGAAGCCAGGATCAGGAACCAGCAGGGTAGTCAGACGAAGCCAGGATCAGGAACCAGCAGGGTAGTCAGACGAAGCCAGGATCAGGAACCAGAAGCAGCAGCAGTCTTAGAAGCATGTGAACACAAGAGGACCAAGCAAGGAACTGAAGCCACAGACCTCCTATATATATGAGCTAGGCATCCAGCTCCTCCCAGGGGAAGGAGGAGCCGCAGGGTGGAAGGCTACAAGAAACCCAGAAACCAAGATGGCCGCCAGCACATGTCAAACGAAGGAGAGCAGCAAGCAGGTAAGACCATGACAGTACCTCCCCCTCAAGGGCCCCTCCTCCGCGGAGCACAAAACGGTTTCTGAGGGAAGCGTGCGTGGAAGGCTCGGAGCAAGGCAGGAGCATGGACATCTGCGGAGGGAACCCAGGAACGCTCCTCTGGACCATAACCACGCCAATGGACCAAAAACTGCAACCGACCGCGGACCAGGCGTGAGTCCAGGATATTGCTCACCTCATATTCCTCACGATTGCCCACTTGGACCGGACGAGGCCGAGGAACCGAGGAAGTGAAACGATTACACACCAGAGGCTTCAACAGGGAGACATGAAACACGTTGGAGATCCGCATGCCAGGAGGAAGCACAAGGGCATAGGCTACCGGGTTTACCCTGCGAAGCACTCGGAAGGGACCAACAAAGCGAGGCCCCAGCTTGGGAGTGGGCACTCGAAGGTTGAGGTTGCGGGTGGACAACCATACACGGTCTCCGACCTGGTAGGAAGGAGCAGGCGCTCGTCTGCTATCAGCCTGGAGTCTCTGGCGCTGCGCAGAGACCTCAAGGGACTTCTGGATCTGTACCCAAGAAGCACGTAGGACGGAAAGGTGATCCTCCACAGCCGGAATATCCTGGGGAGAGAATACCTCCGGTAACACGGCAGGTTGGAACCCATAATTGGCCATGAAGGGAGACGTCCCAGAGGAAGAATTCACCGCCGTGTTCCTGGCAAACTCAGCCCAAGGCAGGAGGTCAACCCAATTGTCTTGGTGATCGGAGACATAGCAACGAAGGAATTGCTCCAAGGCCTGATTGGATCGTTCTGCGGCCCCATTGGACTGAGGGTGGTAGGCCGAGGAGAAGGAGAGATGAATCCCCAACTGGGAGCAAAAGGCGCGCCAGAACCTGGACACAAACTGACTCCCCCGATCCGACACAATCTCCTTAGGCAAACCGTGCAACCGGAAGACCTCCCTGGCAAAAATCGTGGCCAACTCTTGTGCAGAGGGTAACTTCTTGAGAGGAACACAGTGGCACATTTTGGAAAACCGATCCACAATCATGAGAATGACCGTATGGCCTCGGGATGCAGGGAGGTCCACAATGAAATCCATCCCCAGGTGTGACCATGGGCGCTCCCCGGTGGCTATGGGTTGCAGAAGGCCCAACGGAAGGTGCCGAGGGGACTTACTCTGGGCACAAACGGAGCATGCCGCTACATATGCGGCGATGTCGGAACGTAGGGAAGGCCACCAGAACAGACGTGAAACAGCCCAGGACAGCTGATTCTTTCCAGGATGCCCCGCGGTCTTGGAGTTATGGTAGGTTCGCAACAACCGAGTGCGCAACTCCTCAGGCACAAAACATCTGCCGTTGGGTCTCCCAGAGGGAGCACCAGATTGAGCCGCCAAAATCTGCTCACCCAGGGGAGAGGTCAGGCTGGTGCGAATGGCGGCCAGGATCTGATTCGGTGGTATGACCGAAGTCGGAATCGACTCCTCCCTGGACAGCTCGGAGTACTGCCGTGATAGGGCATCCGCCCTGATGTTCTTGGAACCGGGTAGGTAGGAGACCACGTAATTAAAACGAGACAAGAACAGACCCATCTGGCCTGACGTGGTGTCAATCTCTTGGCCTCAGAAAGGTAGGTCAGATTCTTGTGGTCCGTCAGGATGAGAACCGGAACCACCGAACCCTCGAGCAAGTGCCTCCATTCTTTAAGGGCCTGCACGATGGCCAATAACTCCCTGTCACCAATCTGATAGTTGCACTCCGCGGAAGACAGTTTCCGGGAGTAAAACCCACAAGGAAGCAGAGGACCCTCTGGTGTTCTACGCTGAGACAGAAGGGCGCCTACTCCCGTCTCAGACGCGTCCACCTCGAGGACAAAGGGCAACCCAGGGTTGGGATGCGACAGAATCGGAGCCGACACAAAGGCGGACTTTAGGGCCTCAAAAGCTCGGATGGCCTCGAGCGGCCAGACCTGGGAATTACTGCCCTTCCTGGTCAGATCCGTGAGAGGCTTGGCCAGCATGGAAAAGTCCCTGATGAACTTCCGATAATAATTGGCGAAGCCCAAAAAGCGCTGCAGGGAACGAAGACCACTGGGCTGGGGCCACTGTAAGACAGCCGAAACCTTCTCAGGATCCATGGAGAACCCCTCAGCGGAAATGATGTAACCTAAGAAGGTTACCTGGGATCGGTGAAATTCGCATTTCTCAAGCTTACCGAACAGCTTGTTCTCTCGTAACCGTTGCAACACTCGTCTGACATCCAGAATGTGGGCCTCCATGGATTCAGAATATACCAAGATGTCATCCAAATAGACTACCACACACTGCTGCAACAGGTCACGGAAAACATCGTTGATGAATTCCTGAAAGACTGCGGGCGCATTGCACAACCCAAAGGGCATAACCAAGGATTCGTAATGACCGGTCCTGGTGTTAAACGCGGTCTTCCACTCATCGCCCGCCTTGATCCTTACCAGGTTATATGCCGCCCTCAGGTCGAGTTTGGTAAAGACCGTGGCCCCTTTAAGGCGATCGAACAGCTCGGAAATCAAGGGTATCGGGTAAGCGTTCTTGATCGTGATGCGATTGAGACCCCTGTAATCGATGCAAGGCCTCAACTCACCGCCCTTCTTTTTCACAAAGAAAAATCCAGCCCCTGCCGGGGACGAGGATTTGCGAATGTGTCCGCGTGAAAGCGCCTCCCTCACGTACTCCTCCATGGCCTCATTCTCCGCTACCGACAGTGGATAGACTTTGCCACGAGGAGGAACGGCACCAGATTGTAACTCTATGGCACAATCGTATGGGCGGTGCGGAGGTAGGGCAACCGCGCGCACCTTATCGAATACATCCCGGTACTCCTCGTATTCAGGAGGCAACAGAGAGTCCGAGGAAGTACACAGCAACTTGACAGACCCATGGATGCAACTAGCCCCACACTGCGGTGACCACGAGAGGATCTCGACCGATCTCCAATCGAAAGTCGGATTATGCTTCTGGAGCCAGGGGTACCCCAAGACCACCGAGTAGTGTGGAGACGAAATAACCTGGAGGCAGACCGACTCTCTGTGAACGGCACCAATGGCTATCCCCACTGGAAGGGTCTCATGAGTCACGTGTGGCGGCAGAAGGGGTCTGCCGTCTATCGCCTCAAGAGCCAGTGGGGAACCTCGAGCCTGCAGAGGAATGGAATTGGCGGCAGCGAACACACTATCAATGAACAAACCACCAGCACCAGAGTCCACCAACGCCTGGGTCGTCACCGAGCCCCCGACCCAGGAGAGGACAACAGTGATCAGTGGTTTGTCAACACGGGAAACCGGGGACGAGGAGACTCCACCCAAGATCTGCCCCCGACAGGATCTCAGGGTACGAGCGTTTCCCGGACGGTTCGGACATGCCAACCGAAAATGCCCACCGAGACCACAGTACATGCATCGGCCCTCGCGTCTCCGGAGTGCCCTCTCCCCCTCGGACAGGCGAGAAAACCCCAGCTGCATGGGTTCACCCCCAGACAAGTCATCCCCAGGAGGCGTGGGAGGAGAGGGAGGCACGGGTGGGACAGCAAACGTAGGCACCAATCTGTTAGAAGACCTCCGCAGGTTCTCCTTAAAGGAAGGTCTCTCCCTGAGTCTGGTGTCAATCAAAATCAGGGAAGAAATAAGAGACTCGAGCTCAACTGGTAGGTCCTTAGCTGCAACCTCATCCTTCAAGGCATCCGAGAGACCATGAGAGAAAGCAGCGACCAGAGCCTCATTATTCCAGCCCACCTCTGCTGCCAGGGTACGAAACTCAATGGCGTATTCAGCTACGGATCGTGAACCCTGTCTGATGGACATAAGGAGCTTCGCAGCAGAGGCAGCACGAGCCGGCACATCGAATACCTTCCGAAGAGAAGCAACAAAACCGGAAAACTCGGCAACCACCGGATTGTTGTTCTCCCATAAAGGGCTGGCCCAGGCCAAGACCTTGTCCGAGAGCAGCGAGATCAAGAAGCCCACCTTTGATCTCTCAGTAGGAAATGCATGTGGCAGCAACTCGAAATAAATGCCCACCTGGTTAAGGAAACCTCGGCACTGAGTTGGCTCTCCCCCAAAGCGCTGTGGAAGAGGGGCAGAACCGGTCATACCCCGAAACACCGCAGGCGCAACAACAGGTGTCGGGGTAGACTCTGGCGCAACAACCGGAGCGGCAGTAGGAGCGAGCCCAGGAGCGACAACCGACCCATCGGCAACGGGAGCGAAATGAGCCGTGCGTTCAAGCAGGGTTTGCAACGCCACAGCGAACTGACCCAACAGGTGATCCTGCTGATCAAGTCTGGCAACCAGCGTGGGTAGCGAGGATGGCCCTGTACCGTCAGAATTCATGGCTTGGTCCTAATGTCACGGAACCATGAACCAGACGTACAACAAGAGATAAGTGAAAATAAGAAGGCTTTATTGAAAATAAAGCTGTAAAGCAAAAGTCCAAACGGATGGTGAAACCGAGCAGAGTCTTTGCGAAGCCAGAGGTCAGGAACCAGAAGGGTAGTCAGACGAAGCCAGGATCAGGAACCAGCAGGGTAGTCAGACGAAGCCAGGATCAGGAACCAGCAGGGTAGTCAGACGAAGCCAGGATCAGGAACCAGCAGGGTAGTCAGACGAAGCCAGGATCAGGAACCAGAAGCAGCAGCAGTCTTAGAAGCATGTGAACACAAGAGGACCAAGCAAGGAACTGAAGCCACAGACCTCCTATATATATGAGCTAGGCATCCAGCTCCTCCCAGGGGAAGGAGGAGCCGCAGGGTGGAAGGCTACAAGAAACCCAGAAACCAAGATGGCCGCCAGCACATGTCAAACGAAGGAGAGCAGCAAGCAGGTAAGACCATGACATAGCAGCATCAAATTTTCTGAGCAAACAGCTCTGCTTTCCCCAAGACGCACTGTCTGATCTATAAAGGATTTAGGGAGCCCTTTTTGATTTCTTCTAATTGTGCCACATGTGCCTATGTCTCTGGCAGCAAGGCACTTCAGGAGAGGGACACTATTGTAAAAGTTGTCCAAATACAGATGGTATCCGTGGTCCAGCAGGGGGTGGACTAAATCCCATAGTATCTTCCCACTTATACCCAGAACCGGGGGACAATCGGGTGGCTAAATTTTGGAATCTTTTCCCTCGTAAATACGAAAGCGCAGTGTATACCCGGATACACTTTTACAGGCCTTATACAACTTCACAGTATACCTAGCCCTTTTATTGGGCAGGTACTCGCGGAAATGTAATCGGCCTTTGAAGTGGACCAATAATTCTTCCACTGAGAGACATTTTTGAGGGGTATATACTTGACCAAATTTGGAATTGTAGTGGTCAACCACTGGCCTAATTTTAAAGAGTCTGTAATAACTGGGATCGCTTGGGGGTGGGCATTCATTATTATTGCTGAAGTGTAGGAATCTTAGAAGAGCTTCGAAACGGGCCCGGCACATGGCAAGACAGTGAAGAGGGGTGTGATATAAAATATCTTTGTTCCAATACGAACGTATTGTTGCTTTTTTTTATAATGCCCATGCTTAGGAGAAGTCCCCAAAACCTTTGCATTTCAGTCGTGTTAGTAGGGGTCCATTTGCGGGGCCTTGAGAGATAACTGTCTGGATGGGAAGCAATAAATTGCTCTGCATATATATTTGTTTGTTCCACCATCAAGTTAATTAGGTCATCAGTGAAGAATAATTGGAAAAAATTTATTTCACTGAAACCTGTTGTATCTACATTGATGCCTAAAATGGCTGTAAATTCAGGCACCTGGGGCACATAGTTATCTGCAGGGATCCATGAAGAGTCACTTGTACGGGGCTGCGACTGCGCACTACCCCTAGGACGCCTACGAGGGGGTTCATCATTAGATGAATCATCTGAGGAAGATGAAACTAAAAATGTCACTTCATCTCCACTCTTGGAGTCAGTGTCCTCAAAAAGTACGGCATATGCCTCTTCGGCAGTGAAAAGCCATTTAGTCATTTTAAACTGTAAAACTAACGTAGATTTTTTTTGTCTTTTTTTTTATATATACATATATATTATTAATAGAACAGCAGACAAATCCACATGGGGCATAAGAGACTTATATTTTATAGAATGGTGCCACTCAATCACAGGACACGAGTATATACACACAGGAGGATGGCACACCTATCGACGGTTATTTTTTTATATTTTTTATGTAACTTGGGAGTGTGTGACAGGTGACTTGACGGACAGACAGGCTAGTGTGACAGGAGTCTTTATTGAACGGACAAACTGGAGTCACCGGTGTCTTGATGGACGGACAGACTGGAATGACAGGTGTCTTGATGGGCGGACAGGCTGGAGTAATAGGTGTCTTTATTGAACGGACAGACAGGACTGACAGGTGTCTTGATGGGCGCTCAGGCTGGAGTGACAGGTGTCTTTATTGAACGGACAAACTTTAGTGACAGGTGTCTTGATTGACGGACAGACTGGAGTCACAGGAGTCTTGATGGACTGACTGACAGACTAGACTGACAGGTGTCTTGATGGTCGGACAGGCTGGAGGACAGGTGTCTTTATTGAACGGACAGACTGGACTGACAGGTGTCTTGATGGACGGACAAACTTTAGTGACAGGTGTCTTGATGGACGGACAGACTGGAGTGACAGGTGTCTTTATTGAATGGACAAACTGGAGTCACAGGTGTCTTGATTGACGGACAGACTGGAGTCACAGGTGTTTTGATGGACGAACAGGCTGGAGGGACAGGTGTCTTTATTGAACGGACAAACTTTAGTGACAGGTGTCTTGATGGACGGACAGACTGGAGTGACAGGTGTCTTTATTGAACGGACAAACTGGAGTCACAGGTGTCTTGATTAATGGACAGACTAGAGTCAAAGGTGTCTTGATGGACTGACAGGCTGGAGTGACAGGTGTCTTGACGGACGAATAGGCTGGACTGACAGGTGTCTTGATAGACGAAGAGGCTGGAGTGACAGGTGTCTTTATTGAACGGACAAAGTGGAGTCACAGGTGTCTTGATTGATGGACAGACTGGAGTCACAGGTGTCTTAATGGACGGACAGGCTGGAGTGACAGGTGTCTTGACGGACGAATAGGCTGAACTGACAGGTGTCTTGATGGACGGAGAGGCTGGAGTGGCAGGTGTCTTTATTGAACGGACAAACTGGAGTGACAGGTGTTTTGATGGATGGACAGACTGGAGTGACAGGTGTCTTGACGGACGAACAGGCTGGACTGACAGGTGTCTTGATGGACGGACAGGCTGGAGTGACAGGTGTCTAAATGGACAGACAGGTGTCTTGATGGACGGACAGGCTGGAATGACAGGTGTCGTGATGTTGCGTGAAGGGGTTAAACATATGTATTTGACATGTATTTGTACTGGCCTGCAGTAAAATTGGTATCGAATGACCGTCTTATATACCTCCAGCCACATAATCACTTGATGTTTTCTGTCCGGTGAATGCCTAATGTTTGGGGCCTGTACTCCACTGGCCTGCAGTAAAATTGTTATCCAATGACCGTCTAATATATACCTCCAACCACACAATCACTTGATGTTTTCTGTCCGGTGAATGAATAACTTTTGGGGCCTGTAGTTCACTAGCCTGCAGTAAAATTTATATCTTTTGACCATCTAATATACCTCAAGCCATATAATCACTTGATCTTTTATGTATGGTGAATGCATAATTTTTGAGGCCTGTAATCTAACTGGCCAACAGTAAAATTGTTATACGGTGATCGCCTAATGTACTTCCAGCCAGATTATTAATAGTTCTTTTCTCTACGGTGAATGAATAATTTTTGGGGCCTGTAGTCCACTGGCCTGCAATAAAATTGATATCCAATGACCATCTAATATACCTCCAGCCACATAATCACTTGATGTTTTCTGTCCGGTGAATGCCTAATGTATGGGGCCTGTAGTCCACTGGCCTGCAATAAAATTGATATCCAATTACCATCTAATATACCTCCAGCCACATAATTACTTGATGTTTTCCGTCCGGTGAATGCCTAATGTATGGGGCCTGTACTCCACTGGCCTGCAGTAAAATTGATATCTAATGACGTCTAATATACCTCCAGCCACATAATCACTTGATCTTTTCTGTACGATGAATGCATACTTTTTGGGGCCTGTAATCTAAGTGGCCAACAGTAAAATTGTTATACGGTGACCGTCTAATATACCTCCAGCCACATAATCACTTGATTTTTTCTGTACGGTGAATGCCTAATTGTTGGGGCCTCGGAGGAATTCAACACCTGTGACTACCACGTGTTATCGAATTTCACCTATTATCATTTGGGGTTTATTCAAGAGGGAGGATTTTGGTAGCCATGTTTTTAATCCAATTATATATTTTTAGTTCTTTTAAACATATGTATTTGACATGTATTTGTACTGGCTTGCAGCAAAATTGATATCCAATTACCGTCTTATATACCTCCAGCCACATAATCACTTGATGTTTTCTGTCCGGTAAATGCCTAATGTTTGGGGCCTGTACTCCACTGGCCTGCAGTAAAATTGTTATCCAATGACCGTCTAATATACCTCCAGCCACATAATCACTTGATATTTTCTGTACGGTGAATACCTAATTGTTGGGGGCTGTAGTCCACTGGCCTGCAGTAAAATTGTTATCCATTGACTGTCTAATATACCTCAAGCCATATAATCACTTGATCTATTGTGTATGTTGAATGCATCATTTTTGGAGCCTGTAATCTAACTGGCCAACAGTAAAACTGTTATACGGTGACCACCTAATGTACCTCCAGCCACATTATCAATAGTTTTTTTTCTGTAAGGTGAATGAATAATTTTGGGGGCCTGTAGTCTACTGGCCTGCAATAAAATTGATATCCAATGACCGTCTAATATACCTTCAGCCACATAATCACTTGATGTTTTCTGTCCAGTGAATGCCTAATGTTTGGGGCCTGTACTCCCATGGCCTAAAATAAAAATTTTCTAGGCTCCAGCAAGGCACATTTTTGAGAGAGTTTCCCTTTAAGACTCATAAAAATGGCTGCTGATTAAAGTACATATTTTTTGTGGGAATTTTTGCCATTGATCCCCCTCTGGTATGTCACTGTCCATGTTGTGGGATGATTTGTGCACTTCTAGTAAGTATTTAGTGGCTGCAAATATGACCTCAAGGTTTTTCAGGTTCGCCTGCCATTAAAGTGAATGGGGCCCGCCGCGAACTTGCGGTTTGCGAACATTTGATCGTGTTTGCGTGATCGCGAATCGTCCCGGCCTATGTTCGTCCATCACTATTCAAGAGATTCATCAGACTGTTCCGGCAGGGAACAGCCTGCTCGGTCTCTCTGGATTACGAAAAACTACATGAATGCATCTGGCCCCAGCAGAGATCTGGCCGCAACTGCACAGCAGTTTTAGTCTGACCGATTCTCTGTATATTTGCTGGGTTGTGGCCAGATCTCTGCCGGTTCTCATTATAGTTAATGGAGCTGGACGGCAATCCTGCAGTTTCTGGCAATGCTGGATCCAAAGATACCCAGCAGGGAACAGCCTGACCGAATCTCACAAACACTAGTGGGAAACTAGCCGAAGTAGTGATATGATGGACACTGACAGCTCAAATATATCTACAGGATATCCTGCAGCTACGTCATGCCTCTTATGGCAGGGCTTCCAACTGGGATTTTTCAGTGGGATAATACTTGTCCTCACACAGCAATGGTTTCCCAGGAATGTCTTCACCAGATTGCAACACTTCTTTGGACTGCCCAGTCGCTAGAGTCATTGCCTTTCAAGTCCTACTCCTGGGATTGTGGTGTGGGATGGCATAACGTATGGTAGCCCTCTAGTCTTCACTTCAGGTACACTAACAGCTCAGCATTATATTGATTTGGTTGTGGAACCAGTGGTACAGCCATTTCTCTAAAGTGTCCCAGGAGTAGTTTTTCAACAGGACAACCCCAGGCCGCATGTTGCTCATACTACTGTAAGCAGCCAGCTTGGCCTATATGGCCTGCAGCATCTCTGGACTTGTCTCCCATTGAGAACATCTGGGACATCATTGGATTTTGGATCATTGGATCTTGATCATATGGATGCCCAAGTACATTCAAAGTGGCAGAACATTCCTCAGACAACCCTTAATAACCTCATTGATAGCATGCCAAGGTGTGTAAGTGCATGTATCTCTGCATGTGGCACTTATACTTGATACTGAATAAATTTAGATGTTTTGAATATTTTGTTTCTGTTTGTTATCATTTGCATATCATTAACATGTCTATTGATCCTGTGATTTACATAATTCCATGACTTTTCCTTCTCTGTGTCTTGCAATTTAAGTGTTGAGGAGTGTATTATGATACCAATGGATGTGTTAAATGTTCAGGGCTGTTCATCTGAATTTCAGGAACAGTTGCATATGAATCAAGATGATGATGAATGTACCACACCTCTGCAAAACTACTATAGAGATATTTATAACTAGCAGCTAAATACGGTAATACCTTCAAGTGCCTTCACAAAAGATCTCTCATGTGCAACAACCACCTTGGCTGAACTATGGGTCCAAGTTGAAAGCTTAGAATGACATACCACAGGAGGATATCCAGCAATACCATGCCAGAGTGGCAGCCTGTATGAAACATACACTGTATGAAAGATAATTCTAATCTATTATGTAAGCAGTGTACAGACATTGCAGAAGTAATTGATTTGCTGTGATTTGCCAGACCTGTTAGAAATCTCCTACTTTGTTCAGTATTCCTGTTTGCAAAAACAATTGTGATTAATAGGTTTATTTAAAGAAATTAAGCTGAGATTGACAAAGTATAAACTGCTAGTGGTGCTTGGTCAATGATAATACAACCAAGGTGGCACACCCTTTACTCCGGGTTCTGCAGCAGGGTATGTGTTGAGGCATGGTCACATTAATACTGGGTGGTATCATCCCTTGCTGCGATACAGGCTGCCTCTCTGGCATGGTAGTGCTGGATATCCTCTTGTGATATGTCATTCTAAACTTTCAACTTGGACCCATGGTTCAGCCAAGGTGGTTGTTGGCTGTTGTGCATGAGAGATTTGTCACTCCAACCAGTCAAAGACATTCATGATGGGGTAGAGATCTATCAATTTAGTTGACCTGGGGATCTGCTGAATACCCCGAAGAGTGCATTATGTGGCGTGAACAGTTTGTGGGTGAACCCTATCTTGTTGCAACACCACATCTTCTAACTGAGACTGGTTCCATGATGTCCTGGACATAACAGGTGGGTCAGTATTCGCTCCATGAATACCTGATAGGAAAGTTCACAGTAGCTAATGGCACTGCACACCATGACACTTGGTGTTTGTCCTGTGATGGCAGTAGGTGCTCTCAAGCCCTGTGAACTTTGATGCAGCCATCATTAGTACCACGACAGACCTTGCTTTCATCACTGAACAACATTATTTGCCATTGATGGCTGGATCAGAGACAGGTGTTCTTTTTTCATTTTCTGGTATTGTATATGCAATAAAAATATTGTTTTTTATGTACTGTATGTTTTGCTCTCTGGTAGCCCCTTCTGCTGTTTTTTCTGTGGCCAAACATTCTGGCCCACCTTCTCCTGCATTCAGTGGTGGACCAATATGCTCAGTAGCTTCCCTGCTCCCTTCCTCTTGTCAGTGCTGGTGTAGTGATCAGCTTTCATTCATCCCTACTTCTACTTTCATAGAAGTTTATAGCCATATCTCTCTCTAGACAGTGGAGAAGGAACTTGGGGAGGGGGGAAGTAACATTGCATAATAGTTATTTGTTAGTGGAATTGCTGTGGCTGAGTGTGAGTCAATATTTTCTATACGGGGGAGAAATGGGTTTAAAAAAGCTGACTGGAATGCACTCCTGGAAGATGCAGGTGCTTGATAGTAACATGGGACGAGCCTGCCCAGAGAAAGTGAGGAGACCCGAAGTGCAGAGGGGTGAATAAAAAAACTGACATTCATGTAATACATATAGCACTTGCCACTCAGTAGCCAGTCTATTTTAATCTGCCCCTAAATCTGCATTCCTCACAGTGAAGTTTATATAACTAATTGTGACAGATTAGTTTATGAATCGGTACTAATGGTCACATCCCAATGTCATCTGACAAGGGTTTTTAAAAAGTAAGATTCATGTCACGACCATGGTCATGGTCGTGACTCCTTGAGCCGCATGCAGTTGCCCGCGGTCTGGTCTTGTAGTCAATCACAGGTGAGGGCTGTTAGTATGATGCCTCACGTGTGGTTTCCGCTGGCAACATGATGTTATTTGGCAGTATAGCAGCCTGAGCTGGTTGCTAGGCAGCTTGCTGTCAAGTGCATGCGGTTGCACCTGGCAACCTGTCTTTGTAGGTGTGCACTTTGTATGTTTGGTGTTCACGGGATTTAAGTTATGTGTGTATTTCCCCTTTAAGTGACACTTACCTTCTCTGGTGTTGGAAGGGTTAATTCCTTTCCTAGTATGTCTGTGTGGGTGTGGCTACTTGGGCTATTTAGCCTCTGCTGGAAGCCTGTAGCTGAGGGGTACTCCAGGCATGTTATGCTGGAGTCATCCTCCTGGTATCCTGATGCCATCTATCCAGTGAGGGCCACCCTTGTGGTCATAAAACTAATGTATTGATGTTATGCTTATGTTTGTGTGGAGTCTCACCTTATTGCAGTTATGGATCTGGTTTCCTATGTGAGTTATGTTGTGTGCTGTGTCCTTTTGTGTTTGGTGTGGATAACAGCTATTGAGCACGGGTTCCAGTCAGTGTGTCTGTGGCAGGTAGGTGTGGAAGTGGTTTCACTCGCCTGCCATATCCATATGCTGTTGATGTTCCCCTTTCCTTGCAGCTTGGCTAGTGAGACTCCTGTTCCTCCGTGTCTAGGAGGAACAGGTTGTCTTACCCTGCTCCTAGTCCAGGGATCTCTTGAGGGCTAATAGGGACTCGAGGTTCCTGAGTATGAGCCCTACTACCATCTGGGTTGGCTCATACAGTTAGGAGTCAGGGTCATAGTTAGGGACGCTTTAGGAGGTGACCTGCTCCCTAATTCTGTAGTCCAGGCCTAGCAGCTTCCTTATCTTTAACATCGCACGGATGAGGGTTTCCCCCACTCTCATCCGTGACAATTCATCATAGCTGTGCAGATATTTAGTTTAGTGGTTAATGACTAGTATGTACCTGGCTTAGAAACATTGCATCAGTCACCCGTTATTATGAAACCGTAAAACTAGGCATGCAGTCTAAACCTATATTTGTATTAACGATCCATACTTTTAGCCCCACAAACTGGTATGGACATGTAGGGGGAGATTTATCAAACTGGTGCAAAGTAGAACAGGCTTAGTTGCCCATAACAACCAATCAGATTCCACCTTTCATTTTTCACAGCTCCTTTGGAAAAATAAAGGTGAAATCTAAATGGTTGTTATGGGCAACTAAACCAGTTTTCCTTTACATCAGTTTGATAAATCACCCCATAGTACAGTCCTGATCAAAAGTTTAAGACCACTTGAAAAATGGCAAAAACTCATATTTACCATGGCTGGATCTTAACAAGGCTCCAATTAGCTGAAAAACAGCCTGTTTCAGTTTATTCTTTGTTTTCATTAAATTGAATGCTCAAAAAATGTTTTGTCTCACTCCCATTTCTTCTTGTTGCATGTTGAAGCTCTACTTGGAACCTTGTTAAAGGGACTCTGTCACCACTTTCTAACCCCCCCTTTTAAAAGTATTGTTCTCTCCATGGCGCCCTTGTGATTACAAAGGTGTTGTTATAACATAAATTCGCCGTCTCGTTTTGATAAAAATACCTTTTATCTAACCTGTCAATCTTGTGGATAAGGTGCCCAGGGCGTTTCTGAAGGTCTGAAGCTGCCGCCCGCCGCCGCCGCCATTGGTGCCCAGCTCCTCCCCTGATCCTTTCAGCGCTTGGCAGGCTCTGAGTGGCTGGCTGCAGTGCTCGTCTTATGAGGAGGTTGAGCGAAGTGCGCGCATGCGCACTTCGCTCAATGAGGCTGATTCTAAATGTCCGCACGGGCGCATCAGGCACAGGCCTGTGCGCACGCGCGAGATCTTTGAAAAGGAGGAGGGGGCGCTGAGCGAGAGCCGGAGGCGGATTTCTTTACATTCAGGCGGCGCTGAAAGGATCAGGGGAGGAGCTGGGCACCAACGGCGGCGGTGGCGGGCGGCAGCTTCAGACCTTCAGAAACGCCCTGGGCACCTTATCCACAAGATTGACAGGTTAGATAAAAGGTATTTTTATCAAAACGAGACGGCGAATTTATGTTATAACAACACCTTTGTAATCACAAGGGCGCCATGGAGAGAACAATACTTTTAAAGGGGGGGTTAGAAAGTGGTGACAGAGTCCCTTTAAGATCCAACAATGTAAAATAAGATTTTTTGGAATTTTTCAAGAGGTCTTAAACTTTTGATCAGGGCTGTATATCATAGAGCCAGACCAAGTAGCTGTGGATCCCTTCAACAGAGCCCAACTTGGTCCCATATCTGGTCTTCTTGGGTGGAGAAAACGTATGCAAGACTTCCCTCTCCAAAAAGGGCGCTGTGAGAGACCCTGCTTATGCAGTTCAACAACCCGACCACGTTAAAAAAGGGAGAGATTTTTTTGCCTTTGCCATCACAACGTGTGACTACCTGACAGAAAATGACAATGAATCCACATCTTTGCACAGATTTGGCCTTTTAAAGGCATGTGGTCCTAAAATTTGGATCAGCTGAAAAACAGCCTGTTTCAGTTTAATCGTTATTTTCAATTAATTGAATGCTCAAAAAATGTTTTGTCTCACTCACATTTCTTCTTGTTGCATGTTGAAGCTCTACTTGGAACCTTGTTAAGATCCAAGAATGTAAAATAAGATTTTTTGCCATTTTTCAAGAGGTCTTAAACTTTTGATCAGGACTGTATATCATAAAGCCAGACCAAGTAGCTGTGGATCCCTTCAACAGAGCCCAACTTGGTCCCATATCTTCTTGGGTGGAGAAACGTATGCAGGACTTCCCCCTCCAAAAATCTGTATAATTAGGAAAAAAGGAGTGGGGCATTGGCTCAGAATGTCATGAAATGTGTGTAGATGGGAAAACAAAAAACATACCAATCCACAATGAAGGACATTTCTATCATGAGTTTGTGACTTTCCTCTCTTACATGTACATCACTATGTGTCATCTTGTGTTCAACATGTGGGCTACGTTCACACGGCGAATTTTGAAGCTGTTGTTCACTTTAAATGCTGTGCTAAACTGCAAGTGGACACCGCCGCGGCTTCAAGTGTCATCCGTCCAGACACTGCACAAAGAAAGGACGTGACCCTTATTAGCACCATCGTGGTTCAAGGCCTGGCCTACACTGCAACTTTTTGTAGCATGACTGATTGATTTTAATGATGGGACTACAGCTGCAGTCCACGAGATTGCATTCATTTGGACTGCAGCTGTAGTTCAATAGCTGCTTCCCTTTGAAAACAATGGGAGGCAGACACATGGTGACCACCAAAATTCTGCCAGCAAATTCCATCAAGTGAACCTTATGAAGGAAAGTTAAAGCAGACTATAGCTTTAGTTAAAAGAGTTTTCCAGGGATAAAAAAAAGCCCACAAAGGGTTAACCATTAAAAAAATAAACCATACACATTAATAACACACCGTGGGCATTCCTATGCTGCTCCACTCCCTGGTTCCAGCTTGAAATGCTGGAAACACCAGGAAAGGCTCACTGTGATAGTAGGCAGTGACTGAGAGTAGTGTTGCAGTAACCAGCATCGTCCCCTACACAGGGGGTGGAGCTGTGTAGTTCCGGCACTGAGCTACTGCAGTATGATGATTGACAGGAGTGTCGGACCCCCGCCGATCAGATAGTGAGTACCTATCCTAAGCATAGGTCATCACTTCCTGGATAACCGCTTTAAAGGGGTTAGACATGACTTATGGTATATTCGATATTACTGTGTCCAGTATTGCAGCTAAGCTCCATTAGAGAGCAATACAAGACACGCCCCATGGACAACAAAGGCTATTCAGGAAAAAAAAATCATTTTTTTCTTTTTGCCTAATCTTGTACAACACCTCTAACGTGGAAAATCACACAGATAGTTAACGCCACAGCATATAGCAAGGGCGTTTTTGACTGCAGATACTGTTGGCAGCTCATGTATTAAATCCCTCATGTCTTCTGCCGGCATTGTGGTTTCTCCTGAAAGGAAGGGGGGTTATTCCTGCCTATTTGAGTATTTGGTTTTCTCCCCCTTATTCCCCCCCCCCTCTCTTCTCCTGGTGCAGATTAGATGGTCTCTCCTGTTCCTCCCCCTAGAGTTAATAAATAGGAGGGCTTATCACATCTCGGTCTCTTTTCACCGGCACCTTCAACAGGAATTTCCCTACCCTCCCGCCCTTTCATTGTTTTTCTCTATGATGTTTTGTCTTACGTATCTTTCTGTTACAGTTGTCATGGTTTAAGTCACAGGTGGAGGTCGGTGGAAAAAAATTACTAAGACCGGATGAGAAGGCGGACTTGCCCACTGTGGTTTCCGTGGGGCATATCGCTTCTCATACTCCTGGAAGTGGTTTCTGGTGATAAAATTTGGTGGTTTTGGTGAAAAAGCGATTAAAAAGATAAATAAAGCTGTGACCGATCCTCACTCCATAAAATATGTTCCTCTGTCGTTATTTGCTTTAGGCAGGGAAAACATGTGTTAAGTGGTTGGGTTTTTAGTTATCTGCAGTCTATAGCAGGAAATCAGTTATCATTTGGTTTGGACATTTTATTTATCATTGACCTTTTTTTTTTCTTTTCAGGAATTCTGCAAAAAGCACCTTGGAATGTCAGCTCTGTGTGTGTGGCCCAGCATCTGAACCAAACCATTCATTCACAATATCAACACTGAATTATTAATAACTATTTTTGAGAAATAAATTACATGGGGAATGTTAAAATTTACACATTGGACGTGTGACTCTGCTTTTAAAGAAAACATTTAGAACAAATTAGCATTAATATGAGTTCACCTACAGGTATGCTATCCAGGCATCTACTTTTCACACAGTGCTTAGATGTATGCTTTTCTTTCTTATACGTCTGTCTCTTTTATGTGAAATTTTACTAAGGCTAGTTGCAGACTAGCTTCAGAGATCCGGCAGGCTGTTCTGGCAGGGAACCTGCCAGAGGTTTGTAAGGCTCTGTCTGGCCCCATTCAATATAATGGGGACTGGCAGAGATCCGGCCACATTCCGGCAAATATGCTGAGAATTGACAGGAAGAATATAGGTATAGCACCACCTGCTGTTTGTTTTTTTTCCTTATTTCTTTGACCCGCTCACTGAGATGGCCGCACATGCTCAGTTTCATCCTTCAGCTGCCTCCTGAGCTGTGATAGGGAGAGCTGAGACACGCCCCCTGAGCTGCAGCAGAACAGACACTCCCCTCGAGCTGTCAGCTTGATATAAATCTAGCAGAGCAATACATGGGGAGATCTCTGGATCCATGTGAGGTACATTTTATACATTAATCATGCGTTAACCCCGGTTATGATGATTAAAGGGATTCTGTCATGAGATTTTAGCCCTATAAGCTAAACATATGCCCATGTCCGTACTAATAACATAAATCCTAAACTGCCCTTATTAAACCTGCTTGTGGCTCTATTAGCCCAAAAAACAGGTTTTTATAAACTGTCAATCACCTACCTAAGGTGCCCAAGGGGACATTCGTTAATACAGGGTGCCCGGCTGTCTGGTGCCCAGCGCCTCCTTCCCAGTCTTAATCGCCGCCCTCCCTGTCTACAGTGCCGCCTTCCTCACCTCAGCGCCGCCACCTCCGCAATCCTCCCGTCCCTCTGCCAGATCCGGCGCCTGCGCACTAGGCTCAGCCTGATGCACCGTGGACTCCTGGCAGCGGCTTCGTTAAGCGAAGTGCGCATGAGCAACAGGCTGGGTGCATGCGCACTTCCCTCAATGGTGGGTGTGGTCAGGCACCCGGTATTAACGGAAAACCCCTTGGGCACCTTAGGTAGGTGATTGACAGGTTATAAAAACCTAGTATTAGTACGGACATGGGCATATGTTTAGCTTATAGGGCTAAAATCTCATGACAGAATCCCTTTAATAATTTAGTTTTGCTATGGGGGCCCTATGAAATCTGTGTACAACCCTGCTGATTTTCTTTTACAATGACTTTCTAATATTTTATGTGATATTAGATCATGTTCCTCAATAAATAAATGACAGAGTCTAAAATTTTTGACCCATTTGATTTGATTATCTACTTTTAGGCCTTGTGTGAAAATCTTATGTAGTTTTAGGTGAAATGCATGCAGATATATAGAAAATTCTGAAGGGTTCACAAACATTCAAGCACCGCTGTACATGATCCCTGAGACTAGACGATCTCTAATTACTGCCATGCTTGTTCTTTTTTGGAGAGTGATCTGCTCATGCTGTCCTTTGTGCTAACTATACATGAGAAGGCAGCGTTCTCAAATAGGGAGGGGGGATTCTTTTGTTTTCAATATTTGGGGGTGCTGCCTTCTTTATATATTGGATTTCTCAATAGGACCAGGTGGTAGATGTCCTTGTGGCTAGCACTTGGGCAGACCAGTGTAGAGTGCTACTTTTACTCTGACCTTTGGAACAATATATTATACTTATAGACTTTACGTGTATATTCTTGTAGATTTGTATTGGAGCTATTTTTTGTGTTCTCCCACAAGTCAATGCCCTGCAGCACTCTCCTAACTGAATAGGTTCTATAGTTAAGTTTATCCTGTTCTTCCTGAGTCGTGGATAAAATGTTGTCAATACAATGAAGACATTTCTGTCTCCCCTGCAATGCAGAGCTCTAGGAGATGTCATGACATACATTAAATTGATTGGGTCCCATAACAAAGAAGATCAAAATGCCTCCCCCCCCCCCCCCCCCCCTCAATTATAACTCACACCCAATTCCGCTCCCCATTGCCTTCTAATAGTACAAGTCTTTTAAAGAAGGTAGTTCTGTACAGAGCGTATAACATTACTGGGCCCCTCAGCCACATCTTCTCCCATCCACTGGTTGAAGTTGATGGACATAGTAATTTTTCACCCATACTATGTACAATTGTCTAATAAAACACTGATATAAATATATAACTAAGTAGGTTGTATATTTATTCCTATTGAGTTATGTTGACAACAAGTAGGGAAACTCGTCACAGTAGTGTAAAGAAAAGGGGAAAGGTGGTCCACAGCAACCATTCAGGTGTCAGCTTTCATTCTACAACATCCTCTGGAAAATGAGAGCTGGAATCCGATTGGTTACATCAGCAACTTCTACCCTTCTTTTTGGTACCAGTAACTCTTGCTCCAGTGTGAAGACCATAATCCTAGTGATCCATCAGCTGCCATAGACAGGCACCATTGTCAGATCAAGCTCAATGTGGTGAACTCTGCTGACCATCTGATGTCTGCAGTGGTCATACACATAAGGACCTATTCACATCATGTTATGGCCAAATATTTGCCATATATGTATCCCTAGGGTATCCCTTGGGCTCCATTAACCCAACAGAAGCCATCATACTTTTTATTGTGGAATGGAGTAGTGGACTACACAATTCCATGTAATAGTATACAGTTAAAAATATATATCTACTGTGAGTATATGTTGTTTTTTTAGTATAGGAGCCGAGTTATCCCACTGTATGCCTGCATGCTATATGGGATATGTTGTAGCCTTTCATCGGAATATGTCAAATGGGAAATATGTAAAATGGAGGCAAAAACCAAGACAGAAGATGCTATTACAATATGTTGGATCTGCCAATGATCTGCACATAGATATCTCATGTCTATGGCCAGCTGCCTCTCTAGATCGGGTGAAACAGGGAAAGAGGAAACAACAAAAAAAAAGTTTCTTCTTGGAAAGGGACTGTACTGTGATGTCACTCACTTTACTATATAAACCAGAACACTTAACTGTCAAAGCAGCAAGACCTTACAAAGGAAAGCCACGAGTTTCACACGCTCCGTAATTAGAGGAACTGCTCCGGGCTATTCACAGAAAAAGACGTAAGAGACCGATTATCCTCTCTATGATATATGTATGTCTTATCTAAAGTCAGCATGAATTATTGCACTGAGGAATGGCATTGACATGTTACACTTTGTTTTGCGCCTTTCAAACTCATTTTTCTGTATAACTCATTTTTTTATTTCATTGAAAGTGCATGTTTCCTTATGTTACACCTTGATTAAAGTGGGAATGCCAGAAATCTCAAAATTAAACTGAATGGGGACTAGGTAGAGCGCCATGCCAGATTAGATTGTTGTTAGCATCCCGCATCAGCAACATGTACCCTGGGTCTTTTGCAGGTTCTACAGGTCTCTTGCTGATTGTGATTACCACATTTATTTATGTCTATTTTTCATCTCTGTTGTAGTCTACCAACACCTCTGATTTTGGCTTTCAGTGGGGGAAGAGCCATAACTAGAGAGATGCAGGGGATGCCCACAAGACACTGTCTCTGCCAGGGCATGTAGCTACAAGCCAGGCTAATGCTAACCAGTGCCTGGGGTGTTACATATGATTGGTGAACCTTGGCTTTGTAGCTAAAGCTCAGAGAGACATAAGTTATGGCCGTATAGTTGAGAAGATGTAGATTACTGTACATGAATTAGAACCTACTATTTATACCTGGTCTCATTTTCATTTCAGATGGGGCACCTTTTAGCAGCAGTCATACTGCTTGTGTGCACAGATCTTCTGCAGGCATCCAAGCCTTTTCACTTGAAGGAAAAAAGTAAGTACATTCCAAGATTTTTTTAAACTCTTTATATACCTTAAATGTGTAGTGAAGCAGACAGTGGAGGAATGTTGCAGAAAGTGTTCACTTCTCCTCCAGTGCCTCCATGGGAGAAATGATGCAATACACATGCATCATGCCGGGGGTCCCTATGGAGGATGCGCGTGTTTGTGTACTAGTGATAAGGTGCCGAGGATAGTAGTACTCACGGTTTAGTTGTCCCTTGGGGCCAGCAGTGCAGTGGATGGGAAGACAGCACGAAATCCTCTGTGGCACTCTCGGTTGCAGGGAATACCAGCCAGATGTTGGTTGAGGTGCCTTTGATGGTAATTGGTGTAAGGTGCTTTTGCGGCTGGGCCCCTGGTTCGTGACTCCAGCACCATTAGGTGCAAATGTTGGGGGTAGTAGTTGAAGCGATGATATAGAATAAGGGAGACTAGAGCTTTTAACAAACTCCCAGTACTTTACTGAAGCTGTTCCACAGATCATCAAGGGATGCAACAGTCATTTACATAACGGCAGCTTTCACAGTGATTCACATTAGTTCCCAGAAGTTGCATAATCAGTCTTTCTCTCTCTTATTTCTCCAGGTAGTAGGGATGAACTATCTCTGTATCCTCTTCTAGGAATACTATACTCAGACAAATGGCCTTTTTGTCTTTCATTTTGGTGGGTAGCTTGTAGCTTTGAATCTCTCCTCCTGATGCAAAGGAGTCTGGAGTCTGATAAATGACAGTTACCTTCCTTCGTCAATATCCTCATTCCCTCTCTGGGTTGCCTGGAGATACTGTAATCTTTTCCCTTTTATGGGCTGGTGCATGGAACTAACTATGGAGCTTTTATATCTCTGCAAAATGGCTGCTGAGGTTCAGCTTGTCCTCAAACATCACCACACACTGACCTTATTCTTCCTGCAATGAGCACACACTGAGTGTAGGGCTGAGTTAGCCCTGGGAGGCTTGTTAGAACCTCCACCTCCCTATGCAACTTTATGAGAACACATTTACAAGTACAGTTTACATGAAACACAATCACAACATTAAGCAGTGTGTTTCAGGACACTGCACACAGTTAAGGTTGTGTGAATTCGTCATGGATCTGCAAAAACGCTTCTGTTACAATAATACAACCGCCTGCATCCGTCATAAACGGATCCGGTTGTATTTTGTCTTATATAGCCAAAACGGATCCGTCTTGAACACCATTGAAAGTCAATGGGGGACGGATCCATTTTCTATTGTGCCAGATGGTGTCAGAGAAAACGGATCCGTCCCCATTGACTTACATTGTGTGCCAGGACGGATCTGTTTGGCTTCGTTTTGTCAGGCGGACACCAAAACGCTGCAGGCAGCATTTTGGTGTCCGCCTCCAGAGCGGAATGAAGACTGAACGGAGGCAAACTGCTGCCTTCTGAGCGGATCCTTTTCCAGTCAGAATGCATTAGGGCAAAACTGATCCTTTTTGGACCGCTTGTGAGAGCCCTGAACGGATCTCACAAACGGAAAGCCAAAATGCTAGTGTGAAAGAACCCTTAGACTGGGATCAGTGAACTGACTGTGTAATGTCTGGATGTGATGGGTCCACCACAGCAGGAGTTCTCACACATTTTCTTCTTGGGCCTCATCAACTAATCATTGGTGATGCCGAAGCCTCACTAGCAAAAACCATATACCACTATGCAGTGCACATAATACCCCATAACAGCTGCAAATATCACAGTGCAGGAGAACATACCTCCTCAGCAGGATCAAACATTACAGTGTAGCACAACATATCTCCCCAGCAGCACCAAATACCACTGTGTTACCTTCCCAGATGCACCAAATACCACCATGCAGCACACTGACAGCAGGATTGTTTTCCTTTCAACCCCTTCCTCAGTGAAAGAAGCATTGACCACTTTTCAACTCTCCCCCACTGGCAGCAGCATTGTTCCCTTCTCACCTTTTCCTCACTGGCACCAGCATTGACCTCTTCTCACCTCTCTGACACTGCCAGCAATATTGCCCTCCACATTCCACCCCCACTAGTAGCAGCATTGTCCCCTTCACACTCCTTCCCCACTGTCAGCAGAGTTATTCTACTTCCCTCCCATTCCCCATTGGAAACAGCATTGTTCCTCTTCCTACCCGTTCCTCACTGACAGCAGTATTTTCCAACTGCCCAGTTTATCATGCTGATGCATTTTTGTCCTGTCCACTGCTTCATTTTTTTTCTAGAAACAGCACCACTTGTGTCCATGGTCTATGTCTGGTTTTGCAGTTAAGCCCCATTCACAAGCGTGGTATTGTTTCTAATCTGATGCAACCACTTTTAATTATCATTATGCAGTAAAATGTTTTTAATTGGATATTAATAGTACCTGAGAGATTATAAATACACTGCCTTTTCACACAGTCATACGTTAACGCCTCAAGGAAGACAGTACTTTTATATTGATGGCCTATCTTCAGCAATATTTGATTGGTCCAGCACCCCGCACCCTCACCAATCAGTGCTGGAAGTCAGTGCTCTGTGTGTAGTTGACGGATCTGGTTACTGCAGCACTGCTGCCATTGAACAAAGCTGTAGTTCCGGCACTGACTTAATTCACAATATGCAACTTCAATACTCTCGTAAAACCTGTTTTGCAATTGTTTCTTTCTGATTAATCTTAGAGTTGTGAGTGCTAGTTGTTAGAAACAGCTTTCTACAGCATTTTTAGAGGGCTGGATTATTGGATTCCTGATTAATTTTACTATGTGCTGAATCAATAGCATTCACAGAGCAAAAGAGACCCTGGAGTAAAAACTGAAGTTCCACTTCCTACCATTATATGCCAGGTCCAGATTTATACAAAATGCATAATAATATGATGCTTGTATGACTTTAAAGGGGTTGTCCCACAAAAAATATTCTACAGTTTTCAAACCAGCACCTGGACCTTAATACTTTTGTAATTGCGCATAACTAACAATTTAGCATAGTCACTGAGCTATTCAATAAAATATATCTGTACAGCGCCACCTGCTGTTTTTTTTAGATTTCTTTGTCCAGCTCACTGAGATGGCCGCACATGCCCAGTTTCATCCTTCAGCTGCCTCCTGAGCTGTGATAGACAGAGCTGAGACACGCCCCCTGAGCCGCAGCAGAAAAGCCACTCCCCTAGAGCTTTCAGCTTGATATAAATCTAGCAGAGCAATGAATGGGGATCCATGTGAGGTACAGGGCTGGTTCTAGCTTTGTTAGAAAGAGATTGTCATATACTATATGATGTCTGATTTTAATTTTTTACGTTAGTCGCGGGATAACCCCTTTAAGGGGAAACCAAACCAAAGTTCTCTAGTAGAGAAAGTTTATAAGGGTTGTCTGGGAGGATGGATTAAAAATAAAAAAATAAGCATTGCTCACTTCACCAATCCATGCTGCCATCCAGCTTGGGTGCAACAAGGGCAATGTTGACACACTTATTGTACCAAAGGCCTAATTTGCATATTAAGAAAAAGTATCATAACTCAGGAACGGAGCCTCAGATCAACTAAAGAAAAACTGGGTTTTAATCAGGTGAGCCACAGTTATGTGTCTCTGGATAGGGAGGTCGCTGGTGACAGATTCCCTTTAAACTTACTTATATAAGTCGAACTATGAACATCCCAAAACTAAGGGTCCCGCTGTCTTCAGTATACTCCTGAGCTCCCCCTAGTTGTAGTATAGCAGCATTGTCACATATAACTCTATGGCTGTCTGAAAGACTTGGAGCTCTGCAGCAGAAAAAAAATATATATTGTTATAAGCACAGAATTTTGGACCTAAAAATTTTATTATATTTATTACTTGGACATTGTTCCCAGTGCAGCTCATGGGGGAGAGGATAATTCGAAGGTCCAATTAGGGTTCATTCAGACGACCGTACAATCCAAAAATTGTGGATACACAAACACGGATACTGGCCATGTTCATTCCGCATTTTGCCGAATGGAATGGCCTGCCCTATGATCGAAATGCCTATTCTTGTCCGCAATTGGGGACAAGAAAAGGACATATTCTATTCTTTTTTTTTTTTTTTGCCCCCATTGAAATGAATGGGTCCGCATCCATTCTGCAAAATTTGGATGCGGACACAAACATACGGTTGTCTTTCTGCCTGAGGGAACCTTAAAGGGGTTGTCTCACTTCAGCAAATTGCATTTATCATGTAGAGAAAGTTACTACAAGGCACTTACTAATGTATTGTGATTGTCCATATTGCCTCCTTTGCTGTCTGGATGGCCAGGACCTAGGAAGTGTGCATAGTCCAGTACTTTTTTCCATAGTGTGCAAGCACGGCCACTGCTTCTGGATTGCAGGGTGGTCGTAACTATGGATACAAGCACTGTATAATGTGATGGAAAAATAAATCCAGCTAGCGAAGGAAGCAATATGGATAATAACAATACATTAGTAAGTGCCTTGTATTAACCTCCTCTACATAATAAATACCTTTTGCTGAAGTGAGACGACCCCTTTAAGGTCCACATAAGAGCACAATGGTAGATGGTGCTGGGTGGGGATTTAGTTAGTAAAATCTGTAAATGTAGTAAATGGAGGAAATATATGGCTGCTATTATTCACTTCTTTATTTTTCAGCTTTGATTGTAGAGGTTGATTATACAAATAGAAAAACTGGGGAAATTGTGACCATTGAGTGTAATACCACAGCTTACACCAATGCTGCTATTGACAGCAAAAAGATACAGTGGAGCAAAAAAGGCCACAGGGGCAAAACCCTCACTGTTCAAGTAAGCGAATCTCCAGATGCGAAGAACTATACATGTGCTCTGGAAAATATTGGAATCATTGACTATACTCACATTGTGTTGCATAATGTGAACCAGCCATTTTACCGTGGAATTCTCAGTAAGTACAAAAACTATTTTACAAAGTGTTTTATGTTTCCATTTATGTTTCCTATTCATTTACTCATACAAGGGGAGATTTATCAAACTGGTGTAAAGGAAAACTGGTTTAGTTGCCCATAGCAACCAATTAGATTCCACCTATTATTTTCCAAAGAAGCTCTGAAAAATTAAAGGTGGAAGCTGATTGGTTGCTACGGGTAATTAAGCCAGTTTTTCTTTACATCAGTTTTGGTAACTCTACACCACAGTGCCTTGTGAAAGCATTCACTTATTTGGTATTTTACCTGTTTTGTTACATTGCATCCTGGAATTAAGTTAATTTTGTTTTACTGTCAAATGATAATTAAGTAGTTAGATATTCACCCCCTGAAAGTCAATACTTTGTGGAGCCACCATTCGCTACAATTACAAATGCAAGTCTCTTGGGGTGTGGCCCTATTAACCTAGCAGATCTACACTTTGGGATTGTTGCCCATTCTTCCAGGAAAAACTGCTTCAATGCCTTGCGACGGGTTGCGTTGGACTGTCAATTCACAGATTAGATAGACGTCTGGGATTTGACTAGGATGGGATTTCCAAGAATGTCTATGTTTAGGGGCATTGTTCTGCTGGAAGGTGAAGGTCCGTCTCAGTCTAAAATCTCTTACAGACTGAGACAGACTTTCCACAAGAATTGCCCAGTATTTATTGCCATCCATCTTGCTTTCAATCCTGACCAGTTTTCCAGCCCCTGCTGTTTTGCAAACTCCAAACATGTTTTCCTACGTTTCTTTTCTGGCCATGCACTTGACTGTTTTCAGAAGCCCCACAGCAGTGAATAGAAAGGACACCACACGTGCCCGCCGACCCCTCCATTCACCGCTATCGGTCTTCACTGAATGGTGAATGGAGAATTTCAGACATGTTTAGCTTGATCTACATTCATGACAGGTCCCCTTTTTTCAAATAGGAGCAGGTCCCATTCCTATTGGACATTTCTGGCATAGCCTATCAATATGCCATACATATATTCGCATCCATATGTCTGTTCCACGGTACCCACAAGGATGGGACTGTTCTTTAGATTGCAGGACGTTCCGTTCCACAAGACGTGGAAAGCACACTGCCAGTATCTCTGTTTTGTGTATCCACAATTTGCGGACCGCAAAAACGGCTATGATAGTGTGCATGAGCTTAGGGAGTGTAGCTGTGTGATTTTATTGGGAATAGTCACACTAATTAGAAATCATTTAAACCCCACCCCAGCGTATCTGAATACTGATGTCTTTAGGGCATGGATTCCTCAGGTAATTGTTGCTTACAGGGCCCTATGATACAAATCTAATGCCAACCCCATTGCATGGTTTTTCTATACACTATGATTATGGCCTCATGAACAGGGCTATCTTGTGGATCTGATGTTGTACAGATCCATACTATAGCATCCCTAATCTGCTGTGGCCCCCATTCTACACTTCTGTGTGCCTCTCATTTTAAATGGCAGTGCAATGAGTGACTAGCCTAATGGAATCCACAAGAAAATATATTTGCTATGTTCCTTCGCATGCCATATTACCGAGATAATCTCCCTTAGAAGTATCGCTTCTAGGCGAAGATAGCTTCATAACACGGTTACTGATGGGTATATTATGCTGCGCCAAACGTAGTGCCTCCGAGTCCTCAATATGGAATCTTACAGGTTGCATGTGCCACCCATTCAGGGTCTATGCACATAGCTATGCCATGTGCAAGAATCCATGAAAGATCACGAAAGGACAACCAATAGAACTCAATGGAGCTACCGCCAATGTTGTATATTTTATGGGACTACATGTATAACCAATCAAACTTACATTGAATTAAAAGGGTTGGGGGCCCATTTAACACCAACATTACTTTCAATCCCAGCTACCAGACAAGATAAGAATGGAAGTTTATTTTCTTTCACTTCTTTACACAGATGTAGAAAATCCAATAAGTTGTATGATGAAAAACTACAGCGGCCATTTCACCTGCTCATGGAATGGGACAAAGGACTATTCGAATCTTGAGTTCTTCTTTGAAGCCTTTAGCAAGTAAGCGTCTCATTATTTGAATTCAATAATGAACGATTTGTTAATGATGAATATACTGTATATGGCAATGGATACATTAGTAGAAACAAGATACATGTATATTAAAGGTTTTAATAAATGCCAATAGAGCAGGTCATAATTTGAGTTTTAGCTGTTGAAGTCGCACTGTGGTGCCAGTAGCATGCCCATCAGGGCTTGGAGTGGGGCTATTATTAATATACAGTAGTTGGTCTATCCTCACTACTAATACTCAAGTATTTCTGGAGATTTCTAGGTGGCAACACTGGTCACACATTACAAGCTTAACTTGCTTCCTCCTGCAACATTTGTTAAAGTTGTTGTGCCACCATTAACGTGAATCTGCTCCATAACACCCCCAAACTAGCATAAGCAGTTTGGGGGTGTTATGTATTTTTTATCTTCATACTTGTATTCCAACTCTGTTCTCATACAAACCAGCAGTAAACTGCATTTAGAGGATTCCTCTTTGAGTCCTCTCCATTATGTGAATGAGTCCTCTAAATGCATTTTACTGTTGGTTTGTAGAAGCACAACATAAAAATGTAAGGGAGTATGAAGATAAAAAATTATATAACTCAGCGTCCTTGACACTATTCAGCGTTTACTCTAGTTTAGGGGTTAATTCAGCATTTACAGATTTCTTTAAAATTTTGTTTAATATAATTCAGCATGAAAAACTAGTTACATTTATCATTTACTTTCTGTAACAAAAATGCTCCAGTTGTGAGATATTCTCGTTACTTTATTATAAGGGTGACCCCTAGTGTTTAATCTGTATAGAAATGTGCACATCCACCTACTGAGGTGGTCGCACATGCTCAGTTCCATCCTTCAACTGCCACTAGTCATATCTACTGTTAGAAGCTGTGACAGTTACAGGGAGAGAGCTGCACCAGAAAGGACGTACCATTGAGCTGTAATAGGGAGAAATGCAGCAGAAAGGGCTTACTCCCTGAGAAAGGACACACCCCCGAGCTGCCAGCCTAAAGAGACTCTAGCAAAGCAATTGGAGCAATGAATAGGGGGGGGAGCTCTGGATCCATGTGAGGTACAGGGATGGTTCTAGCTTTAATTTTTCACACCAATCATGGCATAACCCTTTTAAGTTGAAGGCCAAGAAAGTCAAAAGATCAAGAAAAAAAAGAAAAAAACATGTAAAGGGATACATCCTCCATACTGCTAAGATATGTTTACTACATTGAATCTTGTGTGATTGGAAAATTAAGACTTGATAGTCACTATATACACGGCCTGAGGGTAGGTTTAAGGGCCTGTTTTGTTTTTTACCATAACATTTTTTTTGTGTCAAGTTACAGAGTCAAAGACACATAACTAATTAATGTAGGAAAACTTTTAAAGGGTTGTGCACTAATTTCCAGACTTCTCAGACTGGTGAGACTCACATTGGTGATAATACTTACAGTACATGATCTCCAGTGCTGAGACCCGGCTTGTTCACTCCCTGGCCTCTGCTGCTTGTCTCCTCCATGTAAACTTCTGGTTTGATGCCGCTGTAGCTCATCACTGGATGCGGCTGTGATTTGCTCCCCTTGTGTCATGTGACCATGTGACATGATGCAAGTGGAGCAGCGGCCGGTGATTGGATGCAGCGGTGTCAAACAGGAAGTTTAAATGGAGGGACCCAAGACAAGCAGTGGAGGCCAGGGATCACCAATGTGGGTCCTTCCAGTCTGGACATTATTGCACAACTCCTTTAAAAGACCGTAATATCCAAAATCTGTCTCAAAGTAAGCTTACCACCATATAGGGTAGATGACCTTAAACATAACCTCACCACTCTTGTGCAAATCTTGTCCTATTGAGAGATGCTTCTTTTTATTTTTATGCAAAAAATGTTTTCACTCCACTCCATTCAATGCATTTGGCTTCCCCATTCGTCATTTCCACCAGCTCTAAAATGTGGCTGGTAAAATACTTGGGTGATATTATGGTGGACTGATGGTGCACCAAATGGAGTGCCTCCACCCACAGTACACCAAAAACCTAATCTGCATCAAAATAAAAAGAAGCATTTCTCAGGATTAGAGGACCAGACTTTCACAAGAAACGTATGGTTATGTTTCAGGGCACCTACCTTACATGGTGGTATGCTTAATTGGAGACTGATTTTGATGACAGACGCTCTTTCAATATTTTAATTGACATTTTATCACTTTTGTCTAATAGCAACAGTTCCCTTTCCTGTGAAAGAATCGAGAAACATATCACAGAAGGAAATGCAATCCCCAGCTATACAGTAAACTGCCACGACACTCAGACATGTCATTACTCAGAAGACCCAAGTATCTTCGTTGAGCTGCATGTCTTTGCCAAAAACAGATATGAGCAACACAAGAAGTCCTTCACATTGAGGAACATCAGTAAGTACACTCTCCTGACTTATGACTTTACTGTATAGTTTGGTGTGAGGTTAGAGAACTTTTTGGAATATTGGAATATTGCATTTATAGCTATCCCATAATTTATATCTATTTTCTGAATTTCTGACAACCTTTGCTTGTTAATTAACTAATGCCAAGATTGCAAACAGGGGAGTACCGCCATTAAATGGGTTGTCCAAGTGTTTAATACTGGTGATGAGCTAGCCTGATAACTAATGACCCGTTCTCAGAAAAGGTCATCAGAATGTGATCGGTGAGGGTGTTGGGCGTCGACCCTCACCGATCACATTCCAATTACCTTTTCTGAGAACCGGTCATTAGTTTGTAAAAGGTGGGGTCGATGCCGGGCATCCTGATCAATCAGCTGTTTGAACAGGTCATGGTAAGAGTTCCAGCTTACTAAGCTGTCCATTGGATAGCGACTGTGCTTGGTATTGTAGCTCAACCCCTTTCACTTGAATGGGACTGAGCTGTGCCTAGGTCATGTGACCAATGAATGTGATGTCACTGGCCTAGGAAGGGTCTGGCAGCTCATCGGCAGGGCTGCCGGACCCCCACCGATTAAATGCTGATGACCTATTTTGAGGATAGGTCATCAGCATTAACCACTCAGACAACCAGCTAGATCAGGGGAACGCATAACACATGTGCAACCCATGCAGAGTCACAGGGGTCCAGCAGGGAAAGGGGCCCACTTGCCACTTCCTAATGTCCTTTAGATTGCAGGTAAAGGATTGAGGGATTTCACACAGCAAACAGGGTGTTCATATACTGTTCTTGTATGGAGGTTCTCTGCTATGGCAGCCAAAGAGGCTGAGGACCCCCATTAACAATTCCAGACAATTCCACACTAGTGATACAAGGCACAGGGTGTCCCTATCAACAGTTTAAGCAAGAGAGTGACCCTATTAACGATATCAGCAAGAGTGCCTCTATTAACAGTATCAGCAAGAGAGTGTCCCTATTAACAATATCAGCAAGAGTGCCCCAATTAACAGTAATAGAGAAGAGTGCCCTTTATTAACAGTATCAGCAAGAGAGTGTCCCTTTTTAACAATATCAGCAAGAGTGCCCCTATTAACAGTATTAGAGAAGAGTGCCCCTATTAACAGTATTAGAGAAGAGTGCCTCTATTAACAGTATCAGCAAGAGAGTGTCCCTATAAAGAGTATCAGTGAGAGTGCTCCTATTAACAGTATCATCATTAGAGTGCCCCTATTAACACTATCAGCGAAAGTGCTCCTATTAACACTATCAGCGAGAGAATACCCTCTCATTTTTCATAAATCACATGTGTCTATTTGCTTTTTATCTTGTAGTAAAACCCGATCCACCTCAAGATCTCCACATCCATAAAGCAGCCAAAAACCTTTCCTTACAGTGGGAGTATCCAAAAACTTGGTGCAGCTCACACTTATTCTATCAGCTCATGTTTAATGTCAAAGTAGAAAGGAAGAATTCAAAGAAGGATGTGGTAAGACAGTTTATTGCGGAAGTCATAAAGGGGTTGACCCGGATTACAAACAGCTCCACTCTTGTCTATGGGCTGCGGATGGTATTTCAGCTCAGCCCGATCAGCCGAACATTACAAGTCATCTCTGAGTTTCTGAGGCCTCATGATTTTATAATCCTTAGCATGTTGTTATCACATAACAAACTATCAGATGGCCATATGTTGGACGCATTTTAACATCCAGAAGAACTCTTGTGGGCCTACTGAACTTACATTGGTATACAACCCTATGGTGATCTAAGTTCGGTTTATTAGAACTCCAGCAGTCCAGGTGTATGTCCATAATATGGACACTTAAGTGGGTTGTCCCATCTAGGACATTTGTGGCATATTGATAAATGTCAGAGAGACATAAATGTCAGGTGCCACTTTGAGACCCGCTCCATTTCTCAAGAACATAGCCTTGAAATGAATAGACAGCACACTGCACATGTGCAGACTTCTGAAAATAGCCAAGGGAGCGCACCCAGCTATTTCTAGAAGTCCCAGAGCAGTGAATGCGGAGCAAGCCCTTTCCACTTGTCACTATGGGATATCTGAAAATAGCCGAGCTAGCACTCAGAAGTTCCAAAAATGTGAATGAAAGGTGGCCATGCTTGCACAGCTTGCTCTTCAGGCCCTGTTTTGGACATAGGAGTGGACCACATCGATATGCCATAGAAGTCCCTGATAGGAATACCCCTTTAAATATGCCTCTATGGCCATATGATAAGTGCTCAAAACTTATCACATCCTTCGTATAATGCCAAATGGGTTCTGCTTGAACTTCATGCACTATCAGTTCTAAAGCCGTAATAATGACATCTGTATAGATAGTGAGAGCAGGGGTGCACCTAGCCTTTCTGCTGCCTGAGGCGAAAACTGAAACTGCACACCCCCCCAATGGCAATTTCTTAACCTAACCCCTTTGCCACAATGAAAACGCTCATTGCCCATGGCCCTTCTGCTGCCCCTCTCTTGCCCCTACCTGGTGCTGCCTGAGGCGATCGCCTTACCTGGCCTCATTGGTGGTGAGGGTAACTGTAGAACAGTTGAATGTTATTCATCTATTCAAGGATGTGAGAACCTTTTGACATGTCATAGAATAACATCAGTGGATACCTAGGCCCTGATGCCTCCCAATAGAAAAAAGGGCCCATGTCACTCACACTTCAAATATTTCTATATCTCCAAGCCAGAACTGTAGCTAGGTGTTACAATGCATCCCTATTTACAGAGGTACAATGTGGGTTGCCAATACTGTACACACATACATAAATGTTACCACTACCTACTGCTATACTGCATACATACAGTACAGACCAAAAGTTTGGACACACCTTCTCATTCAAAGAGTTTTCTTTATTTTCATGACTATGAAAATTGTAGATTCACACTGAAGGCATCAAAACTATGAATTAGCACATGTGGAATTATATACATAACAAACAAGTGTGAAAAAACTGAAAATATGTCATATTCTAGGTTCTTCAAAGTAGCCACCTTTTGCTTTGATTACTGCTTTGCACATTCTTGGCATTCTCTTGATGAGCTTCAAGAGGTAGTCCCCTGAAATGGTTTTCACTTCACAGGTGTGCCCTGTCAGGTTTAATAAGTGGGATTTCTTGCCTTATAAATGGGGTTGGGACCATCAGTGGCGTTGAGGAGAAGTCAGGTGGATACACAGCTGACAGTCCTACTGAATAGACTGTTAGAATTTGTATTGTGGCAAGAAAAAAGCAGCTAAGTAAAGAAAAACGAGTGGCCATCATTACTTTAAGAAATGAAGGTCAGTCAGTCAGCCAAAAAATTGGGAAAACTTTGAAAGTAAGGGCTATTTGACCATGAAGGAGAGTGATGGGGTGCTGCGCCAGATGACCTGGCCTCCACAGTCACCGGACCTGAACCCAATCGAGATGGTTTGGGGTGAGCTGGACCGCAGAGTGAAGGCAAAAGGGCCAACAAGTGCTAAGCATCTCTGGGAACTCCTTCAAGACTGTTGGAAGACCATTTCAGGTGACTACCTCTTGAAGTTCATCAAGAGAATGCCAAGAGTGTGCAAAGCAGTAATCAAAGCAAAAGGTGGCTACTTTGAAGAACCTAGAATATGACATATTTTCAGTTGTTTCACACTTGTTTGTTATGTATATAATTCCACATGTGTTAATTCATAGTTTTGATGCCTTCATAGTCATGAAAATAAAGAAAACTCTTTGAATGAGAAGGTGTGTCCAAACTTTTGGTCTGTACTGTACATCATACTATTCTGCTGTACACATAAATAATGCTGCTACACTGCGCACATGTATGGTAATGCTATAAAACACAAAACATCATACCACTATATCGCACACATACATTGTGCTGCTATATCGCATGCATACATAGTACCGTTATACAGCACACATTAGTTACACACATTATACATGCTTACCTCTTCTGTAGGGGCCCATTAAAGGGGTGTACAATACATGTACAATGTATAGAATAAGTATGGTAATTAATGAACGCCTGTTCCCATTGTACACTTAATCATTACTGTTACTTTCATGAGCATCTTAAAAGGGTTGCCTCCTTTGGATAATCCTTATTTATATGAATTGTCACTTGACCATAAGCTGATCACATAATGTCCCCCTGCTTGGACCCCCAGCGATTAGCTGTAATCTGTAGGGAAAGTTTTTCTATTGTGTCACCAATGGGGAAATGAAGCAATTACATGTAATCCATTCAAATCAGGGAATTGTTTGTACAATGTTGGATTGTACAGATCCTCCAGAGTGACAGTGTAACAGCACCCTCTTGCTGAGAAATGGGGGGCCCCCTCTATAAACGCAGAATACCCTAGGGCACATAAAATGTTTTTGTTAAAATGAACCCATTTAGCCTTTTGCAACCTATCCTTAAAGGGTTTCTGTACCAGAATAAACCCTATTAAACTGGGCTGACATTAGCGATGTGCTTATGTCAGCAGTCCCTAAATGTGCTATTTTTATGCTTATGGATGCCCAGGTAACTGCACAATTTTAACTTTGATGATATGCAAATTAGCTTGTAGGAGCAGGGGGGGGGGGGTGTTGCTCCTGCTCCTAGAGGCTCCGTTCTCCCACCTCAAGTCACGCCTTGCCGTCCTTGATTGACAGGGCCAGGCAGCGTTCATCTCCTGCTTCTGCTCGGACTCCGCAGGCGCGAGATTTATCCAGTGCATAGGGCCGGCAGGAGAAGATGAACGCTGGCCCTGTCAATCAATGACGGCAGGGCGTGACTTGAGGTGGGAGAACGGAGCCTCTATGAGCCGGAGCAACACCCCCCCCTGCTCCTAGAGGCCAATTTGCATATCATCAAGGTTAAAATTGTGCAGTAACCGGGGCATCCATAAGCATAAAAATAGTCCAGTTAGGGTTTGCTGACATTAGCACATCGCTAATGTCAGCCAGTTTAATAGGGTTCATTCTGGTGACAGAAACCCTTTAAAGGGAATATCTCACCTATAATTTTTTCAGCTAATGAAAATCGGCTAGAGATACTGATTGTAGATTTTTCAGATTTTTATTCTATTTCCTGAAGATGATTATGGGGGCAGCCATCTTGCATGGGCTGTTGTTAACAACATGTAGAGATATACTTTAAGGTGCATTAAGACGCACCGATAATCGTCCAGATTATCGAGAACGACCTTTCCTGCGAACAGTCGTTCCTGATCATCTGGCCGTCTAAATGTGCCGCCGATCACCCGATGAATGAGCGAAAGCGATCATGGTCATCTTCTCGCTTGTGCAGGCACCAACGATCATGTAGTCTAAACAGTAATCTGCTGCACAGAAGACATGATTCTGTATGAGGACGATAATTTGCTATAGCGATCTCCCGTCCTCATACAGTGAAGGAGATCGCTGAATGTAAATGCGTAGTCTCCTCCATTAAATGAGCAGCCAACTGTTGAGAAGGAATGCTTCCTTCCTGACAATCGGCCACTCAGTAGGCTTGTCTAAATCCATCTTTACAGCAGCCATGCTATAGACACAATGGACAGGACCTCATTGACTTCTATGGGCTTTCCACCTGTGAGATAAGTCTCTGTATATCAGTAATAGCAGCAGAGCGATAATAACTATGTATTGCCTGAAGGCATGTTAGGGTGCAGCCACACATTCAATTTTTATGCAGTTTTAGAAGCCAAAACCAGGAGTGAATTCAAAAAAGGATGTCATATCTGTCCTTTATACTTTGTCTCCTTGTATTATCCACTCCTGATTTTGGCTTCCAAAACTGCATTAAACCTGACCGTGTAACTGTACCCTTAGTCTTGTTTATAATCACTTCACGGTGACACCCACTACTTGCTAGAATGAACCTAGGAAAATTTATCTCCACATGGTTGGCCTATTATATACAGAGGCCAGCCAAGTAACCAAGTTGAGTGAACAGAAAACACTGATACCTTTTAATTCTTGAAATTCATGGCATATCAGTAGGTTTATGTAATTCTTGAAACTGGTGAGGGTCACAGTGGTGGGGCCCCTGCTGATTTCAAGAATGAATCCTATCTATGTCATTGATATGTCTCCTGGGACAACCCCTTAAAGTATATTTTTATAAGACTGAACAGCCATATTAAAGATGAATTACAAGCCACTTTATGTGTCATTTTCAATTTCTGGTAAAGTACTAAACAACTGTATTTTCAATTGATCCTTAGAACTACCCAAATGTTGATAAGACATACATGTTTGTAGACTACAATGACGACATTTCCCAATTCTGTGTCCAAGCCAGGGACATGTACCATATTAACTCTTACTGGAGCAACTGGTCCTGTTCCAAGTAGGTAAGATGTCTTGTATATCTATATCTATGGCCTATACTATTCAGTGGAGTAACTAGAAATGACTGGGCCCACTCAGCAACTTTTTTATTGCTCCCCTCCCAGCAACTTCTACGCAGCCTCCGACTCCCGTGCAAACCCCAATCCTGTGGCTAGTCAAGATTGTGCTCTCAGACGAGGCCCGGAAGTCCTCTCTGTCTATTTCCTACAGTATCACTGTATATACTGTCATTGTATAATACTGTTGAGGGGGCCCTGACAATAAAATCTTTAAGACCTCCTCCTGGGTGGGCCCCTGCTGAGTTCGGTCCCCAAAGTAGCCGCTTTCCCTGCTTCCCCTATAGCTACACCCCTGATACTATTTTTTGTGAATACTTTGAAAGTGCAATGTGCAATTCCAATTACAAACTACTGCCCTTCCTTTTTTCAAGGGTTTATCCAGTCTCTTTAAAAAATAAAAAAAAAACATAAAAAGATCAGCACAAACACTAATCACCTCTTCTATTCCCCACTAGTTCAATGCAGGCACTCCGGCAGTCCACCTAGGCTTTGCTTACAATAGTCCAACATGTGACTGCCCGAGCCAATCAGTGACCTGTCAGATGTCCTTCTCAATTCTGGAACATCTTTTCTCAGAACTCTAATTTGTGCCAATGCTCTGCTAATACACCTGGAAATGTATGAATAAATTGACTAGTGTGTGATACCATTCAATGGAATGTCGCTTCATGACGCCGCTGCTGTACAGTGATACACTTGCATGATCCATACGAGTGTATCACTGTACAGCAGCGGCAGCATGAAGCGCACGGCGTCATAGCAACCAATGACGCTGTGCGCTCCTGCTGTCAGAAGGAATCCCGGCCGGGTTACCACGGACCGCTCTCGGCCGCGGAACACGGCAGTGTGCATGAGGCCTAACAATGGAATAGGTATCACAGAGTCATCTATGTATTCTCACATTTCCAGGGGGAACAGCAGAGGAACCGCACAATGCAGAGTTCTAAGAAAAGATGTCTCACGAAGCTGCCCTTTCTGATGAAAACCATAGGTCCTTCTGAAATGTAGTGTTAAATTACGGTATTCAGGTTAATGATAATGTAATACATTTCTACAGGAGTTTAAAAAATGGCGGCCTGCACACGGACAGTATCCGTGTTTTATGGATCCATGATCTGTGGACCACAAAACACATACGGTCATGTTCATTGGGGCCTTACACTATATTTACAACATGTCTTTTCCTGAAATATGTTGTTGGGGAGCTGACTTACGGTAAAAATATAGAGTAATATCTGTAGTTGTAGACAGGGGCGTAACTACCGTAGCGGCAGACCATGCGACTGCTGTGGGGCCCAGGGCAAGAGGGGGCCCAGTCTTAGTTGGGATTATCTCCTTCTACTGAAGGTGAAAAAATGGCCTAAGGGTCATTGGAAAGGGGTTTAGGCCACTGGTTGTAGATCAGTGTGTATAGATATTTCCAGTATGCATCAGGCTGACTATTTCATATTTTCTATCTTAAATTTATAGTAAGGATGAAAACGTGAAGAAGCACAAACAGGACAAGAAAAAGAAAAAGAAGAAAAAGGACAAGAAAAACAAAAACACAACCTAAACAACAATAGCATAAAGTAATACCCTACAATGTGACACACAGATCATCATTTGTACATCATTTGTTACTTCATAACGTATAACGTGGATCTCATCAAGTATCTTATACAGTTGTGACAATACGGAGCAGGCCATTCCATTGTTACACCGCTTTTGTATACTTTATACCGTCTTAATATATTTTCATATCATTATTTATTTATTTATATATATATATATATATATATATATATATACATTAAAGGGGTTGTCTGAGGTCTAAGAAAATTTAGGGGTAGTCGGACATGGACTGAAAATAAAACAAAAAACACTACTCACCTTGTTGGGAGGGTCCAGCTTTGTTCCTACACGTCACCACTGAGGCCATTGATTGGCTTGTAGGAGTGATGTGCGTGTATTGAAGATGGCACGTCAGATTTCTGGGAAGCGAGGTGCAGCACTGGAAGCAGGTGGTTCTGACAAGTTGAGTAGGTTTTTTTAGTCCATGCCTGGCCACCCTTGAAATGTTTTAGATATTGGACAACACATTAAAAAATTGTATCTTCAGTTTAAAATGTCAACATTTACCTCTAGACCTCATTCACACATTGGTCTAATAAAAAATAAAAATACAACCAGTTTGTACTTATTTCTGTGATTTTGAGCATATTGAGTACATTACATACTGGACATGACCATGGTGCCTAGTACCTTGGGCAGTTACCTGGGCTCCTAGAGTGGTGCTTACTTGACATTTCAGTACTGGCTACATGGCTATTTTTTGGAAGTGCCTTGTTTGAAAACTAAATTCCTCTTTCTGTCTCAACAGAGGCTTTTGCTGTTATTCAATCCCGCTTCCATGCTGTATACTACAGCTGTAGAGACTACTAAAGGTTTAACTTGAAGCTCCTGACCCCCAAAGAAAAATCTATCAAGGCTCTCTAAGGCCCAATTCACATAGAGGGGGGAGATTTATCAAAACTGGTGCGAAGGAAAACTGTTACTTGCCCATAGCAACCAATCAGATTGCTCCTTTCAGTTTTCCCTTGCAGTAGTTATGATAAATCTCCCCCAAAGTCTTTAAAGGAGTTGTGCCACTAATATAGATGTATCCCGCCCAACAGATATCATTGTTATGTCACTTGCCTTAAATACCACCAATTATCAAAATTGTCTTTTTTTAAAGTTATTAGCCTAGCATTACACCCTGTGGCAATTTAGTTTCAATTTTCATTTGCTGTTTGTCCAGAACAAGGGGCATGGTTAGTGTCACCTGATCTGCTAATGTCAGGACACATCTCACCAGGAAGTTGGATTCAAACATGGAAGGTAAGAGAAAACTGCAAATGTAAATTTGACAAAAAAAAAGTAGCAATGGGAGCTGGAGTAATTGGTCAGAATAAACTTGAGAGTGAAAAGTAGTTTATGGCACAACCCCTTTAACTAGTGGAATTTGGCATCCCAAAAATCTGGCGACGGCAGTGTGGAATCCGTCTCCTATTGTTTTCAATGGGAGGCCATGCTGCAGTTCATAGCCGTGACAACGCCAAGCGAGGAAATGTCCTTTCTTGGCATGACTGCCTGAATCATCACTAGTCCCGAAGTGCCCATTCTGTATACCTACCCTTTCCCACTTTCCTCTGAAATAACTCAAGGACACAGGAAATGGGATGACGCTGAGGTTGGCCACAGCGTTTATTGAATAATTTGTGTAAAACAATAAGTTACTTTCTTTTATTTAACATGAATAACTTAAAACACCAAGTAGAAAAGGAACTGTGGAGTGTCTTATGCCAGCTGACACTCCTACAGGCATGTGGCAATCCTCCCCATAAGGCCCTTTAAGGGCTATCACCCACCAGCTGTAACTTAAGGCCCTTGCACACGAACGTATGCCCTCCGAGACATACGGTCTGTAAGCGGGCCATATGTCCCGGAGCGGCATTGATCCTGCGTACGGGAGCGCACAGCATCATAGATTACAATGATGCTGTGCAAGTCGGGCTGCCTGCGAGACTATTGTCTAGGCAAGCCAATCAGCAGCAAGCTCTACAAGTACTGCTAATGCTGATTGGCCAGCCCAGCCTTCCAGCAGCAAGATAACATAGAGCGCTAGTCGGGACTCCAGTGGGTGCAGTGCTAGCCACTGATGATGTACTGAGTAAAGAGGAGCCCCAAGGACAGGACAGAGGAAGCAGGGCAGTGGCGTCGCCAGGGGGGGGCCAGAGGGGGCCACGGCCCCCCCTACATCATGCTGTGCCCCCCCATGTGCCCCCCCCAACTAAAATGACCCCCCCAAGTGAGCCGCCGCCGCCGGGCACAGGGAGATGAGCGCTTCCATTGCGCTCATCTCCATTGTAAACTGCCTGTGCCAGCGGAGGTGCAGGGGAGGGAGAGGCGTGTCCCTTCCCCTTCCTCTGATAGGCTGCAGGCAGGCCCGAAGTGGAGGAGAGGCCCCGCCCCCTAATTGCTTCTGTTTATCTTTCTAAAGCTAAAGGACCTTTGATGATGTCATCACAGGTCCTGTAAGGGAACTGCACAGTGTAAAGTGTAGTTCCCAGGTTAGAACAGTGCATCTGCCAGAACCTGTGATGACATCATCTTCAACATCACAGGTCCTGCAGAATCTAGCAAAGGAACTGCACCAAAAATGGTGTAGTTCCTAGGTTTCAAAGGTATATCTGCCAGGACCTGTGATGACATCATCACAGGTCCTTCAACCCCTAACAGCAAGTATTAGAAGTTCACAAGCAGCTCTGCATTGATCCATACAGACTGGAATGGAGAGGTAAGAGGAGGTCCTCCACTTCTCATCATTTACCCCCCCCCCCTCCATGCCCTGTTTTTACTCATTGCTCACTCATGTATAATACTTCAGACAGTTACAGTGACCACTACCTCATGTACCTCACACACACAGTGACCATAATGTATAACTGACCACATATTTCTATAAACACTGCATCTACAGTATTATACCTTGTATGCCTCACATATATATATATATATATATATATATATATATATATATATACACACACTGCATATATTAAACAGTATTATAGATGCAATATGTACAGATATATAGTATATACCGCAGTGCACTGATATGTGAGGTATGAGGTATAATAGATGCTGTGTGTACAGATATCAGTACACTTCTGTATATACTATATATGTGAGGTACGAGGTATAATAGATGCTGTGTGTACAGATATCAGTACACTTCTGTATATACTATATATGTGAGGTACGAGGTATAATAGATGCAGTGTGTACAGATATATAGTATATACAGCGGTATACTGATATGTGAGGTACGAGGTGTCAGTACACTGCTGTATTTACTATATACCTGTACATACTGCATCTATTATACCTCGTACCTCACATATTACACTACTGTATATACTGTATACCTGTATACACTGCATATATTATACCCCGTACCTCACATATCAGTACACTGCTGTATATACTATATACCTGTACACACTGCATCTATTATACCCCGTACCTCACATATCAGTACACTGCTGTATATACTATATACCTGTACACACTGCATCTATTATACCCTGTACCTCACATATCAGAACACTAGGGAATATACTATATACCTGTACACACTGCATCTATTATACCTCGTTTGTGTGCCAGGGCTGTTTTGTAATCCCAATCCGGCCCTGATGGCATAAATTATAAAACGCAGCAGCAAGAATAGTTCATGGAACAAAGGGAGGGGCTATAAAAGGGGAATGGGGGCCCAATTTAGATTCCTGCTATGGGGCCCAGTGATTTTTATGTACGCCCCTGGCTGCAGGCACTAGGCCGGCAGCCTATCAGAGGCCGGCGCAATGACGTCATCGTGCCGCCTGAGCCTTACATTACAGCGTGGGACACAGGAAGAGGCTGCATCGCATCACTGACACTTAGGTAAGTATAAGTGTTTTTTTTTGTTTTTTTTTACAATAGTGTTACTGCCACATTGGGGGGGGGCTTATTACAATACTGGCACATGATGATGGGGGGGACTTAATACTGGTACATGATGATGAGGGTGGACTTAATACTGGTACATGATGATGGGGGGACTTAATACTGGCACATGATGATGGGGGGGGACTTAATACTGGCACATGATGATGGGGGGGACTTAAAACTGGCACATGATGATGGGGGGGACTTAATACTGGTACATGATGATGAGGGGGGACTTAATACTGGCACATGATGATGGGGGGGACTTAATACTGGCACATGATTATGGGGGGACTTAATACTGACACATGATGATGGGGGGACTTAATACTGGCACATGATGATGGGGGGACTTAATACTGGAACATGGGGGGGCTTAATACTGGCACGTGATGGGGGGCTTATTACTGGCACGTGATGGGGGGCTTATTACTGGCACGTGATGGGGGCTTATTACTGACACGTGATGGGGGCTTATTACTGGCACGTGATGGGGGGCTTATTACTGGCACGTGATGGGGGCTCTTGTTACTGGCACGTGATGGGGGCTTATTACTGGCACGTGATGGGGGGCTTATTACTGGCACGTGATGGGGGGCTTATTACTGGCACGTGATGGGGGCTTATTACTGGCACATGATGGGGGGCTTATTACTGGCACGTTATTGAGGGCACTTATTACTGGCACATTATTGGTGGGCACTATAGGGGCATCTACTGAGGCCACAAAGAAGGGGTGTTTTATATGGGAGGCTCTGTACAGTAGCATTTTATACTGGGACACATTATGGTGGGTACTATGGAGAAGGGGAGAGAGGAGTACTATGGAGTCATCTACAGGGGCACTAAGAAGGGGTATTTTATACTTGCAAATTATAGGGGACACTGAGGGCATCTACTGGGGCACGATATATGGGACATTTTATACTGGTACATTATGGGGGGCACTAGCAGGAAGGGGGGAGAGGAGCACTATGGAGGCATTTACTGGTGCACTATATAGGGGTATTTTATACTGGCACATTATGGGGGACATTAGCTCAACTGGGGGCATAAGGGGGTATGTTTTGCACATTATAAGGAGAATTATTACTCCCCCATGGTATGACCCCCTAGTAGCAGCACCAGCCTCTCCCTGCTCTGTGACCCCTCTGCCCCTTCTCCAAATCCTTATTATAAAATCTTTCTCATTAGGATAAATCACAACATCAGCTCCGCCGAGCCCCCGGCCAAGTGTTGAAGTGGCGTCCGAGATCCCCAAGGGCCAAGTAACTGTAAGTGTTCATGTGAAATATGTTTATTTTATATATGTACACTCCTGTGAGAGGCGGGGAGGGAGATCTGTGGATGACACTGTTATAGGGAGGGAGATCTGTGGATGACACTGTTATGGAGGGGGAAATGGGGATGACACTGTCATGGGGTGGATCTGTGGGTGACACATATAGCAAAAGATGCTATATACGGTATGTGGCATCCACAGATCCCCCCATAGCAGTGTCATCCACAGATCCCCCTCTCTATAAAAGTGTCATCCACAGACAGCTGGACTTTTCTTTCCTGTTGCGGTTTTAGGTATTGGGTAAAGTATTGCAGCATTTCTAAGCGTACTTGTGTAAATGTATCGTTGTTATAGCTGCCCCCCCCTACTTTTGTCCTGGCCCCCAGTGTGCCCCCCCAAAATTTGAAAGCTAGAGACGCCACTGAAGCAGGGACCTGGAAAGCAGAGCCTGAGCCCTAGACAGGGACTCAAGACAGGAGCGAGAATTAAGTGTAATTAGGAGGCAGGGCCTTTTGTCCAAGACCAGGCCCTTTTCTTACTGGGACCCTATAGCAGCCGCGTAGTCTGCCTCTGTTGGAGGTACACCAGTGACTGTACCTCTTAATGTTTTTATTTTTTCAGTAGAATCTGTATAAGGCCCCATGCACACAACCATATCCATTTTGTGGTCTGCAAACCGCAAATCCACAGAAAATGTGGATGTGGTCTATGTTGCATCCACATTTTTTGTGGACCCCTTGACTTCAATGGGTATGTGGTCCGGAGATAGTTTCTGTCAATGCAAAACTTTCCCCTATCCACAGAATATCTGGGACCATCACTGATCACGAGAACTGGATCCTGTGTCCCCTTATGAATGAAGTGGCAGGTCGAGCGTGCACATAGCTACTCTGTTCACTCTGTATGAGACTGCTGGAGATGGCCGAGTACAACACTTAGCTATTTCCAGAAGTCCCATAGACATTGCATGACGCAGAAGGGAACATGGTTGACCTACCATTGCATTTCTTTGGGGACACAGGATCCCCATTCTCATGATCATGGGGGACCCAGCAGTCCCCAACGATCAGATACTTACCCACTATCCTGTAGGTAGGGGATAAAAAAAAAGCTAAGCTGTAAAACCAAGAAAGGCCACCACTATTTGATCAGCAGGGGTCCGACACCCTGCACCCCCATCCAGTTGACTATGAAGATTCATAAAGAGGCTCAAACACACTACTACTTAATATACACTGACATCTTTAATAACTGCAAGGTATAAAATGTACAGTAGATGTCCTCATTAGAAGTCAGAGCACTGGTCTTAAATGTGGCCCTGTTGATGATTAGCCTTTGACTCACGAAGAGTCGGGCTTTTAGCACTCAGGAGAGGAAAAACTCCCAGTGAAGGAAACCTCTAGGGAACCATGGCTGAAGGACTGCCCTTCCCCTAGGCAGTGGAGGAAAATATTTTTCCTTGAATCAATGGTGAATGTCAAGTGTGTTGACTTCTGCAGAGACCAAGCCTGGAATCTGCATTTTGATGCACCAGGAAACTCACTTATTCGGTGAATACATCTGACTGCGGAATGTCCGGTGAATGTCAAGTCCAGTAGTTATTGCAGAGACCAAGCCTTGAATCTGCCTTTGATACAGCAGGAAACTCACTTCTTTAGTGAATACGTCTGATTGCAGAAAGTCTAGTGGGTGAGTGCAGAGACCGTGCCCGGAATCTGCCTCTTTCTGAAGCGCAGGTCATCTGATCTTGACATAGTGGCCACCATGTCGTTGACTTGTGGTAGAGTCATCACCTCCAGCTGTATCCCATATTCATTGCCGGGACACAATGAGACCCTTGCTCTGGTACAGTGATCTGCAGATTCAAAAAATCTAACTAATTATATGACTGAACATGGAGCAGTGGAAAATTAGATGTAAGTGAAACACAATTTACACCTGGTCACTGTGAGTCATTGTAATCCATTTAACTATATTAAACTTGGGCCCATGTTTCTAATAGCGATACCAATGCTTATCATTGTCATTGACTGTTATAGCTGTTATTCTTGTTCTGGGACCCACTGCTATATCCAACATAAACAGAATACGTAAATGAATAGTAATGGGACGGCTCACTCTCTATATACACGGATAGGTGCCAATGTCCAAAATAAATCACCCCTTCAAAAACAGTAAATTTAAATAGTAATAGACCAGTACTCAAACATATGGATTCACGCAAAGAACCAATAAAGTAAAATAGTGCATTTATTAAAACATAAAAAACATAAAAGCATACATACACGTAATAGTGGGATGGATGAGATGATGGATGGACTATATCATGTATCAAGTCCATAAGATGCAGGTAATTAGAAAATATGGATAATGTCCCGTACTTGAGCAAATAATACCTATTAGGCAAAATCGATAGCAAACAGTCTCATAGTATGATGAGTATGATATGCACTATTTACTGCGCAACTCTGCGTCCCACATGTAAGAGCGCTTACTGTACCTCGGTGTCGATTGAATCCAATGCAAACGGCAGAGTGTAGTTGCTTACTGACGTCATAAAATCGGATCTCCGTAAGATCGCTTCAATTATCGCGAGATGAGCTGTTGCTTTTTCTTTCGTATAATACAGACTCTTCAATATTTGTATAGCCGTGATTGAAGAGTCTGTATTATACAAAAGAAAAAGTAACAGCTCATCTCGCGATAATTGAAGCGATCTTACGGAGAACCGATTTTATGACGTCAGTAAGCAACTACACTCTGCCATTTGCATTGGATTGAATCGACACAGAGGTAAGCACTCTTACATGTGGGACGCCACAGAGTTGCGCAGTAAATAGTGAGACTCATACTCCTCATACTATGAGACTGTTTGCTATCGATTTTGCCTAATAGGTATTATTTGCTCAAGTACGGGACATTATCCATATTTTCTAATTACCTGCATCTTATGGACTTGATACATGAGATAGTCCATCCATCATCTCATCCATCCCACTATTACGTGTATGTATGCTTTTATGTTTTAATAAATTGCACTATTTTACTTTATTGGTTCTTTGCGTGAACCCATATGTTTGAGTGCCGATCCATTGCTATTTAAATAAACAGAATACACCTTATAATTGTGGGCTGATTTATTTTCATATATCTTTATAGGGTTTGGAGCTCAGATTTCCTTATGCAAATTGCCAAAACCCCTGCTTTCTTACACACTTCCATAGTTAAAATTCTGGGATCCATTGTTCAAGGTGATCTACATCAGTGTTTCCCAACGAGTGTGCCTCCAGCTGTTGCAAAACTACAACTCCCAGCATGCCCGCACAGCCAAAGGCTGTCCGGGCATGCTGGGAGTTGTAGTTTTGCAACAGCTGGAGGCACACTGGTTGGGAAACACTGATCTACATATAAAGGTCAATGGGAGCTCCCCCTAGTGGTGACTGCAGGCTGTTAGAATTTTATCATACTTATTTGCCATGTATCAGGTGATTTGGATGATTTTTCAGTAATGGCCACTGCTCTACTCATCTTCATGGAGAATCTAAACCCTAAATTATTCTGTGTCATTACTCTGGTGTCTCCAGAACTTGGCATCATGTCTGTTAATATTATGAGCTCCTGTCATAAATCACATTACATTTTATGACTCTTGTAACAAGGATCTTACCTTATCTAGAGCTTTTTTTGGTTCTTAAGACCAATAACTTCTAGCAGGGTCACTGTGAAGATCAGGAGAGCAGGTTTATTCTGCGCCTCATTTTGTCTCAGACCTCTGGTGATCCAATCTGCTGCAATTGCCTTCTTAACCCCAGGCTGTTTTTATTTCCAGTGGTGACCAGTGGATACCGCTATGTCCAAATTATACAGAATACACCATAAATATCAAGAAGCAGAAAAATCACAAATCATCAATATTCCCAATGAAGATACAAGGTCTTCTCATGAATGCGGTCCCTATCATCTGATAGTCTGACACATGTCCCCAGGACACAACTGCCTGATAATCAGGTCTCAAGTTAAAATAATAAATTAGGATACCCCCCTCATTAATTAGTGTAACTATAGACACAGCAAAATGGCCCATAGGCTAAAAGGCCAATGTTTGTGGGGTGTGATTATCCCGAACCTTTGGTGGTTGTCTAAGTACTTACTACACATACATATATTCTCACATGAGAAGACATTATTACAATCCGTACATGAAGATGATCAAACTTAGAAAAGTTACTGGTTACTTACCGATGCCAACAAGTCTGTGGGTTCTAGACCTGTACCATGGGTCAGTGGTTGTAATCTGAGGTTGGGTAGAGACTATAGCTTTGGTGACATAAAGGATCCAGGTCTGTTTCAGTAATATCAGGCTTCTGGTCAGGGTAATCTCTTGGCCCATCATAGACTCGACATGTCATGAAAGACATGGAGTCGCTAAGTGACCTTTTTGGGAAACCTTGTGATCCTGCCATTCTGCAGGCAGACTATTAGATGGCCTCTCATCACGTTGTGCTGGAAGATCGCTGTGGGTTAACCGTCATCTGCCAGAAACTCAAAGGCAAATGCTATGGCAAACACCCCACAGTCATAGGTGTTTCTCTGCTGATCCACGTTGAGAAATTTTAGATGTTTCAGGGGCTCATTGACCACTACACTGTAGATATTCTTAATCTGCTCGCAAACAGATAGAGGCAAATTGCTGGTCTGGATGCTGTCGGCCACTAGGATGTCGCCATTTTTGAAGCAGGTGGTCAGCCAGTTGTCACGGTAGGTGAGGGAAGGGAAGCAAACCAAACACAACAAAATTAAACAAAACAGAAGGCTAGGCCCCACAGCTAGGGAACAGGGAAATGCACACCATCCTAAGCCCTGCTGCAATTGACACAAACCCTCAGCTAGGGAGCAGGCGAAAAGACAACCGGTTCCTTGCACAAGATGAAGGAACCAGCGTCTACCTAAGGCCTAGCCAGTACAAACACCAGAAGGGGAGGAAGGAGAACTTAACTGAAGATGAACTGGGAGCAGGAGATCCACCAAACACCAGCAGAGATCTCCAGGAGAAACTATAAACTACAAGGGCTATAGTGAGAGGCAGGTATAAATAGCATCACTAACTAACTAATGAGCAGAACCTGTGAGGGGATGGGATCCTGCCCAAAGACACAACAAAGCAATCTGTCAGATAGATTCACGTGCAGTAAGTCTGACAGATTTTATCAGATCACTCACAGGGCAGGGAGTGACAGTACCCCCCCACCTCTACAGGTGACCTCTGGGCACCCAGGACCAACTTTATCCGGGTGTGCCCTGTGAAAGGTGTTCACAAGGCGGCTAGCATTGACATTGGCAGCCAGAACCCACATCCTTTCCTCAGGACCGTATCCCCTCCAATGCACCAGGTACTGAAGGGAACCCCGAAGAACACGCGAGTTAAGTATTTTGGAGATCTGAAACTCCAGATTACCATCTACCAAGACAGGAGGAGGAGGCAAAGGATATGGTTCAGCAGGTTCAACATACTTCTTCAACAAGGACCTGCACATTATGGATCTTCCAGGCCTGCGGAAGTTCCAGACGAAACACCACCGGATTAATAATGGCCGAAATTTTGTAAGGACCAATAAATCTTGGGCCCAACTTCCAAGAGGGTACTTTCAACTTAATGTTCTTAGTGGACAACCACACCAAATCATCCACACACAGTTCCGGACCAGTCATACGTCTCTTGTCAGCCATCCGTTTATATCTTTCGCCCATCTTTTTCAAATTAACCTGAATCTTCCACCAGATAGAAGACAACGAAGAAGAGAATCTCTCCTCTTCAGGTATACCAGAAGATTCAGTCCCAGAAAAAGTACCAAACTGAGGGTAAAAACCATATGTGCCAAAAAATGGTGACTTATCAGTTGACTCCTGTCTACGGTTATTCAAGGCAAACTCAGTCAAGGACAAAAACGAAGACCATTCTTCCTGATTCTCAGCGAAAAAACACCTTAAATACGTCTCCAGGTTCTGGTTAGTGCGCTCAGTTTGTCCATTCGACTGAGGATGGAAAGCCGAAGAGAAAGACAAATGAATACCCAGACGAGTACAAAACGCCTTCCAAAACCTGTAGACAAATTGCGTCTCCCTATCAGACACCACATCAGAGGAGATGCCGTGTAATTTCACGATGTTATCAATAAACACCTGAGCGAGATCACCTGATAATGGTACAAAGTGAGCCATCTTACTGAAGCGGTCCACCACCACCAAAATCACAGTTTTCCCAGAGGAACTTGGTAAATCAGTGATGAAGTCCATGGGCAAATGCATCCAAGGACAAGATGGAATGGACAAAGGAAGAAAAAATCCTGATGGCCGAGTGTGAGCCACCTTAGTGCGTGCACAGGTCTCACAAGCTGCTACATAGCCCTCAACACATTTACGCAAACCTGGCCACCAGAATCTCCAGGAAATAAGATCCAACGTGGATCTACTCCCAGGGTGTCCCGCAAAAACAGTATTATGATATTCCTTGAACACCTTGTGTCGCAGTTCTGAAGGAACAAACAACTTCCTTGGAGGACAGGAATCAGGTGCCTCACCTTGAGCCCCCAACACTTCCGCCTCCAGCTCGGAATAAAGAGCGGATACCACCACCCCATCTCAGCAAAAATCTGAGCGGGATCCTCCGAATCTCCCCCCCCCCCCCCCCCCCAGGAAAGCTACGTGGCAGAGCATCCGCTTTGACGTTTTTGATCCCAGGACGATAAGTGACCACAAAATTAAACCTGGTAAAGAACACCGACCATCTGGCCTGCCTAGGGTTTAGACACTTTGCTGATTGCAGGTAAGCCAGATTCTTATGGTCAGTAATTACCATAATCGGATGAATCGTTCCTTCTAGCCAATGACGCCATTCCTCAAAGGCCAATTTGATGGCCAACAACTCTATTCCCAACATCATAATTTCTTTCGGCGGCAGAGAGTTTCTTAGAAAAGCACACGGACTCCATTTAACAGGGTACTTTACCACTCCTGCGTTTTCTATTGTAGTAAGTTCGCTTGTGCGCCTGGAGCTTTTGATGTAATGCTCTGCTGTGAGCTGCAAGGACCTGCAGGTAGGATTTCCCAGACTCTTGAGTGTTCGTTGTAGCGGTACAGCTCTGTTTCACCGATTTGACCTGCCAGGACCTGTGTGGCGTCCCACGTGGTGCACTAGGCGGTCATGTGATTTAGATTTCCAGGCGGGGATTTCAAATCTCCTTATGTGCAGGTGATTTGCTCCATAGTAGCTTACAGTCCAAATGAAGACATGAAGTTACAAGCGATTCTTTCTTGGTGGTCCCTCACTGTCAATACCATTATTTGGTCCAAAAAGTCAGTCAGGGCTGTCATTGTGTCCTGCCATATGAACACAATATCATCTATATAGCGCCGCCATAGTACCAGACCCGTCCCCAGCATTGGTTGTATAACAGTTGATTCCCACTGTGCCATGAATAAGTTGGCATAGCTGGGGGCGAATCTGGTACCCATGGCGGTGCCCTTGCACTGTACATAGAAGTCCTCATTGAAAGTAAAATAGTTATGTGTCAGTATATATCTGACACCCTCTATTATATATAGGATTTGTTCTTCCTTCATAGTGTTACTCAGGACAAGTTGTTGATGGAGCGCGTCCAAACCCTATTCATGGTCAATTATTGTGTACGGGGAATTCACATCCAGTGTACCCAGTATGCAGTCCTTCTTATATTCCATGTCCTCCAATATTTTAATCACCTCAGTTGTGTCTTTGATATATGAAGGTATGTTTTTCACAACGGGTTGTAGCAGTTTGTCAATATATCTCGACAAATTGGAGGAGATGGAATTTATCCCAGATATTATGGGTCTTCCTGGGGGTCTTTTTAAATCCTTGTGTATTTTGGGAATACAATACATTACTGGTAATCTCTTTTCCGTATTCATAATGTATTTGGCTTCTTGCTCTAACAAAAGTCCTAAAGAGGTACCCTTTCTACAGTATTGTACTAGTCGCTTAAAGAACTGTTCTGTGGGGTCTTGTTTAAGTTTTTCCTATATGTGGTCTCCTCATTTAATTGTCTTAGACATTCATCTATATAATCATTCGTATTGAGGACCACAATTGCTCCCCCCTTGTCTGCTGGTCTTATTGTGACTTCATTAGTCGACTGTAACTGTTTAATCGCCTCTATTTCCTTTTTAGACAGATTATATCTTATACTGTTTCATTTCAGTTTCCTCAAATCGTTTTCCACACATTTTTTAAAGGTTGCTATTTGGTGACTTACAGTATCTCTTGTTTTGGATAGTTTTTTGAAGTCATCCTCAACTCTGTGTGTAAATACTTAGTATTATCAAATTCTCCATTGGTCTCCATTATCGGATTCTTAGTAAAATATATTTTTAAACAAAGTTTTCTGATAAATTTTTCCACACCTATGTATGTGGAAAACTTATCCAACTTGGCAGTGGGAGCATATTTTAAACCTTTGTTGAGTAAAGTGACCTGTGCATCTGAAAGTTGGGCACTGCTCAAATTTATTATGCTCGATACGGTTTCTGTTTGTTGTATCTGCTTTTTCTTAGAGTATCTTCCTCTTCTAACCTTCCTTCTCCCCTGTGGGATTGTGTCCTTACATGTGTCCTCGTCTCGTGATTCTGAGGTAAATAGTGATTCTGCGTGGGATAATAGTGATTGTAATTGTGTCTCTGTGGTATGTCCCTTATAGGTGTTTGCCGGTGTCTTAAATTGTATTGGTGTGGTTGTCTGTGTTCCCTCGCATTTTTCCTTGTTGGGGTTGGTGTCCGAGTTCTTTTCGTTTTGGTTTTGTGGTGGGGGGTGTATAATCTAAAAAAAGAGGTGATGAAAGTGATTCATATCGATTTGATGTTGGATGTTCAGACCTGCGGTTTGCGGCTTTTTATTGTGCGGGCGGCGGTAGTCGGCGGTGCCATCGGGTCCCCATGGGGCTGTGGGGAGGACCCGATGGCATGGAAGGCAGTGCGATGCCTAAGAAAGACATCGCGCTGCCTTCCGGTGAAGAGCCTGTGAGATCCAGCCCCCTGGATCTCACAGGCCGGAAGCTGTATGAGTAATACACAGTATTACTCATACAGCCAATGCATTCCAATACAGAAGTATTGGAATGCATGGTAAAGGATTAGACCACCAAAAGTTCAAGTCCCAAAGTGGGACAAAAATAAAGTGAAAAAAAAAAGTTTAAAAAATAAAGTTTTCCCTCCAAAAAATTTAAAGTTTCAAGTAAAAATAAACAAAAACTTCATTTTCCCCAAATAAAGTTAAAACAAATTGGTAAAAAATAGGGGGGGGGGGGAAAGTATACATATTAGGTGTCGCCGCGTCCGTATCAACCGGCTCTATAAACATATCACATGACCTAACCCCTCAGATGAACACCATAAAAGATAAAAACTGTGCTAAATATACCATTTTTTTGTCACCTTACATCACAAAAAGTACAACAGCAAGCGATCAAAAAGGCGTTTGCCCACCAAAATAGTACCAATCTAACCGTCACCTCATCCCACAAAAAATGAGCCCCTACCTGAGACAATCGCCCAAAAAATAAAAAAAACTATGGCTCAGAATATGGAGACACTAAAACATCTTTTTTTTAAAAAAAAAAAAAAAAGCTGTTATTGTGTAAAACTTACATAAATAAAAAAATTTTGACATATTTGGTATCGCCGCGTTCGTATCGACCGGCTGTATAAAAACATCACATGAACTAACCCCTCAGATGAACACCGTAAAAAATAAAAAATAAAAACTGTGTTAAATAAACCATTTTTTATCACCTTACATCACAAAAAGTGTAATAGCAAGCGATCAAAATGTCAAATGCACCCCAAAATAGTGCCAATCAAACCGTCATCTCATCCCGCAAAAAATGAGACCCTACCTAAGATAATCGCCCAAAAACTGAAAAAACTATGGCTCTCAGAATATGGAGACACTAAAACATGATTTTTTTTTTGTTTCAAAAATGATATTATTGTGTAAAACTTACATAAATGAAAAAAAAGTATACATATTAGGTATCGCCGCATCTGTATCGACCGGCTCTATAAAAATATCACATGACCTAACCCCTCAGATGAACACCGTAAAAAATGTAAAATAAAAACTGTGCTAAATAAACCATTTTTTGTCACCTTACATCACAAAAAGTGTAATAGCAAGCGATCAAAAAGTCAAACGCACCCCAAAATGGTGCCAATAAAACCGTCATCTTATCCCGCAAAAATCATACCCTACCCAAGGTAATCGCCCAAAAACTGAAAAAATTATGGCTCTCAGACTATGGAAACACTAAAACATGATTTTTTTTGTTTCAAAAATGAAATCGTTGTGTAAAACGTACATAAATAAAAAAAAAAGTATACATATTAGGAATCGCTGCGTCCGTATCGACCGGCGCTATAAAAATATCACATGACCTAACCGCTCAGATGAACACCGTAAAAAAATTTAAATAAAAACTGTGCTAAATAAACCATTTTTTGTCACCTTACATCACAAAAAGTGTAATAGCAAGCGATCAAAAAGTCACACGCCCCCTAAAATAGTGCCAATAAAATCGTCATCTCATCCCGCAAAAATAATACCCTACCCAAGGTAATCGCCCAAAAACTCAAAACAATATGGCTCTCAGACTATGGAAACACTAAAACATGATTTTTTTGCTTCAAAGAAGAAATCATTGTGTAAAACTTATATAAATAAAAAAAAAGTATACATATTAGGTATCACCGCATCCGTGACAACCTGGTCTATAAAAATATCACATGATCTAACCTGTCAGATAAATTTTGTAAATAACAAAAAATAAAAACGGTGACAAAACAGCTATTTCTTGTTATCTTGCCTCACAAAAAGTGTAATATAGAGCAACCAAAAATCATATGTACCCTAAACTAGTACCAACAAAACCTTATCCCATAGTTTCTAAAATGGGGCCTTTTTTTGGAGTTTCTACTCTATGGGTGCCTCAGGGGGGCTTCAAATGGGACATGGTGTTAAAAAATACAGTCCAGCAAAATCTGCCTTCAAAAAACCGTATGGCATTCCTTTCCTTCTGCGCCCTGCCGTGTGCCCGTACAGCTGTTTACGACCACATATGGGGTGTTTCTGTAAACTACAGAATAAGGGCCATAAATATTGAGTTTGGTTTGGCTCTTAACCCTTGCTTTGTTACTGGGAAAAATGGATTAAAATGGAAAATTTCCCAAAAAATTTAAATTCTGAAATTTAATCTCCATTTACCAATAACTTTTGTGGAAGTTTGTAAAATCTGTTTTGAATACCTTGAGGGGTGTAGTTTCTTAGATGGGGTCACTTTTATGGAGTTTCTACTCTAGGGTTGCATCAGGGGGGCTTCAAATGGGACATGGTGTAAAAAAAAACAGTCCAGCAAAATCTGCCTTCCAAAAACCGTATGGCATTCCTTTCCTTCTGCGCCCTGCCGTGTGCCCGTACAGTATTTTACGACCACATATTGGGTGTTTCTGTAAACTACAGAATCAGGGCCATAAATATTGAGTTTGGTTTGGCTGTTAACCCTTGCTTTGTAACTGCAAAAAAATTATTAAAATGGAAAATCTGCCAAAAAAGTGAAATTTTGAAATTGTATCTCTATTTTCTATTAATTCTTGTGGAACACCTAAAGGGTTAACGACGTTTGTAAAATCAATTTTGAATACCTTGAGGGGTGTAGTTTCTTAGATGGGGTCACTTTTATGGAGTTTCTACTCTAGGGGTGTATCAGGGGGGCTTCAAATGGGACATGGTGTCAAAAAAAACAGTCCAGCAAAATCTGCCTTCCAAAAACCGTATGGCATTCCTTTCCTTCTGCGCCCTGCCGTGTGCCCGTACAGTAGTTTACGACCACATATGGGGTGTTTCTGTAAACTACAGAATCAGGACCATAAATATTGAGTTTGGTTTGGCTGTTAACCCTTTGTAACTGGAAAAAAATTATTAAAATGGAAAATGTGCCAAAAAAGTGAAATTTTGAAATTGTATCTCTATTTTCCATTAATTCTTGTGGAACACCTAAAGGGTTAACAAAGTTTGTAAAATCAGTTTTGAATACCTTGAGTGGTGTAGTTTATAGAATGGGATCGTTTTTCGGTGGTTTCTATTATGTAAGCCTCGCAGAGTGACTTCAGACCTGAACTGGTCCCTAAAAATTGGGTTTTTGAAAATTTATGAAAAATTTCAAGATTTGCTTCTAAACTTCTAAGCCTTGTAACATCCCCAAAAAATAAAATATTATTCCCAAAATAATCCAAACATGAAGTAGACATATGGGGAATGTAAAGTAATAACTATTTTTGGAGGTATTACTATGCATTATAGAAGTAGAGAAATTGAAACTTGGAAATTTGCTAATGTTTCAAATTTTTTGGTAAATTTGGCATTTTTTTATGCTAAAAATTTTAGCAGTGTCATGAAGTACAATATGTGACGAAAAAACAATTTCAGAACGGCCTGGGTAAGTAAAAGCGTTTTAAAGTTATCAGCTCTTAAAGTGACACTGGTCAGAGTTGCAAAATATGGCCAAGTTCCTAAGGTGAAATAGGGCTGAGTCCTTAAGGGGTTAAGATTGGCTTTGGAAGCTTCACGAGATGCCTTCAACATGTCTTCAGCAGACTCAGACATTTTCTTTTCCAATGTTTTAAGGGTCTCAAAATTTAAATAGACATCATCCTTCACTGCTATGTCTTGTTTTTGATGAGTCTTTCTATTACATCGTCGCTTACAGCTTTGTGTTTTTTTATCAGATGGTGCTTTGAGGACAAGGAATGGCTCCACAGCATCAGCGTCCTGGGGTCTTTTTTGTGGGAGTTCCCCACTTTCAGTTTTTTCTCCCAAGGACCGGCCTTGAGGGATTAGGGGCCCCTCATGTGCAACTTTTGGATAAGCAATAAAATTGGTTGCTGTCTTCTCAGCTGTGTCATGGCAGATGATGTGTTTTTTACGTCTTAAGGCAACTGACCTGAAGAAGCTCCTGGCCTGTGTCATGATGGTTCCTCATCAGAATACTCCATTTTTGATTTACTTTTCTGAATCGGGTCAGAAGGAATGAGCCAATCGACATGCAGGATGAGACATTATTGACCAGCAGCCGCCGATCAACATAGCGCCGACACCTATGAATCCTCATGATGGTGTCCAATCTTAATTCTGCAGTAGACTTACTGCACTACATACACATATTTAATGTACAGCACCGCAACCAGCCTATGTTCATATAAAACACTTGATAGATTATTAAAGAAACTCCCCAGTTTATTATTATATACACGATCAGATAGCTGTGATGACTTCTGGGTATAGAGGAAAGCTAGTCGGTATCTTCTTTTCCCTAGGGCCTACCTTCTCTTTTTTTTTTTTTGGGCAGTCAATAGTAAAGACACTATTTCCTTAAACTTTTCTTCATCTGAAATACATCGAAATTAACTAAACATTATGAAATTGGTGCGACCGTCCAAGAGAAGTACAGTAAAAGCTAGGGAGCCAAAGGTCCCAAACCAGTGGGAGGAATCCTTAACCAAGGTCCCCAGACCTTGTCAAATTTATCAGGACAACCTCGGGATAAATAGGTAAGCTTATAAAGTGGGAGTACCATATTCATCTCTCTAAGCCAGGCATTTTTGGTAGGCCTCTTTGGGTGCATCCAATTATATAGGATAATCTTTTTTGCATACTAGAGCAGTAGTTTAAATAAGGTCATCAATGAGCCCAAAGAGGCAAATCTTGGGATGTAGTATATTTGGCATGGTCAAATTTGTCTCTATAAACCCCAGGACATCTCTCCAATATGCCTGTAAGATAGTCCCAGAACATGTGTAGCATCGTGCCATCCGCCATACGGCCAGGACCTACCTTCTCAAAGTTGCTGCAAGGACCCCTATATTCAATCATCTGGTAGCATCTTGCTGCTGTGTGAGCAGGTAATATTTGAATGTATCTGTATGGTGGGCCCCCAAAATAAATTTTACTGGTGGGCCCTAGGCACCCCAGTGCAACACTGCCTGCCTCTGCCTGTTCAGATTGGATGCTATATATGGATATAAATCATCAGGTAATATCCAAATATATAATAAGGCAAATAAACATCAATAAAGATTACTCTGATCTTCAACCTTGAAAGAAGTTTATAAATTACTGCAATTAATAAATAAGTAATTATTGAAAAGATTACTGTTTCTGTAGCGCCAGATTACATTTATGAAATTGCCTTCTGAGTAGTTCCCCAATGCAAGTTCATTATTGCTATCTCTATATTTACAGATGGCGGTGTTCGACCTCTAGGTGAGAGGTGCACTCACAGGATACATGGTTCTAATGCTGTTCCATTACTAATCAGGTAATTCCCTCATGTGATGTTGGAAGTGTCTCCACAATGGACTCGTCTTGTCTTGCAGCAGTCAGATGTGTTCCCAGGCGCCTCATTTACAATTGACAATTGTCATCTTTCTGATCCCGCTTGGCCTCACATTTTAACTTTGTCACAACATGTGGTGGTCAAAAATGTAAAATATATTTTTTAATATGAAAAATATTTCCGTTATCTTGTACAGTGTTGCTAGGCTATTTGGAAAGAAATGCACATACAGATGTGATCTTTTAACAGATGTCATCTTCTTCACTCTGGCTCCTTATGGCAGAGGCATAACTTGAAGCTGTACTTGAAAAGATATATTACAAAGCAGGGGCATGGCTATGGTCTTTAAATATTAGTGGCACAAGCCCCAAAACACATGATTACAAACACCCCCACCCTACCGAACTGCCTGCCTATGGACTCCAGCCACTCAGTAAACCCCATTTATATGCCAGTTGTGCCGTTGCACCCTTTCTTCTTCTCAGGTTGTCTTAGACCCCAAATTCAGAAGCCTGCCATGCAATGTTTTAAGCTATGTGCCCAGATTGGAACTTTGCCATTTTTAAAAAGCCTTCTATGCAACGTTAACTGGTTATACCAAGGATTAATTGCCCAGTAAGAGACTTTTGTACTAAAGACTACTGTGATGGATTACAACTACTCAAGACCTGTTAACCAGGGATGCACTTTGCCTATGAAATCTGCTATACTTCATAAATTCAGCAGCTTTTCATGGACTATACACTTAAAAGATCAACACCCTTTTTGTCACCATCAAGTACTGAAGTCACAATGTTCCAATCCACTATGCAGTATATAATGTATGCTTTATTGTTGTGCATAACCCTTTTCTCTTTGCAGCAGTCAAGAGTAAAATTGTATGAGGTTATTGAAAAGTCATAACAGTATTATGAATATTGCCTTATTGTATGTGTGAGATCTTTTTTTTGTCCATTGGCAACTGCAGGCCTACGGGTTGAGAGTCAAATGCCGAGGTCAGCTTGGTTTAGGTGGGGGTGTATGCAGCATCCTGCTCCTAGAAATCATGTATACTGCAAAGTGTAAAAGTATACTGTCATCATTGCATGTACGTATTGTACTGTGTATTCCTGTAAGCAGCCACCACTAGATGGGGCCTGTGTCACCCTCTATATAAGGAGGAGTAAATCTAGTCAAAACCAGTTCAGTCAGAGAGAGCACAGTGTTAGAGCAAGCAGAAAGATGTGAAGCTGACATCCTAGCCACCCCTGGACCCAAGTACCAGCCATGGGGAGGCCTAAAGGAGAAAGGATCAACTGCCAGAAGCAGACCAGATAATAGAGAGGTGTAGAGCAAGACCTGTAGAGGTGAGCAGTCTACAATGGACTTATTTGACCCTATGGCATCCATGTTCAGGAGTTACCTCCAGTGCTTGAGCACACCCAAGTATAGTTTGGCCCACCTGTATGTACCGCCACATCCTTAGGAGGAAACGTGGATAAGCAACCTGTCAAGGAATGGAGCAGAGGAATTTGCCTGCCGTCAGGGAGAACCGCCCTGTTGGTTGTCAGAAGTAAATTATACACCCCGTGCCAGGATGCTTATCTGTACTGTCAGCTAGAGAAGTGCAGTATAAGGGAGATTGTCTAAAACATGTAAAGAGACACTGGTTTGGCCTATGGTTATCTATGCATCTGTGAGACCTTTACCATCTGAGGAGACTATATTTCTGCATCTGCATAACAGCGGTCCACAACAAGTGAGACCTGTCCTGAATTGTCTGCATCTTAAGATTCAGTAAAGAATTGTTTGCTGTTTGACCTGGAACCATTATTTCTATTCTACAGTTGCACCCAAGGGTACTGGTGTCATGAATCTCATGGACCCTGCCTTCCCTGCACCTAAAACCCATACCAACAAGGGCACCTCGACTACCATCCAACAGAAGAACCCCTTTAACCCATAGAGTGCCCTGAAGGATTCCGGTGTCTTCCTTCCCATCACTGCACACTGGCCCAGGGAGCTTCAGGAAACTGTGAGTACGACTACTTTACCCATCTGGCCACCCACACTCACGTGTGCCCTTGCGGCCTGGTCCCTGTACATAGAAAAGCCACCATAGAAAAGGGAGCTGCAGTAAGCAAGCAAATATCAGCCTATTGTATATGTTGTAATTACCAATATAGATTCTATCATTTTGTTTGTACTTAGTAGCAATCGCCTATTGCATCAGGTATTTATCTCACACTTATGGCCACATTTATGCAGAGATTACAACACAACCACATCATTACCATAGACTTAACTATAGTGATTTTCTTGGATATAAGCCAATGTTCTCCCATAGGCTTTACACGTGGAGCAGAACATATGAGCTTGGATTACACAATTATTAATGAAATATAGCTTGAGCCGAAAAGAGGAAGTGGAACATTCTGAAATATTTCCATAATAAAATCACATGGTCATATCTCTTCACTTCCTTAAATGACGTACATGAAACAATGTGACAGTAGGACAAATATTCTCTATATATTGTTATCTCTTGTACCTACGGTCAATAACTCAAATGAGTTCAATTCCAATTAGGAGATAAAGAAGTTGGAAACCCCTGTTCTGCATAAACAAATCATATTGCAGCCAGGGACTGGAAAGCAGAGGGACATATCTAACCAAACAGGTCTTCCCACATATTTCAGGCTTGCGTGCCATCAAGATGACCTCTTTGTCTTGACACATGAAGACAACACTGCCGCAGCTGCTCTCTTCATATTCCATTTGTATATCAGAAAAATTGTACGAACACATAGTTTTAAATATATAAACACTACAAAAAAAGTTAGGGATATTTGGGTTTTGGCTGAAATGTATGTAAAATTTAAAAAGTTCACGCTACAGTGATATTATAATATGAAAGTAGGGCATTTAAGTAGAAGCATGCAATGGTGATTTCCTCATCTCAAGCAATTAATTGAAACAAAAGCCAACAACAGTGGTGGGTATACCCCCACAAAAAGTATCAGTCTCAAAAACTTGTCATGTGGCCTTGAGCATCCATTACAGCTTGACAACAATCTATTATGCTGTTAACAAGTTGACTTATTGTCTGCTGAGGCATGGCATTCCACTGTTCTTGAAGTGTGGCCCTTAGGGTCATTGAGGTTCTAGGGTACAGAGTTACAAGTCTCTACACGGGGACTCAGCTGATCCCATAGATTTTAAATGGGATTCAGGTATGGAGAAAGTGCAGGCCACTTCATTTTAGGTACCCTAGTCTCCAGCAGCCGTTCCCTAATTATGAGACCTCTATGAGCTGGCTCATTGTCGTCCATGAAGAAAAAATTAGGCCTGTGTTGATTATGCAGAGGCACAATGACTGGATTAATGATGTTATTCAAGTAGCATGTGCTTGTCACTGTACTATTTACAAAGTGTAGGGCAGTTATGTATTGACTAGATACACCTGCCCACACTGTTACACCACCACCACCAAAGTCTCATCAGTGGCTGATGCACAGCGCTCTCCGTGATGTCTCCAACATCATTGGCGACCATCATTTCTGCTCAGCATGAATGGACTTTCATCAGTTGACAGCACTGAGGCCCACTGGTCCCCAGTCCAGCGTAGATGCTCCCTGGCCCATGCAAGACGATGACGCCTGTGATCAGTTACACTTGCAGGTCATCTAGCATGCAGACCATGGTGATGTAAACAGTTTAGAATGGTCTGATGTGACACTTGGGTGCCTCTCACCTCTCTTAAATGTGTCTGTATTTGTGTGGCATTCATCATCCAGTTCCGCAGGCCATTGTTCACAATGAAGCGGTCATCAGACCATTTTACTTTTTTCACCTTTGTGATGTTGCGTCCTTGTGCTAAAATTAGTCAAATCAAGTTATCCCCATCAATCTGTACTCAATACTCTAATACCCCAACATCCCATAATGAGAAAGTGAAAACAACATTTTGACATTTTTGCTAATTTATGTCACATGGACATAAGCATTCAGATCCTTTGCTATGATAATAGAAATTTAGCTTTGGGGTCTCCCATTTGTCTTGATCATCTTTAGATGTTTCTACACCTTGATTGGAGTCCACATGTAGTAAATGCAGTTGATTGGACATGATTTAGAAAGACACAGTTCTGTCTATATAAGGTCTCAAAGTTGACAATGCATATCAGAGCAAAAACCAAGCCCGAGGAGGAAAAAAACTGCCTTTAGAGCTCAGAGACAGGATTGTGTGGCAGCTCAGATCTGGAGAAGGGTACATAAAATTTCCATTGCACTGAAGTTCCCAAGAGGACAGTGGCCTCCATAATTCTTAAATTGAAGATTTTTGGAACAACCAGGACTCTTCCTGGAGCTGGCCACCCCACCAAAGTAAGTAATCAGGGGATAAGGGCCTTGGTAAGAGAGGTGACCAAGAATCCAATGGTCACTCTGGCTCAGCTCCAAAGATCCTGTGGGCATATGTATAAACTTCCAGAAGGTCAACCATAACTGCAGCACTCCACCAATCTGGACTTTATGGCAGGGTGGACAGACAGAAGGCTTTCCTCAGTAAAAGATCCATGAAGGATCATCCTAGAGTTTGAAAAAATTGCACCAAAAGGACTCTCAGACTAGAGAAACAAGATTCTCTGGTCTGATGAAACCAATATTTAACTTTTTGGCCTCAATTCTAAGCAGTGGCGTACATAGAGAAGTAAGGGCCCCATAGCAAGGATGAAACCAGGACCCCCACACAGGACAGAAGGGTTTCTGCCTAAACCCTTTTCAATGACCCTTGGGCCATTTTCTCCACTGCCTTATTTGCTAAAAGTTGTTTCTTTAGAGGGTACAGTCCTGACCAAGTTTTCACCCCCAGTAGAAGAGGAGATAATCCCAACTGGGCCCCATAGCAGTCGCATGGTCTGCCGCTATTGTAGTTACGCCCCTGATTCTAAGCATTATGTTTGGACGAAACCAGGCACTGCCCAGCAAAGCATGGTGGTGGCAGCATCATGCTGTGGGGGTGTTTTTCAGTAGCTGGGACAGGGAGAGTGGTCGGGGTTGAGGGAAAGCAGAATGGAGCAAAGTACAAAGATATTCCTAATAAAAACCTAATCCAGTGTACTCTGGACATCACATTGGGCATAAAGTTCACCTTCCAACAAGACAATGACCCTAAGCACTGAGTAAAATACTTAAACTGACATTCAAAAGTATGGGCACCCCTGGTCAAAAATACTGTTACTGTGAACAGTTAAGCAAGTTGAAGATGAAATGATCTCCAAAAGGTATAAAGTTAAAGACGAAACACACTTTTCAGCATTTTCAGCAATATCAGTGTATTATTTTAGTTTTGCCAAATTTTAGAGTGAAAAAAAGGAAAGGAGTACCGTGCAAAAGTATGGGAACCCAAGGAGATTTGAGAGCTCAGATAACTTTGACCAAGGTCTCAGAACTTTAATAGCTTGTTAGGGTTAAGGCTTGTTCACAGTCATCATTAGGAAAGGCCAGGTGATGCAAATTTTAAAGCTTTATAAATTAAATACCCAGACTCCTTTACCCTTGTCCCAAAAAACAGTAGCCATGGGTTCTTCTAAGCAGCTTCCTAAAACTCTGAAAATGAAAGGCCCACAAAACAGGAGAAGGCTATATATAAGAAGATAGCAAAGCGTGGCATTAGAAAGTACAACTTGTCCTGTAAAAAGCCCCATGTGAATGGAAAAATAAAAAGTTATGGCTCTGGGAAGGGAGGGAGCGAGGGACGCAGGCGTCAGGGACCAGGTAAGAATGTTCTGTATGAGGGACCCGGGAATTTCGGGGGTGTTTACAGGATCAGATAACCACTTTAACCCTTTACTGATGTGGGGATTTTCTCTTTTTTTGCTTTTTCTTTTTTCGCTCCCTCCATCCCAGAGCCATAACTTTTTTATTTTTCCATTCACATAGCCATATGGGGCTTGTTTTTTTGCAGGACAGTTGTACTTTCTAATGCAACCATTTAATATTGCATAGGATGTACTGTACCAAATGAGGTGCAATTCTGCCTCAGTTTTACATTTTTTTTTTTTTACGATGTTTCTTTTCATTGCCTCATTTTGACCCCCATACCTTTTTTTATACACTGAACAAAAATATAAACGCAACACTTTCGGTTTTGCTCCCATTTTGCATGAGCTGAACTCAAAAATCTAAAACATTTTGAATAGCTGTGCGAATATTGGCAGGAACTGGAACACGCTGTCGTATACGCTGATCCAGAGCATCCCAAACATGCTCAATGGGTGACATGTCCAGTGAGTATGCTGGCCATGCAAGAACTGGGATGTTTTTAGCTTCCAGGAATTGTGTACAGATCCTTGCAATATGGGGCCTGCATTATCATGCTGCAACATGAGGTGATGGTCGTGGATGAATAGCACAACAATGGGCCTCAGAATCTCGTCACGGTATCTCTGTGCATTCAAAATGCCATCAATAAAATGCACCTGTGTTTGTTGTCCATAACATACGCCTGCCCATACCATAACCCCACCACCACCATGGGCCACTCGATCCACAACGTTGACGTCAGCAAGCAAACTACTCACCCACACAACGCCACACATGCTGTCTGCCATCTGCCCTGAACAGTGAAAACCGGGACTCATCTGTGAACAGAACGCCTCTCCAACGTGCCAGATGCCATCGAATGTGAGCATTTGCCTACTCAAGTCGGTTGCAACGACGAACTGCAGTCAGGTCCAGACCCCGATAAGGACGACAAGCATGCAGATGAGCTTCCCTGAGACGTTTTCTGACAGTTTATTCAGAAATTCTTTGGTTATGCAAACCGATTGCAGCTGCAGCTGGTCTCAGACGATCATGGAGGTGAACATGCTGTATGTGGAGGTCCTGGGCTGGTGTGGTTACACGTGGTCTGCGGTTGTGGGGCCGGTTGGATGTACTGCCAAATTCTCTGAAACGCCTTTGGAGATGGCTTATGGTAAAAAAAAATGGTAGACAGCTCTGGTAGACATTCTTGCAGTCAGCATGCCAATTGCATGCTTCCTCAAACGTTGCGACATCTGTGGCATTGTGCTGTGTGATCAAACTTCACATTTCAGAGTGGCCTTTTATTGTGTGCAATATTCATGCTGTCTAATCAGCACCTTTTTATGCCACACCTGTGAGGTGGGATGGATTATCTCGGGAAAGGAGAAGTGCTCACTAACACAGATTTCGACAGGTTTGTGAACAATATTTGAGAGTAATGGGTCTTTTGTGTATGTAGAAAATGTTTCAGATCTTTGAGTTCAGCTCATGCAAAATGGGAGCAAAACCGAAAGCGTTGCGTTTATATTTTTGTTCAGTGTAGTTATGTCTACAGAGATGTGTGGGGGCAAATATTTTTCAGGACCATCTGAAGTTTATGATAATACCATTTAGGCATGTGTATGACTTTTTGATCACTTTTTATTAAATTTTTTTGGGAGATAAAGTGATGAAAAACTGCGAATCAGCCGTTTTTATTTTATTCTGTTACGTCATTCCCCATAATAGTACGGGCGTTTTTTTAAATCGTTTATTTATTTTGATTTTGTTAAAAAGGGGGTGATTTGAATTTTAATATTTTTAAATTTTTTTATATTTTTCTAAACTTTATATACTTTTTTTAAAAACTTTTTGTTAAGTGCTTAATGGACCACAATGTGCAATCATCAGATTGCTACTTGTACAGAATAATAGAATTTAGCTCAATTATTCTGTACTGAAATTTCTATATCCCAGTTCAGTGCTGCCACCTGCTGGACTGAACTGGGATATACTAATTATGAGCCTGGAAGCCTAGCTCTGGCTCATTATTAGAACAGGGCGCTTTCCCCAATCTCTGCCAGGAGAAAGCATGCCTGACCCGGAAGCGCGCTCTTATGGATTTTAGTCCTCTGTCTATGTTCAGCATTACTGTCAATCACGGACATTAGCTGCTGTTTCATACAGCAGGCACCCGGTGGCTATGGCACTATCTCTGCTCTGGAGGATGTCGGGAAGGGGTTAAAATACAAAAGGAATGTGTCATCTTTAATTTTATGCCTTTTAGAGATCTTTTCATCTCCAACTTGCTTAGGGCTCTTTCACACTTGCGTTGTCCGGATCCGGCGTGTACTCCATTTGCCGGAGGTTCCCGCCGGATCCGGAAAAACGCAAGTGAACTGAAAGCATTTGAAGACGGATCCGTCTTCAAAATGCGTTCAGTGTTGCTATGGCACCCAGGACGCTATTAAAGTCCTGGTTGCCATAGTAGTAGTGGGGAGCGGGGGAGCAGTATACTTACAGTCCGTGCGGCTCCCGGGGCGCTCCAGAATGACGTCAGAGCGCCCCATGCGCATGGATGACGTGTCCATGTGATCACGTCATCCATGCGAGTGGGGCGCCCTGACGTCACTCTGGAGCGCCCGGGGAGCCGCACGGACGGTAAGTATACTGCTCCCCACTACACTTTACCATGGCTGCCAGGACTTTAGCGTCCTGGCAGCCATGGTAACCATTCAGAAAAAGCTAAACGTCGGATCCGGCAATGCGCCGAAACTACGTTTAGCTTAAGGCCGGATCCGGATTAATGCCTTTCAATGGGCATTAATTCCGGATCCGGCCTTGCGGCAAGTGTTCAGGATTTTTGGCTGGAGCAAAAAGCGCAGCATGCTGCAGTATTTTCTCCGGCCAAAAAACGTTCCGGTCCGGAACTGAAGACATCCTGATGCATCCTGAACGGATTTCTCTCCATTCAGAATGCATTAGGATAAAACTGATCAGGATTCTTCCGGCATAGAGCCCCGACGACGGAACTCTATGCCAGAAGAAAAGAACGCAAGTGTGAAAGGGCCCTTAACCATTCACAGTAACAGAAATTTTGACATGGGGTGCCTAATCTTTTGCTGTATGTCAATGCAATATTTTAGTTCTCCCTAAAGATTTCGAACATTCCGTTTTTACTTTGTCATTATGGGGGATTCAGTGGAAATTTATAGGTGAAAACTAGATTTTTTTGTTTTTGTTTTAGCACAAGGCCAGAACATAACAAAATGTGAAATAAGTCAAAAGGTGTGAAGACTTTCCGAATGCATTATATATTGTACAACAAAGCTAGAACCAGCCCTGTACCTCATATGGATCCAGAGCTCTCCCAATTAATTGTTTCAATTGCTCTACTAGATTTGTGACGTGTCCTTTCTGATGCAGCTATTTCCCTATCACAGCTTAGGGGGCATGTCCTCTCCCAGGGGTTGTGTCTTTACTGCTGGAACTCTCTCCCTGTAACTGTCATAACTTCTGACAGTAGATTTAGTTAGTGGCAGTTTAAGAACATGCTACTGAGGTGGATGAAGAAACAGGAAAAAGGATCCAGATGCTGGTTTGAAAATTGTAGAATACATTTTGTGGGACAACCCCTTTTGAATATGTTGAATATACCTATATTAATGAATGTAGCTATGAGATGGCAGCAGGGCATGTGCCCAGGTTATTCGGGACCAAACAAGACACTTTTCCCAGGTGAAGGACAGCCTAGATATGATTCTGCCCGTATGGGCCAAGTGTGGTCTGAACAGAGCATTATCTAGCTGATCAAACTGCGGCCCTCCAGCTGTTGTAAAACGACAACTCCCACAATGCCCTGCTGTAGGCTGATACCTGTAGGCTGTTCGGGCATGCTGGGAGTTGTAGTTTTGCAACAGCTGGAAGGCTGCAGTTTGAGGATGCCTGAACTAGACCATGGATCAGCAACCATCGGCACGCCAGCTGCTGGGAAACTACAACTCCCAGCGTGCAACATGCTCGGTTGTTCTTTTAACTCCCATGGAAGTGAATAGGGCACTATGGGAATTGTAGTTTCAGAACAGCTGGAGTGCCAAAGGTTGCTGATCCCCGAACTAGACAACTGGATAAGATTAGATTGCTCCCTCCCTTATTTGGAACAGATTCACCCTTTATTTGCCCAACTTTTGGTCAATTTTAGACCTCTGTCACCTGCCCTGTTGCTATATCCACTATCCATTGTATGCAACATATGCAGGCCTGGATTGGTCCAATGACCTGTTGGCCCCATAAGTTATTATAGGGACTCCTGCAATTAATATGAGTTTTTTAAATAATATAATTAAATCAGGGAAAAGTTTATTATGTAATTGCCTGTTGTGGTCACCTTTAAGAAATAGTCACGCATGTGGTTAGGTCTGCCGCCTTACCTTGCAGGGACTAGGGGCTCAGTACTTTACAAGGAAAATTAGTTCATGCAATTTTCATAGACTCATGGCCATTTTATGTACCTTGTTTCATTATAAAGCGATTGTTGTTGGGAATAGTGCTGAGAGTGCTATGATCTAACAGAGAAGACTTGGCAATTGTTAGGCCTCTTGCACACAGCTGTTGTGGGTTTGTTCCGTGCATTGGGGACTACAATTTACGGTCCCCAATGCACGGGCAACGTCCGTGCGTCGGCCGGGACAGATCAAGACCCATTCAACTTGAATGGGTCTGTGATCCGCCCGCACCGCAAAAAAGTTATGTTTTTTTGCAGTGCGGAGGCAAGGACAAAAACACAACGGAAGCCCTCTGTAGTGCTTCTGTGGGGTTCCGATCCGTGCTTCTGTTCCGCATCTCCGTGATTGCGGACCCATTGAAGTGAATGGGTCCGCATCCGTGATGCGGAGTGCACACAGGTCGTGTGCAAGAGGCCTTAGGCCTAGTTCACACGAACGTATGGCTTTTATAGTTTTTTGCGGTCCGTTTTTCACGGATCCGTTGTCCCGTTTTTGAGTTCCGTTGTGTTTCCGTTCCGTTTTTCAGTATGGCATATACATTATGCAGTAATTACATAGAAAAAATTGGGCTAGGCATAACATTTTCAATAGATGGTTCCGCAAAAACGGAACGGATACGGAAGACATACGGCTGCATTTCCATATGTGTTCCATTTTTTTTGCGGACCCATTGATTTGAATGGAGCCACGGAACGTGATTTGCGGGCAATAATAGGACATGTTCTATCTTTCAACGGAACGGAAAAACGGAAATACGGAAACGGAATGCTTACGGAACACATTCCGTTTTTAATGCGGAACCATTGAAATGAATGGTTCCGTATACGGACCGTATACTGAACATAAAAAAACGGCCCGTACACTCGCAAAAAAAACAATCGTGTGAACTAGGCCTTAGGCCTTTTTCACGCGACCGTTTTTTTTTTTCCGTTTTGCGGGCCGTTTTTTGCGTTCCGTATACGGTCCGTATACGGAACCATTCATTTCAATGGTTCCGCAAAAAAACGTTTCCGTATTTCCGTTTTTCCGTTCCGTTGAAAGATAGAACATGTCCTATATTTGGCCGCAAATCACGTTCCATGGCTCCATTAAAGTCTATGGGTCCGCAAAAAAACGGAATGCATACGGAAATGCATCCGTATGTCTTCCGTATCCGTTCCGTTTTTTGCGGAACCATCTATTGAAAATGTTATGCCCAGCCCAATTTTTTCTATGAAATTACTGTATACTGGATATGCCATACGGAAAAACGGAACGGAAACGGAAACACAACGGAAACACAACGGAAACAAAAAACTGAACAACGGATCCGTTTAAAACGGACCGCAAAACACTGAAAAAGCCATACTGTCGTGTGAAAGAGGCTTTAGGGTGAGAAATTGGAAAAAGTGCTGTGTAAACAAGGGCCTGCATCCTGGCTGTGGGTCACCCAAGGTTGAAAAGCATCAATTTTGACGTAAATTTGTTTTCCCTTAGTCCTAACAGCAGCACAAGTGGGGTATTTGCCCCTGTGAAGCTGGTCAGGACAGGCGGAATTTTTAATGAACAAAAAAATTTCTGCCTAAGTATCCTAATTAGTAATTAACTAATTAAGCCCCTACCCCATATAACCCGGCCCCAACTGGACGGGGTTGCTTTATAACAAGTAAATGATAAATCACACAAGGGGAGGGAAATTTGTGTGCTGTTAGGACTAAGGGAAAACAAATTTACGTCAAAATTGACGCTTCCCTTACGTCCTAACCAGCAGCACAAGTGGGGAAGTAGCAAGAAACCTCACCCAAATTGGGAGGGCTCCCTACTCCCCTCTCAGTAGAGGGCAGCACTTAAAACGGATTGTCCAAAGGCCATTCCCTCTGCCTGTCTAGCCTCTAGACGATAATGCGAGATGAAGGTGTTCAGAGAACTCCACGAAGCGGCTGCACAAATCTGATCTAAGGGGATCAGTTTCTTCTCTGCATAAGAGGTGGATACAGCCCTGGTAGAATTGGCGGAGACAAAGGAAGGAGGCGTCAAATCTTGGGACAGAAAGGCCAGACGGATTGCTTCTTTAATCCACCTGCTCAGAGTGGGTTTGGAGGCCTTCAGACCCCTGTTTTTCCCTGCATAGGTCAGAAGGAGGTTTTCCGATCTTCTAAATTCGCTTGTTCTGTCCAAATATATTCTAAGACCTCTTGAGATGTTTAATGTACGGAGCCTTTCCTCCTCGGGAGAAGTCGCAGCCGGTGAAAAAGTGGGCAGACATATCGTCTGATTGATATTAGAAAAAGTAGGAACCTTCGGTAAAAAGGTTGGCAAAAACCTTAACAGGACCTTGTCCTGAAGGATTTTTAAATAGGGCTCAGAAGCCCCCAGAGCCTGAAGTTCCCCAATTCTCTTAGCTGATGTGATAGCTAGTAAGAATGTGATCTTTAGGGATAGGAACCTCAAGTCCACCTCATTTAAAGGCTCAAAAGGGGGGACACATAACCCTTTTAGAACCACCGTTAAATCCCACTGTGGGATTGGTCTCAGGATTCTGTGTTTAAGCCTTTCGGCTCCCTTCAGGAACCTCTTGATTAGGGGGTCCTGATAAATCGGTCTGCTAAGGCATGCCGATAAGGCAGAGACGTGAGCTCTGAGAGTAGATGGGCTTAGACTCTTGTCTAGACCATCCTGGAGGAATTGTAGAATAGCGGAGAGAGGAGGGTCTGAGGCAACTACCTCTCTGTTATTACACCATTGCAGGAATATTCTGTAGATTCTAGAATACTTCTTGCTTGTAGATTCCGCTCTGGAGTGAGAAATTGTTCTCAGGACCTCCACAGATAACCCTCTAGCTTCTAGAAGGGACCTGTCAATCTCCAGGCTGTCAGATTGAGCCTCCTCAGATCTAGACAGGGACCTGTGTCCTGATACACAAGGTCCTGTATTAGGGGAAGTCTCCAATAATTGCCCTGACTCATCTGCATGAGCTGGGTGAACTGAGACCTCTTTGGCCAGAATGGCATGATGGCGATCACCGAGGTCTGGTCTTGCTTTATCTTCATCAATACCCTCGGTATCATGGAAATTGGAGGGAAGATGTATGCCTGCCTGAACCTCCAAGTTATGGACAGAGCGTCTATCGCTACCGGGTTGTCCTCCCTGTAAAGGGAACAGAACTTGCTCACCTTGGCGTTCAATCGGGTAGCCATCAGGTCGATTTCCGGGGTGCCCCACCACTGGACAATCATGGAGAAGATACTCTTGTTCAGGGACCACTCCCCTGGAACTGGTAGACCCCGACTCAGGCGATCTGCGACCACATTGAGATCCCCTTTGATATAGACTGCCATTAGGTGGGACAGGTTGACCTCTGCCCAAGAGAGAATAGAACCCACCTCCCTCAGGAGGGTTTGGGATTTCGTCCCTCCCTGTCTGTTCAGGTAAGCGACCACAGTTGTGTTGTCTGTCCGGACTCTCACCGCCTGACTGCGGATGAGAGGAGCAAAATGAAGGAGGGCTAGTTTGAACGCTCTCAGCTCTCTCCAATTGGATGAGACGATTCTCTCCTGGGGATTCCAAGTACCTCGTACTGGGTTGTCCTCCAGATGGGCCCCCCAGCCCAGCAGTGAAGCGTCCGTGGTCAGCGTGACCCAACGAGGTTGGATCAGAGACCTCCCATCTTTTAGGTTCTTCCACCACTTGAGCGAAGAACGGACTTCTACCGACAGGGAGTGCATTCTGTCTAGGTCTTTGGGCTTGCGACTCCAAGCTGCTAAGACCTCCTCCTGAAGGGGGCGTAAGTGCCATAAGGCCCAAGGAACTGCCTCTGCAGATGCTGACATGTGGCCTAACATCCTCATAAGAACCCTTATGGAGACTCGTTTAGGCGGTATAAGAGACTGTGCAGCTTTTATTACTCTGTCCCTCCTCTGTGGGGACAGGTACAGGGTCATCAGTTGTGAATCGATCACAAACCCCAAGAACGTTCTCGTGGTTGAGGGGACTAAGTGCGACTTGTCCCAATTTATCAACCAACCCAGACCCTGGAGAATCTGGAGAGCTTGTTGAAGCTGACTGCAGGACGTCTGCGTTTGCGGCTTTTAAAAGCCAATCGTCCAAGTACGGTACGACCTCTAGCCCAAGAAGTCTTAATTGGGCAACCACAGGAGCCACTACCTTTGTGAAGGTGTGCGGAGCTGAGGATATGCCGAAGGGCAATACAGCAAACTGGTAGTGCTTCACTACCCCTTGCAAGGCCACAGCAACTCTGAGATATTTCCTGTGTGCTGGGCAGATGGGAACATGAAGGTAAGCATCCTTCAGGTCTATAGTTACCATCATATTTCCTGGGTTCAGGATGTTTATTACAGAGCGAATGGTTTCCATCCGGAAACGCTTCTTCCTGATGAAACGATTTAGATAACGTAAATCGATGATCATCCGCCAGTCTCCTGATGGTTTTGGTACCAGAAAGATGGGGGAATAAACCCCCTGCCGCCACTCGCGAGGAGGAACCTCCTCTAATGCTCCTTTCTGTATATACTGGAGAACCGAGTCTTCCAGGATTAATTGTTTGTCGGGTGCTAAAGTCCTTGTTAGGACGAACTTGTCCCGAGGAAGGGAAATTAAATCTATAGTGTACCCTGATGCTATCACTTGTAGCACCCAAGGGTCTGGAATTTTACCACATGACAGGAGGCTTCCTATTTTGCATTAAACTCTCTTTACTAACTCCATATAGCAGTAAAGAAAAGAGAAAAAACGATGACCAATCAAAATGCAATAGGAGGTATATAATGCACTGCGGTGAAACTCCTCCTCCTCTTTCTTTACTGCTCCATCAAGCAGACAGGTCAGAGTTTTCAGCTCTTCTATTCATACTTGTTTTAACATGTTTTAACCTTTGGTTATGAGAGGGGTTTTGATACTAGGGGTTTACTTATCTCCCAGTGTGGGGTTTTGTCGGGACAGGTGTTTTTTCTTTATCCGGCTCACTGCGCTTTGGCCTTTTCGGCCAGGCCGGTCCGCCGTTTACCCTCGGCGGTTTCGTCTCCCCTCTCCCTCCCCTGGGGTAACGCTCACCCCGTTTACATAACATAATCTATCTTACAACGTTCCTACCTGACCTCTCTTCTCCCGGCGCGCGCGGGATTTTTCGCCGCCAGACGTCTGTAGCGGCCATCCGAGATCTCGCGAGATCTGAGGCCGCCATCTTGGATGACGCCGTGTCTTTGCTCATCCGACGTTCGGCTGTGACCAGCATTTCCAGCTTGTCAGCCTACTCTTCGGCACTCAGGTGGGGGTCGCCAGGTCAGTACCGGAGTCTGTATTGCTGCTCTCTAGGGTTGAATACCCGGTGCTTCAGGGTGAGGCCCTGTTTGCTTACTGCTGCTAACGTGGTGTGACTCATACATCCACAGTTACCTGGGTGTAACCCAGAGACAAAAAAAACCAATTACCCTGCTGGGGTTATAGGTACTGCTGGTACCATATTTTCCATACAGACCGACCCCTAGCCCTCCCTGCCCTGTGCCGTGTGCCATCAAAGAACATCCGCCATGGATCAGAGCGCGGCAAATTTTCAGGCCATGATAAATGAGGCTGTGGCGGCCTCCATGGAGAAGGCTCTCTCCAGGGTTATGACGGCCTCTACCGATCAACTGAAGAACCCCACGGTGGCCCAAGCCCAGGACTACGATTCAGAGGCTTCAGGATCCCAGGCCTGTGCCGAAGCCCGACCACCTAAACGCCACTGGAAAGGTGATAAGGGGACCACCAACTCAGACAGGGGCAAGGCGCCTAAGCATAGCCGTAATGTTCCCTCCGCTCCCTCTCCAAGACATCATTACTCCTCGGACGAGGAGGATAAGCTTCCGCCTTCCATGAATATCGTGGATTCGTGGCAAGCCGCGGACTCCGACTCTCCAGAAGACTTTTGGGGATCGGACGACGGTTCACAGACCGGATTTCGTCAGGACGGTCTTACTGACCACAGGCCTCTTCAGGACGACCCAGTACCAACACTGGACGAAGAGGAAGCCATCTTAGACCCCTCAGGCCAACGTCTTTTTGACCCTAGAAACATCCGCCACCCGCGTTCAGGGGACTGGACACCGCCTGAGCACTTAGCAAAGTTTATGCACCTGTGGCTGCGCAAGCCTATGGACAAGACGGTGCGCAACCGTCTGCGTTCCGAGTGTCCTCGTCCTTCACTACCCGATCTAGTGGCTCAGACACCGGAATTTGATCAAGTCATGACCACCTTTATGTCTAGAGGAGGTCGCGATCCCCGTAAAGGGGTAGAAAAGGCATTCCATGGGGCTCAAGACAAATTACTGGACTCCATCGGTCCACTTTCCCGCATCTTATACTTGGCGGATGACGCCCTCACGCGAGCTGACCAGTTCGATACCAATATGGTCCGTGAATGGGCGCACGATATTCGCGAATGGGCACAGTGATGCTTCTGCTTCGTGGGTAACGCCAACGTATCCCTCTCCGCTGAGAGGAGAAAAGCAGCACTACTCCGCTTAGACGGAAAGTTGGTGGAATTGGGCACCAAGGAACTTGGACCACTGGCACAGGGCAAGCTCTTCGGGGACGCCTTCTTGAAGGAGCTCAACAGGCATGTGAATGTCTTCACGTCACTCAACAAAGCACAGACCTCTATGAAACGAGTCTTCAAGGGCAACCCCCAAAGGGGTGTTTTTGGAAGGGCTGGCCGCTACAGGGGCCGTGCAGCCAGCCGCTTCTGGCCTTTAGGCCCCCGATCACAGAGACCCCAGCCGTTTTACCCAGAAGTGGGCTACAGACAGCCTCCCTCCTTCACCAGAGGAGCCGACAGAGGTCGGGGATCACGTTTCCGTGGCAGAACACGTTTCAACTCCACAGGTAAGTCTTTGGTCTCAGGTACCCCTCGCCAATCTTACTGCAGGTCGTATTTCTCGTTATTTTCAGAACTGGGCGACTATCTCGACAGACGCTTGGATCCTTCAGACGGTGCGCGGCTACATCATAGACTTCGTGGGTTTCCCGGAGCAGACGGTCCCGCCACGTTCTTTAAACTGCTCCACGGAAGACGGCCAGCTCATCGAACACGAGTTGCAGGAGCTCCGCTCGAAGGGAGCAATAGAACCGGCTCACGACCAGGGGGGGTTTTTCAGCAATATCTTCCTGGTGAAGAAGAAGACCGGGGACTTCAGGCCAGTCATAAATTTAAGGAGGCTCAACGCCTTCGTTCTATACAGGCACTTCAAAATGGAGGGCATCCACCTCCTAAGGGACCTCCTCCAGGACGGAGATTGGTTCACAAGACTGGACCTCAAGGACGCGTATCTGTCGGTGCCCGTCCATATGGCCTACCGACGTTTCCTCAGGTTTCTATGGCAGGACCTCCCCTGGCAGTTCACATGTCTTCCATTCGGCCTCAGTTCAGCTCCATGGTGTTTCACCAAGCTGCTGAAGCCAGTGGTCGCTCATCTACGCACACAAGGAATTCGGTGCATTATTTACCTGGACGACCTGCTTCTGTTTTGCTCAGACAAGTCCAGACTGGGTCTACACACACGCTTTACCGTGGATTTCCTGACATCTCTGGGTTTCGTGGTAAACTTCATGAAGTCAGAACTATACCCAAGGCAGACGGTACAGTTTTTGGGCTTCGTGATAGACTCCAAGTCCAGCACGTTAAGTCTGCCAGCGTCAAAGATCACGGCCATCAAAAAGGAACTACGCAGGGTCATTCGGTGTCACTCCATTCCACTACGTGCTCTGGCTCGGATTGTAGGTCTACTTTCCGCTTCCATCCAGGCCATATTCCCGGGACCGCTTCACTACAGGGCGATGCAGCGTCTGAAGACCTCCTTTCTCCACCGGAATCCTTCCTATGATCAAACGATCCCGATAACGGAAGAGGTCAGGGAGGAGTTCAGGTGGTGGCTCGACAGTATGGAGGCATGGAACGGCCGGGCCATCTTCGGGAACTCGCCCGACATCGTTCTGGAATCGGATGCCAGCCTTTGGGGTTGGGGTGCAACGGACGGAGGCGAGTCTACAGGAGGCGCCTGGTCCTCTCAAGAGACCTTTCTCCACATCAACTGTCTGGAACTCCTCGCAGGGTCATTCGCAATCCGCAGTCTGGCAAAGGGCAGATCAGACTGTTGCATTCTTCTCCGAATGGACAACATCTCGGCGGTTCGTTATATCAACCGACTGGGCGGAGCCCGGTCTCGACTCCTATCCGAAATAACGAAGGAGATATTCGACTTCTGCCTTCCCCGCAATATCTCGCTCAAAGCGGAGTACCTTCCGGGGGAAACGAATCTGACAGCGGACTGGTTTTCACGTCATTGGTGGGACAACAGCGACTGGAGACTGGATCCTCGGATCTTCCGAAGGCTCTCTACCAAAAGGGGCCCCTTCAGGCTGGATCTGTTTGCCTCCCGCAACAACAGACAGACTCAGGATTATTTCAGCTGGCTCCCGGATCCGGAGAGCAGGGCAGTGGACGCGTTTCTCCAGCAATGGCCAGTCGTAGGGGCGTACGCTTTTCCCCCATTCTCCATGATAGCGAGGACGATTCAGTACCTGAGGAGTCAACGTGTCTCTCTGCTTCTCATCGCCCCCCTTTGGCGGAGTCAACCGTGGTTCCCGGACCTCTTAGCGCTGTCCTACACCGATCCACTACTCCTACCATCATATCCGTTACTCCTCACGGATCCGAAAGGGAATCCCCATCCCATGGTGCTCGAGGACCGTCTCACCCTGGTGGCTTGGACTCTTTCAGGGGAGCCTGGCAGACCAGCGGCTTATCTCAGACGGCTAGAGACCTCATTTGGGACTCCTGGGCTCCCGGGACCAGAAGATGTTACCTTTCAGCTTGGGATTCCTGGTCCTCTTGGTGCGGTGAACGGGACCTCGATCCATTTACGGCACCTGTGACGGCCATACTTAATTTTCTTTTTTACACCTTTTCTCTATGGGCCGCTCCTATCGTTCCCTCAATGTAGTTCGCTCTGCTATTTCAGCGGCGCACGTTCCCGCCTCGGGAATCCCGGTTGGTAGGGACCCGCTGGTGTGTCGTCTTCTAAGGGGTATACGTCTACAGAGGCCCCCAGGACCTAAATACTCTCATCTGTGGGACGTAGAACTAGTCCTGCAGTTTCTGAGGGATTGGCCGTCGAATGATAATTTGTCTCTTAGACAACTTTCGGCCAAGTTAACTCTATTACTTTGTTTGGTTTCTTTCAGACGGGTTTCTGATGTACGTGCTTTTGACATTGACGCCTTTTCGGTGTCCCCCGATGGAGTTACCTTTAGGGTGTCTAGACGTACCAAATCGGACTCGTCATCAGTGTTTTATCCTTTCTTTGCCTCTGAACCGCAATTATGCGTTGTTTCTACTTTACACCGTTACGTGGAGGTCACTTCTGCCCTTCGGGTCTCGGCCTTGGGGCAATTGCTTGTGTCCTATGTTAGACCTCACGTTCCCGTCTCTACTACCACGCTTGCCAGGTGGATACGATGGATCCTGTCTCTGGCGGGAGTGGATCCCACTTTTGGGGCACATTCGGTACGCGGGGCAGCTGCCTCGTCGGCCTTCTTGGCGGGTGCTTCTCTTTCAGACATCCTTCGCTCGGCGGATTGGTCTAGAGAGTCTACTTTCCGGACATTTTACGGCTATGTGTCTACTAAATCAGCGTTAAAAATGCAAAATAGGAAGCCTCCTGTCATGTGGTAAAATTGAAGATTATGCTAGCGTTAGTGTACTTATAATCTTAATTTTAGTAATGACAGGAGGCGAGTATTTTCCCACCCTTTTATCCCACCTTCAGGTTTGCGGTCTCGTGTAAGTACTTTTTTAGTTTGGTGTGCTCACATTCTTGTTCATCCTTTTCAGGTTGGGGGTGTGTTGTTTTTATTTGGACAATATTCGTTGCGTTGATGTGATGTTGACAGTAATTATATTTCAGGTCATTACTGCATTCGGATTCATAATCCGGTTCCTGATCCGTGTCATGTTTCCTTTTCAGTGTAAACCCGCAATGATAGCAGTGTCGTCTTAGGATGGACGTATTTGGGTCGACCTTCGGTTGCTGAGGATCTTCGTTCAAGCAAGTTACCCTTTGGCGCTGGTTCAAGTTTGGGGGATCAACCTTCTTTCCGCGAGACTCCTCGGTTTGGGGCTCTGCTGTTGTCGTGTTATAGACGGTTGGACTTTGTACTCTAAGTTACCTGATGTCGCGTATGAAAGAGGAGGAGGAGTTTCACCGCAGTGCATTATATACCTCCTATTGCATTTTGATTGGTCATCGTTTTTTCTCTTTTCTTTACTGCTATATGGAGTTAGTAAAGAGAGTTTAATGCAAAATACTCTCCTCCTGTCATTACTAAAATTAAGATTATAAGTACACTAACGCTAGCATAATCTTCAATTTTTTGCATCCAAAATTTTTTGGATAGACTCAAACGTCCACCGACTGGGGGACTGAAAACCGGTCCTTCCTCTGGGACCCCGGGGGGTGGGGAAGGGGAATTGACGGGCTGTAGAGAGTCATAGGTCAGCCCTGCGGTTCCCACGACCGCGACCCCTACCTCTCTTACTACCTTCAGAACCCCCCTGAAATCTTCCTCCTCCTCCTCCTCCTCCTCTACCTCTTCCTCAACCCCGAAAGGACTGCTGGGGGAGGGATTTACCTTTTTTGTCCGCTAAGTTCTCCATGAGAGAATCTAATTCAGAACCGAACAATCTCCCCAGCTCATAAGGAAGGGAGCAAAGGTTAAACTTGGACGTGTTGTCCGCCGCCCATGGTTTTAACCAGAGTGGGCGCCTGCTGGAAGAGGAGAGCGCCATAGACTTGGCCGCTAATTTTAATTGCTGTTGGGAGGAATCTGATAGGAAATCAATGCCCAGTAAGAGAGTTTTAAATTGGTCCAGGATGTCGTCCCGGGCAACCCCAGAATCCAAGTCTGATTGGATTCTGAGAGTGCGTGCACGGACAAACTCTGATGCTTCAGAGCACGCTATAGCAACCGAGGCAGAGGCGGAGGCAGCTGAGTAGTTGCGTCTAAGCGTGCACTCTGCTCGTCTGTCTAGGGGGTCCTTTAGGTTGCTGCTGTCGTCTGCGGGGACTAGAGTCCTTTTAGAGAGCTTTGATATGGCCATGTCCACCTTTGGAGGTGGAACCCAGACTAAGGAATACGCATCCTGTAGAGGGAACATCAGTTTAAATCTTTTTGTTAATACTGGCCCCTTCTCCGGGTGTTTCCACTCGGTCGCCATTAATTTCTTTAAAGACTCGTCCACTTTAAAGGCCCTTGGCCCCCTAGAGGTGGACTGTGGAGCTTCCCCTTACTCAACAGCATGGTCCCTCGACCTGATGGAGCGTAACAGTCTTTGAGTTTTTTCGGCCGGAAAAAGGAAGGCCGAACTCTCTTCCTAAGAGGAAGAATTATCCTCAATGGAGACGACGTCTTCAGACATGGGTACAGGACCAGGAGAAGCCTGTCTGGGCCTCTTGTTAGAGACTGCTCCCTTGATCTCGGCAATGGACGTATCCATGAACTGTTTCATCCATGAGAACATATCCACCACCGTTGGTTCTGGGTCCACTGGTCTGGGACGGCAGCCTGGGCATCGGTGGAATTCGTATGAATCCGGTAATGGGGTGCTGCAGCTGGAGCAGGCGAGATGCTTCTGCTTCTGGGTAGATTTGCCTAAAACACAGACAACAGAATAAGAATTTGGACCCAAAACGGTACAAAAAAGGGAGAGCAGTACCTTACCGTGAGGTGGCGATGCCATCTTAGAAGAAAGCAAGGTGACTTCAAGGAAAACTTCCTGAGCGCAGGAGTAACCAACAGCAGAAGTCAGTTGAGCTCAGAAAACTGAGAGCAACATTGACCTGCCTCACACAGGTGCCTTAAATAGCACAAGGGGGAGGAGTTTATCATCACTCCCCCACCCAGGGGGTGGATTCCCGGTTAAAAGGTACAATTTTAATAAATATAACATAACCTTCCTAATTCCCCCGTTAGGTGCCCCAGCAAAACTGAGGCACGAACTTAAGGTGTATTTTGAACAGGGGAAGCACTGAGCACAGCGCTGGAGGTCGGAGCCGCGGACCTTGAAGTGACGACAATGACGCACTTCCGGTACTCGCGAGACGCCGGAGGAGCGAAGCGACTGCTTTAGCGGCACACGAGGTGAAAGGCAGGAAGCCAAACCGCCGCCATCTCCCCCCTGCATCCGATATGACTGTAACACAAATGGGCTCCGAAGTGATCCACCGGAGGCACGCTCCCACAGAGGTAGGAGAGGGCAGGTTCAGGATACCTAGAAAAAACAAAAAGGCAGAATTAAAGATTATAATAACCATATTATAACTCTATGGCTAACAATGGGAGACTCCAGAATGGAGTCTAGTCTGTCCTGAAGTCCACAGGACAATAAAAAAGCAACCCTGTCCAGTTGGGGTCGGGTTATATGGGGTAGGGGCTTAATTAGTTAATTACTAATTAGGATACTTAGGCAGAAATTTTTTTGTTCATTAAAAATTCCGCCTGTCCTGACCAGCTTCACAGGGTCAAATACCCCACTTGTGCTGCTGGTTAGGACGTAAGGGAAAGATTCAATCCCTTCAGGACCCAGACAGTTTTCTTTTCTTCTCCCCGCTTTCCAAGAGTCCTAACTGTTTTACTTTTCTATTCACATAGCCAGATGAGGATGTGTTTTTGTTGCAGGAAAAGTTGTATTTTTTTTAATGGCAGCATTTCATTTACCATGTCATGTATTGAAAAATAGAAAAAAGTCTTTGTGGAGTGAAATGGAAAATAATTCTGTCATCACTTTTTTTTTGTTTTGTTTTTACAGCGTTCCTTATGTGCTAAAAATTACATGATGACCTTATTTTGTGGCTCAGTACAATTGCAGCGATGTATGTAGTTTTTAGTATATTTTATTACTTTTTTAACTACTTTTAAACTTTGAAAAATGTGCAGCACCATGTTCTGACACTAATAACTTTTTTTAAGTTTCCATTGACAAAGCTGTACAGTTTTCATTGATACAATTTTAGGTACATATCACTTTTTGATCACTTTTCTTAATTTTTTTGGGGGGGGATCAAGGTGATAAAAAATGTCAAGTCAACCATTTTTTCTTTGTGGCATTCACCATGCATTATAAAATACAGTGTTATTTTTTAATAAATCTGATGGAACAATACCATTTATGTTTATTTTTATATGTAAAATTGGGAAAGTGGTGATTAGAAGTTTTAATATTTTTGTGTTTTTAATATTTTTAAAAACTTTTTTACAATACTTTGTAGTCTCCTTAATCGCTTCAACACCAAGCTAGTTTTTAACTTCAGGACCAGACTATTTTTAGCAAATCTGACATGTGTCACTTTATGTGGTAATAACTTTAAAATGCTTTTACTTATCCAAGCGATTCTGAGATTGTTTTCTTGTGACACATTGTACTTCATGACAGTGGTAAAATTGAGTCAAAATTTTTTATTTTTATTTATTAAAAAAATACCAAATTTACCAAAAATTTTAAAAAATTTGTAAATTTGCAAATTTCTATTTCTCTACTTTTATAATAGACAGTAATACCTACAAAAATAGTTATTACTTTACATTTCCCATATGTCTACTTCATGTTTGGATCATTTTGTGAATGCCATTTTATTTTTTGGGGACGTTAGAAGGCTTAGAACTTTAGAAGCAAATCTTGAAATTTTTCTGAAAATTTCCAAAACCCACTTTATAAGGACCAGTTCAGGTCTGAAGTCATTTTGTGAGGCTTACATAATAGAAACCACCCAAGAATGACCCCATTTTATAAACTAGACCCCTCAAGGTATTTAAAACTGATTTTACACAGGGAGCAATGAGGAGCGTCTGACGTGTGACGCTATGCTCCGCCCCCCGTCCCCCCTGCACGCCGGCCGCTGGATCGCTCGCTCGCTGTGCATGTTTGCGATGCCGCCTGAGACACCGCCGATGCCTGGGTTCTGACCTCTGCCTGTTGCCGCCGGGAGCCGCCTGATGAAGATGCCGCCGTTTGGGTGGTGAGTCGCCGACGCGGTCGGTGGTGAGGAATTGAGAGGACTTACACCAGAGGAGCCGGTGAGCTAACGGAGCTGGAGCGGCTGGGACTATAAATGTGAATAGGGGGTGAAAGATGGAGACCGCAGCGCTTGGCTAGGATTTGCGGGGCTGTTCGTCTCCTCTCCCTTTGGAGTGAGCCTACTGCTTTATTTCTCACATGTCTGCACTGATGTCCCCCATTGTATAACCGATAGCGTCAGAGATATCCCAAAAAGGGGGTGAAGAAAGAAGGAAAGAAAGAAAGAAGGACGGAGAGGAGAGAGAGGGGGGGGATAAAGAGAAGTAGAAAGGGAGAAGGAAGAGGAAAGAAAAGGAAGGAAAAGAAAGGAGTGAATATAGAGGTGCCGGAGTGCGGCGAATGGAGGATGGAGGTTGTTATGTAAAATTGAGGGGTTGAGTGTCTTCAATATCGGTGGAAGAAAGAAAGTAACAAGTGAGGGAAGAGGGAAGTAAAAACAGAGGAAAAAAAAGAAGTAAAAAAAAAAAGGGGGGGAGTGAAGATATTTAGTCGGTTGTCGGCCATAGTGCACAACAGCCGTTTTATTTATACCCCCACTGCTTCTTCTATCTGGACTTTGACCCTAACCCTCTGAAGAAGTTCTTCTATAAGACTAACCTCCTCTCTAACATCTCCAAACTCTCCCGGACTAACCAGGGACTAACTCACTCCTATGCAGCTTCACCCTCACATTTAACCGTAAAAAACGGACATTTGTTTTGCCAAATATCCATGACGTTTCCATTCCCTTTTTGTGGAATGGTGGACATTGCCCTTTCTGATTAATTTTGTGCGATATTTCTCGATACTAGGAAAACGTCTATAACTTGGTTGCTGGACTTTGTTTTTTTTTTTTGTTTTTTTCTCTTTGTAATATTAACTTTTGTCACTAACAAACTTCCTTCCTTTTTTTTTTTTAAGTTGAAACGTATGGTTATGTCTAACTGATTGATTTTTGTAATATTTCACTATACTGTGAATTTCAGTGGGACTATATTCTATATTCTTACAGATTTAAGGTTTCCTACGAGAATCACAGTTTTGTAACGTGGAAGAAGAGGGAGGGAAAGCGAAAAAGGGAAAAAGTGAGAAAAGGGAGCTTAAAATGCCACCCAAGAAAAAGGAGGAACAGCGCGGCCCTACTGGTGGAAGTGGCAGGAGATCAGTAACAGGGTTAGAGAGAGGGTCCAAACAACAGGGATTGAATACATTTTTGGTTCCAAATTCACCAGGTTCTAGTTCCTTGCAGAAAGAAAAAACTACAGAGCCCCAGGGTTTGATGCATGAGAACGGGTCTACAGGTGGGGTGGGAGTGCGGGGACCCTTGGCGCTATCTACAGAGATAGATGCAGGAATGGTGAAGCACATATTTTGTCTCGAGGATGGAAAACGTAATGGGCAATATAGTGACACAGATCGGGGCAGTGCAAACTGATGTCAGTGTAACACGGGATGAGATGGAGAAAATAAGGCAACGATTGCATGAGATGGAAAAAAGGATCCCTGCTCTGGAACACTCTGTTCAGAATTTAGAGAAGGAGGTTGTACTTCTTAAACAGATGAATGGCAAGATGGAACAAAAACTAAGAATCCAATAAGATAGATCAAGAAGAGCCAATATAAGATGTGTAGGGATCCCAGAACGGGCTGAGGGGGACAACTGTATGGAATTTATGGAGGGATGGATAAAAGAGAATTGTAGGGAGGGTACTCACTCCCCATTATTCACTATTGAAAGAGCACATAGGGTCCCCACAAAAAGGCGGGTCCCAGGGGATTATCCCAGACAGATATTGGTGAAATGTTTACTTGCCAAGAATCGCAATATAATACTATCTGATGCTAGAACCTCCGAAAAATACCAGATACAGGGTGAAGAGATAAGATTTTTTCCAGATTATTCAGCTAACACTAATGCCCATAGAAAACGCTTAAACAACACAATGTAACTCCAAGTCAATCACACTTCTGTGAAATCAAACTGTCCACTTAGGAAGCAACACTGAGTGACAATCAATTTCACATGCTGTTGTGCAAATGGGATAGACAACAGGTGGAAATTATAGGCAATTAGCAAGACACCCCCAATAAAGGAGTGGTTCTGCAAGTGGTGACCACAGATCACTTCTCAGTTCCTATGCTTCCTGGCTGATGTTTTGGTCACTTTTGAATGCTGGCGGTGCTTTCACTCTAGTGGTAGCATGAGACGGAGTCTACAACCCACACAAGTGGCTCAGGTAGTGCAGCTTATCCAGGATGGCACATCAATGCGAGCTTTGGCAAGAAGGTTTGCTGTGTCTGTCAGCGTAGTGTCCAGAGCATGGAGGCGCTACCAGGAGACAGGCCAGTACATCAGGAGACGTTGAGGAGTCCGTAGGAGGGCAACAACCCAGCAGCAGGACCGCTACCTCCTCCTTTGTGCAAGGAGGAACAGGAGGAGCACTGCCAGAGCCCTGCAAAATGACCTCCAGCAGGCCACAAATGTGCATGTGTCTGCTCAAACGGTCAGAAACAGACTCCATGAGAGTGATATGAGGGCCCGACGTCCACAGGTGGGGGTTGTGCTTACAGCCCAACACCGTGCAGGACGTTTGGCATTTGCCAGAGAACACCAAGATTGGCAAATTCGCCACTGGCGCCCTGTGCTCTTCACAGATGAAAGCAGGTTCACACTGAGCACATGTGACAGACGTGACAGAGTCTGGAGACACCGTGGAGAACGTTCTGCTGCCTGCAACATCCTCCAGCATGACCGGTTTGGCATTGGGTCAGTAATAGTTTGGGGTGGCATTTTAATAGAGTAATAGATACAATAGATAAGTTATTTTTTTTTTTCTGGTTTGAATATTAATTGGGGGAAATCTCACATGATGATATTAGGAGATGCGCAATCACAGGGAGATTCAAGGGTGCATGTGCTTGAAAAGACGAGAGTTTTAAATATTTAGGTATACCAATCTCCGGAAATATAGAAGAATATGAAAAACTAAATGTATTCCCCATAATAAAAGAACTTAGAACTAAAATACATATTTGGAAAAGATTACCGATGTCAATACAGGGTCGGGCAAATCTAATAAAAATGGTTTTCCTCCTAAAAATACTCTATGTTCTACAAAATGCCCCACTGAGATTACCGCAGAATATTTTTAAGCTACTCGATAGCCTAATAGGGGATTTTATTTGGAAAGGTGCTATCCCTAGGATAAAAAATGAAAAAGAGAAGTGCTTCAGCTCCCAGTAAGAGAGGGTGGATTAGCTGTTCCAAACTGTTTTTTTTATTATTTAATAATACAATATGGTCAGATAAAAGGTAGCTTGAACTGTTTAGTGGGAAGGCAGGAAGTAAATAAACTGGGTTGGAGAGAGGAATGGAATCACTTAGAGGTATTGGAATCAGGCACACTAGGGAAAAATAATACAGCAAATAGAATATTAAATTCACTGGAGTATATATGGGTGGAAGTTAAAAAAATATTAGAGATTAAAGGTTTTTTGCACTATACACCTATTTGGAAAAATTTTAATTTAAAGGAACTGCAAACGATTAGGATTTATATAGATTGGGGAAAAAAAGGGGATGAAGTATCTAGGCCAGATATTTGAGGAAGATAAACTGAAGGACTTTAATACACTGTCTAGGGAATTTGGGATCCCCCAAAAGGATATTTATAAATACTTCCAGCTCAAGAATGCGTTGAGGACAGTGGTGCAGGTAGACAAATATAGAAGGGAAAAATCAGACAGATTACATAAATTTACCAATGGAGGAGAAAAAGGAGGAACAACTGCAAAAAGATATAGGATTTTGATGGAGGGAAAGAAAAAACGGATTATATTACTTGCCGGAAAAAAATGGGAAAAAGAACTACAGTCTTTTACGGAAGAGAAATGGAAAGATGCTCTTAGAAGCTATGCTATGGTGTCGGATAGGGGTTCACATAAGATATCACAGTTTTTTATAGTGCATAGATTGCATCGGTCCCCTTGGATGTTGAAGAGAATGGGCGTGAGAGCTACAGACAAGTGCCCAAAATGTAGGGGAGAGAAAGCAGACTTAATACACTGTTTTGCCCCAGACTGTTTAGATATTGGACAGAAATAGCAGAGACAGTATTAGCATTTTTGAAGGTTCAAATATTTGAAGATCCAGTAATCTGCATATTAGGGGCAACTGAACATCTGAAGTCAAACAAAGAGACACGACTGGTTCTGAGTAAGGTACTATTTCAAGCTAGACTCCTTATACTTAGGAAATGGGTAAAGGAAGATCCTCCGACAGTGGGACAGTGGCGAGAAGCAGTTGTCAACTTGATTAAAATGGAACGGGTGACAGAGAGACATAGTAAAAAATCACAAAAACTTGATGAAATATGGAAAAAATGGTTACTTTAGAGCTGGAAGTTCTTTTTTTTTATTTCTTTTTCGACCCCCTCCCTCTCCCTATGGGTGGTGGGTGGGTATCTGGGATGGAACGGGTGGGAGGAGAAAAGAGGAAAAAAAAAAAGGGGAAAAAGTCATTATAATATTTACCAATTTGTAATATGGACTTTTATACTGTTGAATTGTTGTGTTTTGGGTATAAAAGTATATGTTTTTATAAAGTTGAAATAAAAAGAGTTTAATAAAAAAAAATTTTTAATGATAATAAAAAAAATTAAAAATAAATGATTTTACAAACTTTGTTAACCCTTTAGGTGTTTCACAAGAATTAAAGGAAAATGAAGATGAAATTTCAGAATTTCACATTTTTGGCAGATTTTCCATTTTATTCCATTTTTCCAGTAAGAAAGCAAGGGTTAACAGCCAAATAAAACTCAATATTTATTACTCTGATGCTGTACATTACAGAAACACCCCATTTGTGACCGTAAACTGCTGTACGGGCAAATGGCATGGCGCAGAAGGAAAGGAATGCCATATAGTTTTTGGCGGGCCATGTCACATTTGATGCACCCCTAGAGTAGAAACTTAAAAAAATTACCCCATTTTGGAAACTACAGGATAAGGTAGCAGTTTTGCTGGTACTATTTTAGGGTACATATGATTTTTGGTTGCTCTATATTACACTTTTTGTGAGGCAATGTAACAAAAAATAGCTGTTTTGTCACTATTTTTATTTTTTGCTATTCACAATGTTCATCTGACAGGTAAGATCATGTGGTATTTTTATAGTGCAGGTTGTTACGGATGCGAAAATACCAAATATGCCAAAATTACATAATAAAGCATTTTAGAAATATTTTTTTTTTGTGTGTCCATATCCTGAAAGCCATAGTTTATTTTTATTTTTGGGTGACTGTCTTATGTAGGGTCTCATTTTTTGCGGGATGAGATGACGGTTTTATTGGTACAATTTTGGAGTGTATATGACTTTTTGATCGCTTGGTATTACACTTTTTGTGATGTAAAGTAAAAAAAAATGGCTTTTTTGACACCGTTTTTATTTTTATTTTTTTACGGTGTTCATCTGAGGGGTTAAGTCATGTGAAATTTTTAGACAGCAGGTGATTATGGACGCGGCGATACCTAATATGTAAACTATTTTTTATTTATTAAAGTTTTACACAATAACAACTTTTTTGAAACAAAGAAAATCATGTTTTAGTGTCTCCATATTCTGAGAGCCATAGTTTTTTAATTTTTTGGGAGATTGTCTTAGGTAGGGTTTCATTTTTTGCGGGATGAGATGATGGTTTGATTGGTATGATTTTGGGGTGCATATTACTTTTTGATCGCTTGGTATTACACTTTTTGTGATGTAAGGTGACAAAAAATGTATTTTTTACACTGTTTTTATTTTTATTTTTTACGGTGTTCACCTGAGGGGTTAAGTCATGTGATATTTTTATAGAGCAGGTCGTTACACACGTGGAAATAAATAATATGTCTACATTCTACATTGGGGTCCATAGGTCTGTGATCCGTGACAGTCTTCCTTGTTTTTTGGAGGATCCACGTCCTGAATTACAATGCAAGTCAATAGGGACGGATCCGTTTGACGTTGACACAATATGGTGCAATTGCAAACGGATCCGTCCCCCATTGACTTTCAATGTAAAGTCAGGAGTCCCTTTTATACCATCGGATCTGAGTTTTCTCCAATCCGATGGTATATTTTAACTTGTAGCGTCCCCATTACCATGGGAACGCCTCTATGTTAGAATATACCATCGGATTTGAGTTAGATCGTGAAACTCAGATCCGACAGTATATTCTAACACAGAGGCGTTCCCATGGTGATGGGGACGCTTCAGGTTAGAATATACTAAAAGAACTGTGTACATGACTGCCCCCTGCTCATTGGTGGCCAATGTGGCCCCCCCTCCCTCCCTTGTATTTAACACATTGGTGGCCAGTGCGGCCAGCCCCCCCTCCCTCCCCTGTAGTTAACACATTGGTGGCCAGTGCGGCTGGCGCCCCCTTCCTCCCCTGTAGTTAACACATTGGTGGCCAGTGCGGCCGCCCCCCCTCCCTCTCCTGTAGTTAACACATTGGTGGCCAGTGCGGCCGGCCCCCCCTCCCTCCGCTGTAGTACTGTAGATTCATTGGTGGCCAGTGGGCCACCCCCCTCCCTCCCTTTCCTAATTAAAATCTCCCCCCCTATCATTGGTGGCAGCGGAGAGTACCGATCGGAGTCCCAGTTTAATCGCTGGGGCTCCGATCGGTAACCATGGCAACCAGGACGCTACTGCAGTCCTGGTTGCCATGGTTACTTAGCAATTTTTAGAAGCATTGTACTTACCTGCGAGCTGCGATGTCTGTGACCGGCCGGGTGCTCCACCTACTGGTAAGTGAAAGGTCTGTGCGGCGCATTGCTTGTAGCACAGACCTGTCATTTACCAGTAGGAGGAGCGCCCCGGCCGGTCACAGACATCGCAGCTCGCAGGTAAGTATAATGCTTCTAAAAATTGCTAAGTAACCATGGCAACCAGGACTGCAGTAGCGTCCTGGTTGCCATGGTTACTGATTGGAGCCCCAGCGATTAAACTGGGACTCCGATCGGTACTCTCCGCTGCCACCAATGATGGGGGGGAGATTTTAATTAGGAGGGGGAGGGAGGGGGGGCCCACTGGCCACCAATGTGATAACTACAGGGGAGGGAGGGGGGCCGGCCGCACTGGCCACCAATGTGATAACTACAGGGGAGGGAGGGGGGGCCAGCCGCACTGGCCACCAATGTGTTAACTACAGGGGAGGGAGGGGGGCCGGCCACACTGGCCACCAATGTGTTAAATACAAGGGAGGGAGGGGGGGCCCACTGGCCACCAATGAATTTAAAACTGGGGAGGGAGGGGGGTGTGCCCCCTCCTGCCTGGCACCACATGATCTCTTACAGGGGGCTATGATACGCACAATTAACCCCTCAGGTGCAGCACCTGAGGGGTTAATTGTGCGGATCACAGCCCCCTGTAAGAGATCGGGTGCTGCCAGGCAGCAGGGGGCAGTCATGTACACAGTTCAAAGTATGTTCTAACTAGAAGCGTCCCCATCACTATGGGAACGTCTCTGTGTTAGAATATACTGTCGGATCTGAGTTTTCACAAAGTGAAAACTCAGCTCTGAAAAAGCTTTTATGCAGACGGATCTGCGGATCCGTCTGTGTGAAAGTAGCCTACGGCCACGGACCACGGACGTGGATGCCAATCTTGTGTGCATCCGTGTTTTTTCATGGACCCATTGACTTGAATGGGTCCGTGAACCGTTGTCCGTCAAAAAAATAGGACAGGAAACACGGATCACGGATGCTGCTGCAAAACTGTGAATTTTCCGATTTTTCCACGGACCTATTGAAAGTCAATGGGTCCGCGAAAAAAAACGGCACAACGGCCACGGATGCACACAACGGCCGTGTGCATGAGGCCTTAGTGTCTCCATGGTCTGAGCGCCATAGTTTTTTTTTATTTTTTAGGCGATTGTTTTAGGTATGGGCTCATTTTTTGCAGGATAAGATGGCGGTTAGATTGGTACTATTTTGGGGGGCATATGCCTTTTTGATCGCTTGGTGTTGCACTTTTAGTGATGTAAGGTGACAAAAAAAAGTTTTTTTTGGCACAGTTTTTATTTTAATTTTTTGACAGTGTTCACTTGAGGGGTTAGGTCATGTGATATTTTTATAGAGCCGCTCTATACGGACACGGCGATATGTAATATGTCTACTTTTCTTTCTTTTTTTCCTAACTTTTACAAAAAATTTTTTACTTTATTTTGGGAAAAGGATGCTTTTTTTTACTTGAAACTTGAGGTTCACTTTATTTTACTTTTTATATTTGTCCCACTGTGGGACTTCCTCTTTTCAGGGTTTGATCCCTGTTTCAATTCAGTACAATACATTCTGTACACACCGCACACACTGATCCCGGCGGATGCAGCAGGGGTCCAGCTATCAGTAACAGCCGGGCCCGTGCTGCGGATTGGGCGGGTGCAGCTCCTGCACCCGCCCGATCCTATCACGTACATGCATGTGAGGATGCAGCAAGGAGCCACATTAGCTCACGTACATGTACGTGATAATACAGGAAGGGGTTAAAGGAGCTGTCTCACTTCAGCAAGTGGCATTTATCATGTAGACAAAGTTAATACAAGGCACTTACTAATGTATGGTGATTGTCCATATTGCCTCCTGAGCTGGCGTCATTCATTTTTCTATCACATTATACACTGCTCGTTTCCATGGTTATGACCACCCTGCAATCCAGCAGTGGTGGTTGTGCTTGCACACTAAGAGAAAAAGTGCGGGCCTCTCTATGTGGCTGCTGTAAATTATATCTCTAAAATGCTAAAATTCACTCCTATGACCATGCCCAAGGCTAAAGACTGCTCAGAAGTGTCTGCTCCAATGATGATGCCCAAGGTTAAAGACTTCTCAGAAGCAGCGGCCCCCTAGTACAAGTCATACCTCTTCTGCTGCACTCCTCCCCACCCCCTGGCAAACAGAAGGAAACTTAAGATGTGGCTGTGCTGGTTGCTCCCCTTCCTTCAATCCTAACTGCACCAAGGGAATTTGCCCACCCAACTCCTCCCTCTACCCCACTACGTCCTTGGAAATATAGAATAAAGCAATCTACAATCAGAAAATATGTGTAGAGTATCTGTTTTTATTAGTAAAACATACATAAGAATTTGTTTATGAACCAGTCTTAGAGATTATCTTGGTTCATAAACAAATGTTGGATTATCACAATTTTTGGACTGTCATATGCCGAATTGTGGAGTTAGTTAGGATTAAAAAACATGGCTTCCTTTTTCTAAGAACAGTGCCACACCTGTCCATAGGTTGTGTGTTTACTGCAATAACACACCTCCCAACTTTAGAAAATTGCAAAGAGGGTCAATATGTGCTGCAATTTTTTTAATAGTAGACCACGCCTCTAACTCCACGCAAAGCATAACTATACATGCCCAGTCCCCTTAATGCCCACACACAACTCCCTTTGAGCCACCACACAGTAGTAATGCCCACACTGTGGCCACTTCACAGTAGTAATGCCCACATTGTGCCCCCTTCACAGTAGTAATGCCCACATTGTACTCACTTCACAGTAGTCAAGAACATATTGTGCCCCCTTCAAAGTAGTTATGCCTACATGTGCCCCCTTGACAGTAGTCATGGCCAGATTGTCCCCTTCACAGTAGTAATGCCCACATGTGCCCCCTTCACAGCAGCTATGCCCCGATGTTCCCTCTTCATATTAGCAATGCCCAAATGTGCCCCCTTAATAGTAGCAATGCTCACATGTGCCCCCTTCACAGAAAGTAAAAAACAAAAAAAACAGTAAATACTAACCTAGCTCTGCAGCCAGCCAGTCGCAGGGGGAACACGTGAGGTTCACAGTAGACCGATGAGGGGTCAAAAAGGGGAAAAACACACAGTTCATCAGTTTACTCACGGTTAGCAGATAGCCTCCTTGGGCTGGCAGCACAGTGTTGAGGTGGACAGCACAAAATCCTCTGGGGCACGCTCTGTGGTAGGAAGCATCAGCCAAGATGGTGGTTGAGGTGCCCTTGATGTTAGGGGTGCTTGTTGCGGCTGAGTCCCTTGATGGTTTTTGTCATGACGCCAGTACCGTTAATGGTGGTACAACCATAGGTAGTAATAATGAGGTAGACAGTGGTAAGATGCAACTCACAACTTTTACTTTAGAGGTCTTTCAGTTGCAGCAGTACAATTATGCAGTCTTTAGATGATAGAGGAAATTCTGCAAATCCACTGTTGTAGGCTTGTCAGGTTTTGTGGTTTTGGAGCAGTGGGTTAGGTGTACCTGGTTCCTTTAGATGCTTTGGATCCTATTCCTTGTCTTTCCCTACAAGCTGAATATTTGTAGACAGGAAAACTCAACTGTCCCTTAGAAGGTTGGTGTGGCTGCCTGAAGCTATAAAACCTCCACCATGCAAAAGTGTCTGTGGCCCTCAATAATGGCTCTTATCACCGATGAATTCCTAGGAATGCTTGTTTCTCTTCCAGGGAGGCAAACTCTTCTCCTACTTCCAGGGATGCAAGTCTATAGTCCAGCTACAGAAGGAAAACGCTCTTCTGCGCCTAACATCTGAGTAAACACCTCCTATCGAAGTTGGCTCCACTCACTAATCTGTGTTGCGAAGTCTTCACTCTATCTTTCCTCCCACTAACTTGATCTGACTACCTCAGATCTGCTCTCTTCTGAACTACATCCTGGTTTCAACTACTCTGCCTCCACTCCTCAACTGACTAACTAGGCCTGACCTGAGTATATATAGGACCTGAACTTTATCCCTATCTAGTGGCGGGATGTATTAATTACACCCAATAGGCCTGTTAACAGGGATTTTGCAGATACACAAATGCAAAGTTATACATGACAACCTAGTGCTTGTAATAGAGTAAAAAGCGCTTTTTAAGCAGTGCCCACACACACGTAGTGGGACGCTGCAGTTCCTCCGATGATTACAGCTCAGCTGACGGTGCTCCCCAGCAGGCACGATACTGTTACACATTGCACTGCTGGGCTGTGTAGGAGGAGTCCACAGGCTGATTCCACTGCTCCTCCTACAGAGCCAGCAGTGCGATGTGTGACAGTACATTGTGCTGATGCTTTGGAGCGCCAGCAGCTGAGCTGAGCGGTGAAGCGGGAAGCGGATGGCTCCCTGCTTCACCATTACAATCAGCTGAGAGACATACCTCAGCCATTCCGGGACCGCAGGACAGCCACTAAAATCCGGGACTGTTCTGATGGATCCAGGACGGTATGGAAGTATGCAATAACAGGCACAACCCATGACCCGTGTGAGGCTGTTTATAGAAGCAACCATGTTTTTCTGATCCTGTACAACCCCTTAAAACAAGTTGTCCCATGACAAACACTTATCCCTTATCCACTGGATAGGGGATAAGTGTCTGATCGGCGGGGTTTGAGTGCTGTAGTTCTGCCAATCACAAGAACAGGGGCCTGTGTTTCACCATTTGAATGTAGCAGCGGTCATAAATTTGTGTGGCTGCTCCATTCAACTCTATGGGACTGCCGAATGCTTGTACTTAGAATGTCCAGCAGTCCTAAAGAAATGAATAGACGAACAGTGGACATGTATAGCAGTGATGCATTGAAACAGGGGAAGAAAGGGCAAGCATTCTCACGATGGCCAGGGCCCCAGCAGTCAGACCAGACACTTTTCCCCATCCTTTGGATTGAGGATAAGTGTTTGTAATGGGACACATGGGAAACTTTTTAATTCAATTTTAAACAAGAAGTCTTGCAAACTCAAGGATTACCCATAGGTGGCAGCAAATCACCCTGAAAAGAAAAGGCGGAAATCTTCTTTCACTTTTTGTTTCCTTCTCCAAGACAAACAAGACCCTTCACTCTATGTATATAATTATTGGGATAAAGGATGTCTTTTATAATTCATTGATTTTGCGGAGGCAGAAACAATAAGTAAAAGCTTTGACAAATTGACATATTACCTAAATTCAAATGCCACATTAATCCTTTAATTCTCTCCATATGTCAGCAGGAATGCTGCACTTTGCTATGTTAGCCATTTTCATAACTGAAACACGTTTGCACCTGCAGCAAAACAAGCAGGGTTTATACATTATTCTTGCAGGGGAGTGAGCATATAGCATTCAGAAACCCCAGGAAAATGCTTGTCCCCTGCAATTTCACCCAATGTTACTGGCAGAGGCATGCCTTGAAGCTCCAATGCAAAATCTGTGAAAGGGTCTCCAACCTACCCTGTGCCTTTTATAATACTGGCATCTTCTTACTCGGCGGAGGAGTTCCTCACCAGGCACCGGAGCTGGAGCATAACGGCTACTTCTGCATCCCTTATAGCAATTGAGCAGTTCAATTTATTGTGGAAGGTTATACCTCCCAATCTCCCAGGATCTGTGGGACAGTCCCAAATTTCAGAGGCTGTCCCACGGTCTGGGGAAAGCTGTGGCATGACCCATTCTCAAAATCCTGAGAACACAGATACGGTTGAATACAGTGGTGAAGCAGAGAGTTGTCAGCCATTCTCCAGCTTGTGTGCTCCACAGCAGGTGCAATGCAGTGAAGACATCACTCCTGCTGTGCTGAGCAAGAGAGAGCACTGGTTGGAGCATGATGTACTCCATTCATCAGGGGAACGGGGCTAGGTGAGTATTGCAAATCAGTCTTACTATTACTTGTATTATTTAAAAGGAATGTCACCTCCAGCAAGGCCTAATAAGTACAGTAATGCATATATGGAACACAGGCCGCCAACTCTGGATCAGTAATTTATATGATACACAGACGTATTCCTCGTTGTGCGCCTCCAAATCAGCCATGGAATTCATTGAGAGGACTCCTGTGTATGCACACATAATGGAGAGGACTGCAATGGAGGTCCTCTCTATGCCGTTTGTGGGGAATGGGGGTGAGTATTGACATAAAAAGGACTGATATGGAGTCAGCGGCAGGTGCTCTATACAGTGCCTTTTTTCGTGTTTTGGTGCCTTACAACCTGGAATTAACATGGATTGTTTAAAGGATTTGCATCATTTAATTTGCAGAACATGCCCACAACTTTGAAGATTTTTTTTATTTTTATTGTGAGGCAAACAACAAATAGGACACAATAACAGAAAAAGTCAATGTGCATAACTATTCACCCCCCTAAAGTCAATACGTTGTAGAGCCACCTTTTGCGGCAATCACAGCTCCAAGTCACTTTGGATAAGTCTCTATGAGCTTGCCACATCTTATCACTGGGAGTTTTTGCCCATTCCTCCTTGCAAAACTGCTCCAGCTCTTTCAAGTTGGATGGTTTGCGCTTGTGAACAGCAATCTTTAAGTCTGACCACAGATTTTCTATTGGATTGAGATCTGGGCTTTGACTAGGCCATTGTAACACATTTACATGTTTCCCCTTAAACCACTCGTGTTGCTTTAGCCGTGTGTTTGGGGTCATTGTCCTGCTGGAAGGTGAAACCTCTGTCCTAGCCTCAAATCACGCACAGAGTGGTACAGGTTTTGCTCAAGAATATCCCTGTATTTAGCACCATCCATCTTTCCCTCAACTCTGACCAGTTTCCCAGTCCCGGCTGCTGAAAAACATCCCCACAGCATGATGCTGCCACTACCATGTTTCACTGTGAGATTGGTGTTCTTTGGGTGATGTGATGTGTTGGGTTTGCGCTAGACATAGCGTTTTCTTTGATGGCACCTTCCTCCATACATTTTGGGAGTCTCCCACGTGCCTTTTCGCAAACTCACAACGTGCCTTTTTGTTTTTAGCTGAAAGTAATGGCTTTCTTCTGGCCACTCTGCCATAAAGCCCAACTCTATGGAGTGTACGGCTTATTGTCGTCCTATGTACAGATACTCCAGTCTCTGCTGTGGAACTCTGTAGCTCCTCCAGGGTTACCTTAGGTCTTTGTGCTGCCTCTCTGATTAAGGCCCTCCTTGCCCGGTCCGTGTGTTTTGGTGGGCGGCCATCTCTTGGCAGGTTTTCTGTTGTGCCATGTTCTTTCCATTTGGTTATGATCGATTTGATGGTTCTCCTGGGGATGATCAAAGATTTGGATATTTTTTTATAACCTAACCCTGACTTCTACTTCTCAACAACATTGTCCCTTACTTGTTTGGAGAGTTCCTTGGTCTTCATAGCAGTGTTTGGTTAGTGATGCCTCTTGCTTAGGTGTTGCAGCCTCTGGGGCCTTTCAAAAAAGATGTGTATATATAATGACAGATCATGTGACACTTAGATTGCACATAGGTGGACATCATTTCACTAATTATGTGACTTCTGAAGGTAATTGGTTGCATACGCACATGCCAATTTTCTGTTTTCTATTTCTAAATAATAGTTTTATTTATATATTTTTCTCATTTCACTTTACCAACTTAGACTATTGTGTTCTGATCCATCACATAAAATTCAGATTAACAAAACATTGAACTTCAGTCTGTAATGTAACAAAATAGGAAAAAAGTCAAGGGGGGTGAATACTTTTGCAATGCACTGTACATGCATTATCATACTTAATAGGGCTTGTAAAGGTGACAGAGTCCCTTTAAACTAAGGGGGCAGCACTACAGTAAGAGCAGCACTAAGGATGCAACACTATTGGCGAGGGGGCACTAAGGGGCCAGAACTAACATAAGAAAGGGCATCAAGGGGATAGCACTTTTGTGAGGGGAGAACCAAGGGGACAACAGTATTCTGAGGGGAGCACTAAGGGGGCAGCACTATTGTGACGGGGCACTAAAGGGGGAAAACTATTGTAAAGGGGTACTAAGGGGTTATTCTTACTGTAAAGGGACATTAAGGGGGCATGACTACTTTGAGCTGGTACTAAAAGGACATAGCTACTTTGTGGGGACACTAATGGGGCATCACTACTGTGAAGGTGGCACTAAGGGAGCATAACTACCATGTGTGGGCACCAAAGGAGCATTCTATTGTGAAGGGGGAATAAGTACTGTGTGAGGACACTAATAGGGTATAACTTCTATGTGGGGGCACAAAGACGACTGAGCGGAATTAGGCATGAATAGATCGGTATTAAGTGGAGTTAGAGGCATGGCTTAGTGTAAAAAAAAATCCATCTGCCGCATGATGACCCCAATAGATGAGATAGGAATTACCTGTAACACTTACATTATATATTAGGATGACTGCAAAAAGTGCGTCCACAGAGAAATCTTCAATGCTACCTAATGTAAGAGTAGGGAGTAGTCCTTATACAACTGTGTATGGGCGGAGGCTTTCCCTTTTTTATAATGATAGGTGCAGCAGGGAAAAGACCAGCTCAACTGCCATGCTTGTCAGTCGGTGAACACGTGGTGAGCGCATGTGGCAGTCCTGAGAAAGGGACAGAGTTGAACACAAATGGTGGCAGAGTTTGTGCAAATTTACCCCAAAGTGGATGGTTTATGGAAGATTTCTGGGCATTTTATGGTGTTCATGGAGGTGGAGCTTGGCAGTCTAGGGCAGTTCCTGGGCAGTCTTAAATGCTATAGTATGTTGCCAATTTGTAGGAGACATGACTGTATAGGGGTATTTTGATTTGATTCTACCATTTGATCATATTTGCCACATTCCCTTTCAGAGTGTGTCTGCATTTCATATCTAACCCTTCCCCTCTCTGCTTTTTTTTCGGCTTTTTTTCATGCATATGGTATGACCCTCAGTCAGTGTCTGGCCAGTGGACTTCTTGCTCCTAAAGGGTCCATTCAGACGACTGTAAGTGTTTTGTAGTCCGCAGATACCGGCCGTGTGTGTTCCGCATTTTGCAGAACGCATACAGCCAGCCCTATATAGAATGAAGGAACGTTGTGCTGTCAGCATCTTTTGTGGCCCAATTGAAATTAATTAATGGGTCCACACCCATTCCGCAAAATTGTCATCTGAATGCACCCTAAACCTGAGGGTTCTAGAGCAGCCTTGTGTTGCCTGTGCCGCTGACGTTCCCATGAGCATGGCTAATACTGATTTATTTAATTTGTATCGGCATGTATTCAGAATGAAAGGGAGAGATGGTTGGGCTGATTTCAGGGCTGACTTGGTGTCTCCTCAGTCCAATCTTAGCTCCTCATGTGTTGAACGACAGGTGTACCTCAAGGAAATCTTGCCCTTCAGCACATGTGAGCCTAAGCCCAAGGTCCTCTAAGCAGGTTTGGTGCATTAAAGCCCACAGGATGCATTTAGATCCTTTACCCCCTTCTTCAGCAAACCTGGTGGCACTAGAAGCTGTTGCCCACACTCCTTATTTTTTCAGCCATGACGGCTTAGACCACTTTCACACTAGCTTTTTGGCTTTCCGTTTGTGAGATCCGTTCAGGGCTCTCAAAAGCGGTCCAAAATGGATCAGTTTTGCCCTAATGCATTCTGAATGGAAAAGGATCCGCTCAGAATGCATCAGTTTGCCTCCGTTCAGTCACCATTCTGCTCTGAAGGCAGACACCAAAACGCTGCCTGCAGCATTTTGCTGTCCGATGGATGAAGCGGAGCCAAATGGACACGTCCTGGCACACAATGTAAGTCAATGGGGACGGATCCGTTTTCTCTGACACAATCTGACACAATAGAAAACTGATCCGTCCCCCATTGACTTTCAATGGTGTTCAAGACAGATCCGTCATGGCTATAGAAGACATAATACAACCGGATCCGTTTATGACGAATGCATGCGGTTGTATTATTGTAACGGAAGCGTTTTTGTAGATCCATGACGCTAGTGTGAAAGTAGCCTTAATCCCCTCTTAGGCTGCACATTGCTGACCATACGGAGAGGATGGGTGCACTGGCTGTTCCCTGAGTAAGGTCTCATGGACTTGAACGTGGGGCCACTGTGCTTGTATTGTGGATTGCAAACTCACTTCAATGAGTCCATGATCTGCAAGATGCGGCGAAAGATAGGACATGTTCTATCTTTTGCGTTGGGTAGGTGCAGCGTCCCACTAGTGTATGTGGGCACTGCAAAAGCTTGTTATGTCATATGTTATATCATGCTGTATTTCATTCTTATGTAGAATCCCTGTTACCAGGCTGTCAGATGCACTACACACATCCCACCACTAGATGGGGATAGCACCACAGTATATATGCAATGAGCAGGACACTGGGTCAGTGGGCATGCTATGCAGTGGGTCAGATTTAGGTGTAAATAAGTTTGTGACGCCAGTTGCAGCTTGCGCAGGTACTGTAGCAGGGCCCTTTAAGATGGTATGAGCTCATGTACTAGGTTAGGAATGCCAGAGGGGGATATTGTCTTTGTATTGTGTCAACGGTGTCTACAACCTGTAGTACGGCTGGACTCCTGTATCCTGGCTCACATGCAACAACATTGAGTGCTGTAAATAGGAGTAATGTAGGAATGATGGAATTCCACACAGAAAAGAGGGTCCAACTTGTCTTTACTTGATGTTATAAGATGCAGCCTTAGATCCATACAATGTTACAGCAATAGTCTTTAGGTCCCAGCAGGTGTTGGCAATATGTGGCAGGAATTATATATATATTCTGCATCTGGTACATACGCCTTTAAGAATCTGGCAGGTATCTGTCTTCTGCTCTGTTTATGTGGTCTGCTTGGTTTGGGCCTGACTAGCTATGGAGGTACTTATCTTCTCCTTGTATTTGGAATCTGTACTTACAGGACTGCTCGCAGGGAATGGTGGTTTCTTCCTGGAGATCTAGTAGTTCTGAAGATGGCTGCTTTCTTTGTCATCCAGCTGAGGTAAGGAACTCAGGCTGGGAAAGTTGATCTTGGGCCTCAGGGAGAGGCTTGGATCCCTGGTTGGGGTCCCTATTTCTGGGAGCTCCTATTCACACAGCCTACCCCAACAGGGGGTGGCTGGTACACTGCCTAGAACTTTCTGTCCTCCCTCTGAAGTAGGATGTGGGAACATTCCACTCCTCCTCAGATAGGGGGAAGCTAGCATGGAATGGTTTATTCCAGTCTAGGTATACTAACTGGCTTGATTCTGCTACATACTGCTGCCACCTGCCGGTGTATATGGATATTACAGCATAAATACAATGCAACAGACCTGGAAAATGCACATTATGGGAAAAATGATGCAAACTTATACCAGATGACATTATGCATTTACCTAACATTATGAAACAGGGGAACTGAAGTTTAGTGACATACTTCAGGATGTTACATATATACTACAGTTCAGGCCTAGTGAGGGGAGTTAGAGTTAGAGTGTGAAAGCAGGAGGAGATAGAGTTAGGAGCAAGGGGGAAGGAGAGGACCCCCTCCTCTCAGCTCTCTCTTGGGCTCCACGGCCCAGAGGAGCCAATTCATGGTCTCAGTGTCAAGCAAGGCCGAGGTGAAGTCTTTATTCTACCATCTACTCTTCCGGAGTGCCAAGTGGATTTTACTAAGTTTATTGTGGAAAGACAAAGGAAGGACAAAGCCATTATTCTAGGTTCTAGGCGCCTTTGTAATAAAGTGAAGGTTTATTAGCTTCCAGCAGCCTCACCGTTACTTCAAGAACAGATAGGCCATCTGTTGCATCACTTGTGTGTAGAAGAAAAGGACTTGAATCACCCTTACTGATATTGGAGCAAGGCAAAGAGCTGAATACTAGTGAGTACACAACCTCCTAATATAGCCTGAGATATAGCCACATATACAGCCTGTTACTGGGATTTGCCTCATCCAACCTACATGTTTATCAGAGACTGTTTTATAACTGGATGTAAAATTGCTTGCTGTCAAGACCCTGGTTACAGTAAAGTTCTTATTTAGATTCAAACCCTGCCTCATTCTTCTATCTCCATACTACAACCACTCTCATCATTTTGCACCATCAAGGTGCTGGCGTCACGACATTACCTAAGTCAGGGACCCGGCCGCACAAGCACCCGGAAATTCAATCACCATCAAGGGCACCTCGATCACCACCTGGCCGGTGTCCCCTGTAATAGAGTGGGCCCTGGAGAATCCAGTGCTGTTCTCCCCTTCACTGCACTGCTGGCCCAGGGAGGCATCTGCTAACCGTGAGTACCCGAAGAACTGTTGCACCCATCGGCCAACCGTGAACCCCACGCGTTCTCCCCTGCGGACCGGCATGTTGCAAATAAAATTGACGTCACGAACAGGAATCAAATCCTCTGTGCCTAGTAAAGAACAGGATCTAATTCCTCTGTGCCTTATGTGAATGAGCCCCATTTGTTTGACTGTTTTGTTGGGCTAAAGAACTGTTCAAACTACTTGAAATGTGCATAAATATACTGTGCCAATTGTCTACTTTGAAATCGCACTGTTAAAACTGGAAAAATCGCAGATTTTTGTGTCACCAAAACTGCTTGCTGTGACTGAATTGACTTTTGTTTTGGACCCAAAATGGCCGCCGGAGGCCTTCTTGTCTAATCTATGGCGCCATCCCTTTGCAAAACATCCTGCTTGGCAGGAAAATTAAGTGCCGCCCCTTGAAAAGTGCGGGAAAATTATAGCGACATATACAGCCTGTTACTGGGATTTGCCTCATCCAACCTACATGTTTATCAGAGACTGTTTTATAACTGGATGTAAAATTGCTTGCTGTCAAGACCCTGGTTACAGTAAAGTTCTTATTTAGATTCAAACCCTGCCTCATTCTTCTATCTCCATACTACAACCACTCTCATCATTTTGCACCATCAAGTTGCTGGCATCACGACAATACCTAAGTCAGGGACCCACAAAAAAAGAGGGTTAGTCAGCACCTCCCAGTGCGCAGGTGCACGCCGCCATGGCAAAGACCTAGAGGAAAAAAAGGGAAACAATGCGGCAGCACTCTGCAAATCAGACAAAGTACAACAATGCTTACAAAAATTGTAGTGCTAATACTACGCTTAAAAAGCGAGATGCTTGGTCAATGCATTTTGTACAAAACCATCTAAGCCCGTATGCCAAACGTCAAGGCGATCTCTGTTACACGGGTCCTAACACTAAATACTACCTGTTATGCGCCATAATGACCGCCATAAAATTCAGGGAGTGTTGGACCTACATGCATGTTGGATCCACTCTGCCTTTTTCCGTTTTTTGTGCCAAAATGGCCTCCATTACAAGGGATGCAGGTACCAACATGCATGCTGAGCCCACTCTATACCCTTCCTGGTGCTAAACAGCTTCCAATGAATGTAGTGAGAGCAGGCCACAGCTTTATACTGAAAATAATTAAAATCAGCCTATGGGGCAGACAGGCTAATCAGGAGTGCACGACTCGCTGGAGTGCCACATCTCCAGCATTGTAAATCTGCAAAAAAAGAGGGTTAGTCAGCACCTCCCAGTGCGCAGGTGCACGCCGCCATGGCAAAGACCTAGAGGAAAAAAAGGGAAACAATGCGGCAGCACTCTGCAAATCAGACAAAGTACAACAATGCTTACAAAAATTGTAGTGCTAATACTACGCTTAAAAAGCGAGATGCTTGGTCAATGCATTTTGTACAAAACCATCTAAGCCCGTATGCCAAACGTCAAGGCGATCTCTGTTACACGGGTCCTAACACTAAATACTACCTGTTATGCGCCATAATGACCGCCATAAAATTCAGGGAGTGTTGGACCTACATGCATGTTGGATCCACTCTGCCTTTTTCCGTTTTTTGTGCCAAAATGGCCTCCATTACAAGGGATGCAGGTACCAACATGCATGCTGAGCCCACTCTATACCCTTCCTGGTGCTAAACAGCTTCCAATGAATGTAGTGAGAGCAGGCCACAGCTTTATACTGAAAATAATTAAAATCAGCCTATGGGGCAGACAGGCTAATCAGGAGAGCACGACTCGCTGGAGTGCCACATCTCCAGCATTGTAAATCTGCAAAAAAAGAGGGTTAGTCAGCACCTCCCAGTGCGCAGGTGCACGCCGCCATGGCAAAGACCTAGAGGAAAAAAAGGAGACAATGCGGCAGGACTCTGCAAATCAGATCGCCTTGACGTTTGGCATACGGGCTTAGATGGTTTTGTACAAAATGCATTGACCAAGCATCTCGCTTTTTAAGCGTAGTATTAGCACTACAATTTTTGTAAGCATTGTTGTACTTTGTCTGATTTGCAGAGTGCTGCCGCATTGTCTCCTTTTTTTCCTCTAGGTCTTTGCCATGGCGGCGTGCACCTGCGCACTGGGAGGTGCTGACTAACCCTCTTTTTTTGCAGATTTACAATGCTGGAGATGTGGCACTCCAGCGAGTCGTGCTCTCCTGATTAGCCTGTCTGCCCCATAGGCTGATTTTAATTATTTTCAGTATAAAGCTGTGGCCTGCTCTCACTACATTCATTGGAAGCTGTTTAGCACCAGGAAGGGTATAGAGTGGGCTCAGCATGCATGTTGGTACCTGCATCCCTTGTAATGGAGGCCATTTTGGCACAAAAAACGGAAAAAGGCAGAGTGGATCCAACATGCATGTAGGTCCAACACTCCCTGAATTTTATGGCGGTCATTATGGCGCATAACAGGTAGTATTTAGTGTTAGGACCCGTGTAACAGAGAACGCCTTGACGTTTGGCATACGGGCTTAGATGGTTTTGTACAAAATGCATTGACCAAGCATCTCGCTTTTTAAGCGTAGTATTAGCACTACAATTTTTGTAAGCATTGTTGTACTTTGTCTGATTTGCAGAGTGCTGCCGCATTGTTTCCCTTTTTTTCCTCTAAGTCAGGGACCCAGCCGCACAAGCACCCGGAAATCCAATTACCATCAAGGGCACCTCGATCACCACCTGGCCGGTGTCCCCTGTAATAAAGTGGGTCCACTGTGAACGTCACGCGTTCTCGCCTGCGGATCGGCGCATTGCAAAGGTACGGACCCGGAAGCCCACGGAAGGGCTGCCATGTGTTTCAGTGGCATTCCTAACCTCAGTATCTGAGGAAAGGGATTTAGGGGTCATTATTTCAGAAGACTTAAAGGTAGGCAGACAATTTCATAGAGCAGCAGGAAATGCTAGCAGAATTCTTGGGTGTATAGGGAGAGGCATTACCAGTAGAAAGAGGGAGGGGCTCATGCCGCTCTACAGAGCACTAGTGAGACCTCATTTGGAGTATTGTGCTCAGTACTGGAGACCATATCTCATACTTTAGAGAGAGTTCAGAGAAGAGCTACTAAATTAGTACTTGGATTGCAGGATAAAACTTACCAGGAAAGATTAAAGGACCTTAACATGTATAGCTTGGAAGAAAGACGAGACAGAGGTGACATGATAAAAACTTTTAAATACATAAAGGGAATCAACAAGGTAAGAGGAGAGAATATTTAAAAGAAGAAAAACTGCTACAAGAGGACACAGTTTTAAATTAGAGGGGCAAAGGTTTAAAAGTAATATCAGGAAGTATTACTTTACTGAGAGAGTAGTGGATGCATGGAATAGTCTTCCTGCAGAAGTGGTAGCTGCAAATACAGTGAATGAGTTTAAGCATGCATGGGATAGGCATAAGGCCATCCTTCATATAAGATAGGGCCAGGGGCTATCCATAGTATTCAGTATATTGGGCAGACTAGATGGGCCAAATGGTTCTTATCTGCCAACACATTCTATGTTTCTATGTTTCCGGGTCGGTGCCTTCATGCTGCATAAGATAAGACGTCTCCTATGTTTCCCTGCATCTTTCGGATCGAGGACCAATTGAAGTTAATGTGATGTGGAGGGCACACGAGCGATGCCCGTGTTTTGCGGACCCATAGTAGGACCCAGGTAGTCATCCTCTTCTGAAGTCTGCTTCTGTGAAAAATCTATTTTCACTGACCTCCCCCTATTAGTGGCTGCCAGCATTGCAACAACAAATGAGGGCCAGATTTACTCAGACTGCACTTTGACATCATGTGTGCTTTATATCAGCATGTGACATCACTATATATTTTTTCCTATGCTGCAAGCTCATAGGTACATAGTGTGTGATATCATGCTGTGCATTATTCCTGTACTGTAACATTACAGTGAGCATTATTCCTGTTCTATTACATCAATAAGTATGATATCCTCTTTCAATTTTTGCTAGTGATTATGCCCCTGAAGTTAAGGGTAAATAGCTGCACTTGTCGTACCCCAGAGTGGTACCACCATTCCTACACCCTGCTACTGTCTCTAATGGCTAACAATAATGTCTGTGTATTTATTCCAGGTCCTCCTGCACTGTGCATTCATAATATTGCTATGAAACTGTTATGTTCATGTCATGTGCCTGGTTGTCCAGCAGATAGCAGTGTGCATCTGGCAGAGACAGAGAGGGATCTTTAGTTAGAATGGAACTTACCATTCCATTCTCCCCCTTTCGGGCAGAAGTGAGCTAGTCCTGTTTCCTACCAAAGGAGTGGTTGCAGGAAGCTATAGTTATTTTAGTGAGAGTGGAGTCTAGTGTTGGAAGTAGTAAGTCAAGATGGCGTAGTGATGGAAGCAGCTCATAGAGCACCATGACTCCTTACAGATTAAGAGACAGAGTATCACGAGTGGGTCAACAGTCAAAGGCACCCCACTCAAAAGGTACTAGAACAGTTCTAAAGTCCAGCTACAAGACCGAAGCCAGAGTCTAGCACAGCAGAGAAAGATAGAAGAAGCTATTCAAGTTTTCCTGACTGTTTAACCCAAAACCTGCTGGAACCAAGAGAAAGACCAAATATTGTCTGGATACAAGTGTATTCAATTAAAGCATTTGAAATGTATAAAGTCTGGAATCAAATTATTCTGTACCTCCTACTGGTTGCCACCACTTACAGAGCTGCCTAAGGGGGATGAGGAGGTAGGACCTCACTACACACTACACTATGGCACTTGCATATACTACATATTGGTGAGTTTTCTTGTCAAGCTGCTCATCCATTATGACATATCATAGGCAGGATCTCATCATTATCACCTATTGTGGAGCAGTGTAGTGAGACCCCGTCCCTTCACCTCCCTAGGCAACTCTGTAAGTGAAGGAAATCTGTCCTGCTCTCATTCTAGAACAGGTTGCTGGTGGCCATTTAAATCCCGGAGAACCCTTTTAAGTGTCCCCTTATTTATTGGGGTGCAAGCATAATGATTACATATCTGACACAGGCAAAGGTATGAAAGTTTAGCAGTTTTTCTTCTGACATCCACAGGCAAAAAACCTGAACCCAAAGAACAGTTTCAGCAGCATGGTTGTGGTTCCTTCCACCGTCTGTCAAGAGCTGAGCCTTCTATAAATATCTCTCTCGGACAGAGTACTGAGCTCTATTTGGGCTGCAGCTTCCATATCATGACCATTTGTCTGCCATTGCAGAATGCTTGTCTCTGTCTCTATTTAGTTACTGTCATCATTTGCATGTCTAGCTTGGGGACCATGCAGGTCAAGGGCTGCATGACCTGCTCTTCCACTGTCTAAGGGGATGTTCACACGGCTTCTTTTGACAGTGGAATTTGTCACACGTTCCACACAAAAAAGCGGTCTGCAACCAGGTGGAGTCCACCTCTCGTGGATTCTACATGGCCACTGGTGGTTCTTTGGCGTAGGATCTGAGCCAAATTTTGCTGTCCATGTGAAAAGCCCCTATAAATTCAGCCCAACCACTATTCTGGAGCAAGGGAGTATCTGGTTTAGCTGTGTGCTCAAAGCATGCTGGTATTCCTAATCTGTATTACACTGGGATGTATGAGAACCCCCTATAAGTACAGTGCCAATGAATGGCCCTGTTAATTGTTCTCTATGTGGTAGTATTATATAGAAATTAACTGAAGTTCAGCACTCAGTGGGAGAACATAAAACATTTAACTTGAATGCAAATAATGAAAATAGTACAAAAAAAGTTTTTGACTTGCATCCATCCTTATGTCCTAGAGGAAGCCCCTGTATTACCTCCATAGCAAAACATATTTCACCTCTGTAACAGCACAAAATACCTCTCTGGCAGTGCCAAAAAATATGACAGCTCAGCACAACATACCTTCCCAACACTGCCAGATACTACAGTCTAGAACAAAATGCCTTCCCAACAGAAACAAACACCATTGTACAGTACAAAATACCTCCCAGCAGAAGCAAATACTACAGTGCAGCACAAAATACTGCCCAGCAGTGCCAAACATCAGCACAATATATAGGTGCATCTTAATCAATTAAAATATCATTAAAAAGTTAATTTATTTCAGTAAATCAATAAAAAAATAATGAAACTCATATATTACATAGATTCATTGCACACAGTGTCATCTATTTCAGGCATTTATTTATTTTTATGTTGATGATTAGGGCTTACAGTTAATGGAAACCTAAGTCAGTACTGTATCTCAGAAAATTAAAATATTGTAAAAAAGTTCCATATTGTAAATTCATTGTGTTACACTCTAATCAGCTAATCAACACAAAACACCTACAAAGGTTTCCCAAGCCTTTAAATCAGGATGGGGGGAACCTCCGGTCCCCCGGCCCCCTGCCAGAACATATTGTGAAAATGCTAATGACCGCCTCTATTATGGAAGCAGTCTTTAGCATGCAGGAGGCACAGGAAGGTGAGACCTGCACAAGCTGTACTCACCTTTCCTGGCCTTCTTCCAGCCCCACACTGTGTCCTGACACATACAGCGTCAGGACGTAGTGCACGTAGACGAACACTATGACCTAATGCTGTGCGCTGTCAGGTCACAGTACAGCACGGCGGGAAGAAGACCAGGGAGGGTAAGTGAATCTGCCAAGAGGCAGCGCCGTCTGGAGCTGGAGAGGTAAGTTTATTTATTTATTTTAAATGCCTGAGGTCTGGTTTGGGCTGATCTGAGGATAATGGAGGGTGGCGAGGGTCTGATCTGAGGCTGGGGGTTTGATGGGGGCTGAATTGAGGCTGGCAGGGTCTGATTTGTGGCTAGGGGTCTTATCTGAGGCTGGGGGGCCTATTGGGGGTCTGATATGAGGCTGAGGGGCTGATGGGGGCTGATCTGAGGCTGGGGAGGGTTTGATGAGGGTCTGATCTGAGGCTGCGGGGTCTGATGGGGGCTGATCTGAGGCTGGGGGGTCTGATGGGGCTAATCTGAGGCTAGGGAGGGTCTGATGGGGGTGAGATTTGAGGCTGGGAGGTCTGATGTGGGTGTGATCTGAGGCAGGGTGTCTGATCTAAGGCTGGGGAGTGTCTGATGAGGGTCTGATCTGAGGATGGGGGTCTGATCTGAGACTTGGGGGGTCTGATGTGGGTCTGATCTGAGGCTGGGAGTCTGACAGGAGTCTGATCTGAATCTAGGGAGGGTCTGATTGTGGTCTAATCCATACCTCCCAACTTTGTAAACGAACAAAGAGGGACACATTATATATACCTAATCCCACCCAGTCCCCTAATGATCCACATAGTAATTATTCCCCCTTTATGCCACCGCACAGTATTTATGCCCACATTGTGCCTCCTTCACAGAATTATGCCCAGCTATGCCCCCAGTAATATGCCCAGCTGTGCCCCCAGTAATATGCCCACATTGTGCCCCCACTAATATGCCCAGCTGCGCCCACAGTAATATGCCCACATTGTGCCTCCAGTAATATGCCCAGCTGTGCCCCCAGTAATATGCCCAGCTGTGTCCCCAGTAATATGCCCACATTGTGCCCCCCAGTAATATGCCCACATTGTGCCCCCAGTAATATGCCCACATTGTACCCCACAGTAATATGCCCACATTGTGCCCCCCAGTAATATGCCCACATTGTGTCCCTCACAGAATGTAAAAAAATAAACACCACATACTTACCTTGTTCCTAGCAGCAGCAGGACATCGACTGCTCTGGTCTGTGAAGGAGGCAGAGCCATGGCTAACTGCCGGCCGGCCCCGCCCCCACACAGACCAGAGGTGTGGAGAGCCGGCAGGAATGATGAAGCAGGGAGCCGATGCCTGCGACGGCTCTTTGCTTCATTATGGCAACTGTCTCTGCTTCCTATGGACATACCTCTCTCCCATACCAGGACAGCAGGACCGCCACTGAAATCCGGGATTGTCCCACCGGATCTGAGATGGTTGGGAGGTATGGTCTAATCTGAGGCTGGGAGGTCTGATGGGAGTCTGATCTGAGGCTGATGTAGGCTGGGGGGTCTGTTAAGAGGCGGATTTGATGCCGATGGAGGGGGGCAGATGTGAGGCTGAGAAAGGGACAAAGGCAGGGACAGTTGAGAAGAAAGAGGCAGGGACAGTGGCAGGGAGAGTGAAAGCTGGGTGAACCCCTCTCTTGACACCCTTGGGATGAGCTTGGCTGCCATTAATGCCAAATAAAGAACTAAATATGTAACATTCTTAACTTAAAAATTAGACTGCTATGTGTGGTCAAAATGTCACTTGTACTATATATAGGTGCCATATGTTTCACCAAATATAGCAGTCAAATTTTTAAGTTTTTTAAGATTTTTGTATAGGCCACGAACGATGGTACAAATATCCAAATGGCCCTTGGCAGCAAAAAGGTTCCCTACCTCTGCTTTAAATGGTCCCTCAGTCTGGTTCAGCAGGCTACACAATCATGGGGAATACTGCTGACTAGATAGTTTTCCAGAAGACAGTCATTAACATCCTCCACAAGAAGGCTAAGCCACAAAAGGTCATTGGAAGGAAAAAATGTGGTTGAAAAAGATGCACAAGCAACAGAGACAGGCACAGTCTTGAAAGGATTGCCAAGAAAAGGCCATTCAAACATTTGGGGGACATTCCCCCAAGGAGTGGACTGCGACTGGAGTCAGTGCTTCAAGAGCCACCACACACAGACGTATCCAGGACATGGGCTACAACTGTCACATTCCTCTTGTAAAACCACTTATTAGAGACAACATCTTACCTGGGCTAAGGAGAAAAAGGACTGGACTATTGCTCAGTGGCCCAAAGTTCTGTTTTCAGATGAAAGTAAATTTTGCATTTAATTTGGAAATCAAGGTCCCAGAGTCTGGAGGAAGAGTGGAGAGGCACACAGTTCAAGTTGCTTGAGGTGCAGTGTGAAGTTTCCATAGTCAGTGATGGTTTGGGGAGCCATGTCATCTGCTGGTGTTGGTCCACTGTGTAAAAGCAGGTCCAAAGTCAGCACAGGAAATTGCCAGGAACTTTTAGAGCACTTCCAACTACCAGAACATTTTAGAGCACTTCATGCTTCCCTCTGCCCACAAGCTTTATGAAGATGCTGATTTAATTTTCCAGCAGGACTTGGCACCTGCTCACCCTGCCAAAAGTACCAACACTTGGTTTATTAACCATTGCATCACTGTGCTTGATTGGCCAGCAAACTCGCCTGACCTAAACCTCAATGAGAATCTATGGGGTATTGTCAAGAGGAAGATGAGAGACGCCAGACCCAACAATGTATATGAGCTCAAGGCTACTATCAAAGCAACCATTGCTTCCAGAACACCTTAGCAGTGCCACAGGCTGATCTCCTTCATGCTACAACTCATTGATGCAGTAATTTATGCAAAATGAGCCCTGACTAGGTATTGAGTGCATATACTGTACATATTTTTTAGTAGACCAACATTTCTGTAATATTCTATTGTAATTTTCAGAGATACTGACTTTTGGGTTTTTATTAGCTATAAGCCATAATCATCAATTTTAAAAGAAATGAACGCTTCGAATAGATGACTCTGTGTGTAATGAATCTATAGAATATATGAGTTTCACTTTTTTAACTGAATTACTGAAATAAATTAACTTTTCAATGATATTCTAATTTATTGAGATGCACCGGAACCTCCCCAGAAGCTTCACCTCTGCTGTAGCCAGCACTGGCTGCAATTTGCTTTCTTCCTCCTCTAGCTGTCGCTAATTAAGATATGGTGAAAGGGGAAGTGAAGATGACATGTGGGCCACAATACCGAATCAGCACGCTGCCTGGTCTTTTAGCGCTACCAAAGATACAGGAAAATACAGCACAACGTACGGTACCTTTTATATCCAGTGATGCCTCCTCTAATTGCAAATGCTCTCTTTCGTTATCTCAATTTTACTCAACTTCTGCCCACACTGCCTTCCAGCCACATGTTGTCTCTGCAGAGCTTGCCACACAAACGTTTTCAATTTCATACTTTTCCATCATCCTCCCCACCTTCTCAACACAACCCCCCCTCCTCCCCCAACCTGGTGCCCGAACAGTGTCAACCTGTTGCCACCCCCAAATTCTTTACTGAACAAATAATAGTGCCATACAGATAGTGTCCCCTTCAATAATTATTTTCATGCAGTAACATCAAAAATACATGTGCTCAGCATATAGTTCTCTTGACAGTAATAGTGCCACAAATGTAGCGTACCCTCAATGACCCTAATAATAATAGTGCTTCAGTAAGAAAAATGCTTAATTTAATGCGCCCTGTAAAAATACTGCCTCCAATAGCACCCCATTAATAATAATGCCTCCAATAGTGCCCCTAGTAGTAAAAAAATGGCCCTATAGAGTCCCCAGTAATGATAATGACTCTATAGTACCTCAATAATAATAATGACCCATTGTTCCCCCAGTAGTAATAATACCCCAATAGTGCCCTTAGTAGTATTTTCCCCCAAAGTGGCCCCATTATGTGCACCAATGATACGTCCTCTCATAGGCTCCAGGCCTTTGGCCTGTGGGCTGAGAAGGTAAATAATAGGGCAGTGACTCATCAGCTCCCATTGCAGTGTTCAACTGTATCAGCATCCTGGGAACAATGATAGAGTTGCATTCAGGAGGGCGACGTCTTAGTGAACAGCACTCAGTGAGCATGTCCACCTTATGTTGGCATCGTTGTTCAATGATCATACTTTTTTTTGGAGATGTTAAAGGTTATCTGTCAGCGGATCTGTACCTATGAAACTGGAACAGGAATCTGTGTTGGTCCCATGTTCATAAGTATCCGCATTGCTGAGAAAAATGATGTTTTAATATATGCAAATGACAGATTCCCTTTAAAGGCCTATACTTTTTGCATCAATTTTACAAATTTTCAAGAAAATTTCCAAATCCTATTTTTTTAGGAACCAATTAAGTTCTAAAGTGGCTTTGAGAGTCCTATATATTTAACTATTCCCACCCCCCATAAATCACCACATTTTAAAAACTGCATCCCTCAAAGTATTTAAAACCACATATAGAAAGTTTGATAGCCCTTTAAGTACAAAATGAATGTGAAATTTAAAGAGTCGCTGTACATTCACACAATTTCATTCATTTAATAGAGAATGGTGTAACTAGCAAATTTCTAAATCACTTCATTTAAAAAGTATGCCTGCATCCACCAGCTATGGCCACCAGCGGGCTCACTTCCACCAAATTTGCAGTCCACTGCCTGTTGTCAGACAAGATCTGTCCCTAGTAACAGAGACACAGCTCACAGGAAATGGCTGTGTGTCACAGCTAGCTGAGATTGTGAGCCTGATTTTAAAAAAAAACAGCTTCTACACTGATCCTGAAGATTATAGGAGCTTCCTATCTGTCTGCAAGCGTGATTTCCCCCACCTTATCTGTTGTGTAAGCTCCGCAGTTGAAAACAAATATAGTGGGAAGAAAGGGAAAGGACGTCACAGCAGTACAGTGCTGACAGAAGGGAGACGCTCCCTGCTTCCGAGTGCAATGAATCTAGCTGTGAAGCTGTAACAGGGAATAATATGGCTGAAAGAGACATTATGGAAGCCCAAAAAAGACCTGTTCCTTTACGATTATGCAAAAAAAATTAGAAATCGTATTACCCCGATTTTTAGAGTGCTACTTGAGTAAAATACCGGCCTCAGAATTAAAGCAGCACCTTGAGAAGTTTGGGGTCACCATTTTTTAAGAAGTTTTTCAGACACCATTTCAAAAGTTGCAGAGGCCTTGAAGTGCTAAAACATAAGAAAATTCTCAAGGAATTAATATCGAGGTGCAGTAAGCATTTTGACCCCACAGATGTTTCATAGAATTGGAAATGGAAATCATAAATTGCATGTTAGCAATAATATGTAGTTTTAGCTCAATTTTTATTTTATTTTTACAAGGGTTAACTAGACAAAAATCAAATAATCTGTAAGACAGTTTATAATACGTGGTTATAAACTGCTGTTTGGGGACACGGCAGTGCTCAGAAGGGATGGAGCAGCACCTGGATTTCCTAACATGGAATTTTCTGAAATGGTTTTTAAGAGCCATAACTTTTTTATTAATTTTTTTGTTGACAAAAATTGCAATTCTGTGATTTTAATTTTTAGTTTTTTTTATGGGTTTTATCATGTGGTATATATATGATACGATACCTTTATTCTGTGGCTTGATACTAGTATGGCGATACCAAATCTATATAGTTTTTCATCTTTTACTACTTTAAATCACTTTTTTCTTAAAAATATATTCCGTATTTTTCACCCTATACCACTTACTTTTTTTCCCCCAAAGTGGGGGGGAAATATCAGTACGTCTGATAATGAGCGCTTCCATTATGGAAGCAATCATTAGTTCAAAAGGACCAGAAAGTGGTGAATGCAGCGCTCCCCGGGCTCTGTACTCACCGTTTCCTGGTCTTCGGCTGCTCGCTGTGCAATGACTGCGGTAGGAAGAAGAGTGCCGGATGTGAGGAGCGGCGACGGCGTCTGGAGCAGGAGAGGTAAGTTGATTTTTTTAATCTGATCTGAGCATGGGGTTCATTCACATGGAGGTCTAATCTGAGGTCTGATTGGGGGTCATTCACATGGAGATCTGATCTAAGATCTGGTTTGGCGACTTATTGAGGTCTGGTCTGAGGTCTGATTGGGGGTCATTCACATAGAGGTCTGATCTTAGGTGTGATTGGGGGACTTATTAAAATTGGGAGTCTGATGAAAAATAAAATATCTTATTTTCCTCTTATGGGCAGATGCGTCTTATAGTGTGAAAAATACAGGTTTTTTGTTTTGTTTTTTTGCATCGCCATATCTAAAACCCATAACTTTCTATTTTTCCATCAATGTACCTGCTTGAGGGCTTGTTTTTTCCGGGACAGGCTGTAGTTTTTATTGGTACCATTTTGGGGGACATATGACTTTTTTATACTATTTTTTGAGAGTTGATGCAAAACAGCAATTCTTTCATTGTTTTGTCCAGGTCGATACCAATTATCTGTAGTTTATTTTATATTTTTCATTTTTTTAACCAAATATAAATCCCTGGTAGGCTTCGGTACATAGCAGACCTGGATGCCTTTGTAAGGCCTTCGGCTGACATAGCAATCATCCGGAGACTGTGATGGACTCGTGGGGGGGGCCAAAAGGAGGAGAGAGGGAGATCGCTCGCTCTGTAAACCATTTGGATGCCGTGGACGCTACTAAATGCGGCATCTAAGGGTTTATATGGCCGGGATCGGTGCCAGCACCGATCTTGGCCATTGAGGCAGGGTGTCAGCTGTATGTGTAATGACCTGCTGGGCAGCGTGTGGAGGATGGGAGTGTCAGTTGTTATGAAGGTGCTAGTAATACTAAGTTCATGGTGGCTATCTCCCCTCTGGCGCTCCATGGGGGCATGCAGTGAATGAAGGGTGCACCCATTCTTCCCTAGGGGCACACCTTGAAGCTCTTGCCTGGTGGTAGTCACTAGAGATGAGCGAATTGAAGCTGATGAAGTGCAATTCATTACGAATTTTAGGAAAAATTCAATTTGCACCGAATGCGAATTTCCTCGCACTTCGTAGTAACGAATCGCATTTTTCCTAAAATGGCGGCTGCACATGTGAGGACATAGAGAAAGGAAGTCTGGAGGGTGGGATCACCCATACTGACATGCATGCAGCCAATCAGCAGCCAGCCCTGTGATATCACAGCCCTATAAATACGGCAGCCATCTTAGATTCTGCCATTCACCAGCGTACTTAGTGCAGGGAGAGACGTGTCTGCAGACGCTAGGGACAGTGATAGAAAAATCATCATTGTGCTAAAAAAAAAAATAGATTTACAAGTGCATGGAAAGATTATTCAAGGTGTAGTGAAAGGATAGTGTCACGGCCAATTTATGTTGACCGTGACGCTGTTGCGTGCAGACTGGTTGCCGGGGGCAACGTGTAGTTTTCTGTTTGCACGTACACTTTCCTTTATTTGGTGCATTCCCTGTTTTGGTGTTCACGGGGTTAATTTAGGTGTGTCTGCTAGGTGTCTTATTTTGTTGTCTGCCTGAATAGGAGCTCTGCTCCCTGGTGGTATGTCTTTGTGTCTGTGTGAGTCACCCTTATTTATTATATTGATTCCTTGCCCTGGCTGTATGTCCCCTCCGGTGTGTCTGTTTTCCTCCCCCACCTGGTGTATGTTGTATTGGTGTGGTTGGTGTATGGAGGTTTTCTGGCGTGCTTTCCCGGAGGGGTTTAAGCGAAGACAAAACTGTGGGTTTCCCAGCCTGGAGCCTCATTCCATCTTGGCTACGGCAGGTAAGTGTGGATTGCATAGTTATGTTGCTGTGTAACTTACCTGCCGTACTGTTTATCCCATGGTCTTGCTTCCTGTCTGCCACTGGGTCTCTGGAGACACCTTTTCATCCATGGTGTAGGATGAATGGGTGGTCTCTGCCCTGTCGTTTGGCCTAGGGCATTACAGGGATAGTAGGGTCCTAGGTTCGTTAGCATGAGCCCCCTTACCATCTGAGGCAGCTCATGCGCTAGGAGTCCAGGGAGAGCTCAGGGTTACTTTAGGTGGTGACCAGCTCCTTGTGACCTGCTATCTTGCGTTGCAGCCACTTCCATTGCATGGTGGGGGGTTGTCCCCGCTCCCCGCCGTGACAGATAGAGAGGAATCATTCCACTGCATTTCTGTTGAACAGGGTTCAGTAGGGGAGGTTACAGCCTGGGTAATAGGATCAATCCTTTTACACCTTGCTGCACTGACTGGGGATCCAAATTGCCATTATTCAGCTCTGTAATTCTAGCAAACCGTTCTTATTAGGGTGCAAGTGCTGTTTGATACAGGCATTAACAGGGTTCATTACAAGGAAATATTTCTACGTTTTATTTGCCCTAGTACAGTGCAGTTATATGTTCTAAAGCATTTTTTGGCTTTTATTAGTGGAAAAAAAGGGCTTATTAGCCATTGTGTGGTGAAGTGCGAAAACTACAGCCCTTTTTGTCGTGTATTAGTGGCCAAAGTAAAATAGATTTGCCGCTCAGCGGTGCAGATATATGTTCTAAAGCCCTTTTTTGCGTGTATTAGTGATAAAGGGAAAAATATCTTTGCTGCCTAGCAGTGCAGTTATCTGTTTTAAAGACCTTTTTTACATGTATTAGTGGAAAAAGAAAAAATATCTTTGCCTCCTAGCGGTGCAGTTATATCTTTTAAAGCACTTTTTTTGCATGTATTAGTGGAAAAAGGAAAAATATATTTTTATAGCCCACTTTGCCGTGTATTAGCGGCGAAATACAAATATATTCGCCGTTCATAGTTGTACTTATCTGTTGAAAAGCATTTTGTGCAAAAATATAAAAAAAATAGGGCCTAATTGCCGTTCAGCGGTCAAGTGAGATATTTTACAGCCCAATTTGCCGTGTATTAGTGCCGAAATACAAATATATTCGCCGTTCATAGTTGTACTTATCTGTTGAAAAGCCTTTTGTGTAAAAATATAAAAAAACTTGGGCCTAATTGCCGTTCTACGGTGCAGTGAGATATTTTACAGCCCAGTTTGCTGTGTATTACTGGCGAAAAACAAATATATACTCCTTTCATTGTTGCACTTATTTGATGAAAGACCTTTTGTGTAAAAATAGAAAAAAATTAGGGCCTATTTGCCATTTAGCGGTGCAGTGAGATATTCTAAAGCCCTGTTTGCTGTGTATTAGTGGAGAAATAAAAAATATTTGATCTAACATTTGGTTATTTGATCTAACAGTATGTCAGGCAGAGAAGTGCCAGGCCCTGCACAGGAAAGTGGCAAAGGCCTAAATGTTTCTGGCGCAGGCAGAGGTCACAGCAGAGTAAGGGGCCGTGGCAGCAGGGGTCACTTCGAGAGGCCTGAGCTCCCAGTGTCAGCTAGCGGTTGTGTCGTGACCAGCAACTGAGCGGTTCTTGAATGGTTGACTCGATCTTTGACTTCGTCGCAACTTACATCAGACACCCCCAGCCAAGAGTCAGTGGGTTCCTCAGACACAACCCTTAATTGGCATAGCCTGGGAGCAGGCCCTGTGCCCTCACCTGTACCTGTGAGTGGTCAGGCTCCTGACCCAGAGACGGTTGAGGAGGACATCAGTGACGTGCAGACAGTACTCGATGATGATGATGTAGCTGATCGCACTTGGGAGCTGGGTGATGAAGGAGCTTAATTTTTTTAAAATTTCTCTCTTTATATAATAATGTAATATTATAAAATTCGGTGTCTCCAGGATAAATCTGCAGCATGGGGGCCCCGTGTGGCTGCTACACACTTTCAAAATAATCCTTCAGCGGGGTGATGCCGGATGACCGGGACGCTCCATGACCTTCCCAGGAGCTTCTGTCGGGAGCAGCGGCTCATTTCTGAGATGTCCAAATATTGCGGGGGGAATAAAAGACCCTTTCCATCTCCGTGCACCACTGGATGTCCTCCTTCCCATCCATGATAACTGGGAACTTGTGATGTTTTCCGTGACGAAGAGACCAGGGGATGGTAGTTATAATTTAAATCTTGATGAACTTCGCGACTCTTGAAGCTTTGTCTTCTCATTGTCTGTAGCTACTAGATGGTTGCTCATGCCAGGTAGGTTCCCCCAGAAGTATCTGGCTCGATGAGCAGCCGTTACCGCACAATCTTGACAGGATTCATCTCCAGGTGGAGAGAAATAGTTTTTTGGAATGCTTTCTCCATCGCAACCACGTCGTCGAATAACCAGAAGACTGGACAATTCTCTCCTGTCTTAGGCAACACTTAATTTTTTTAATTAAATTTAGTAAATATTTAATATTAAATTGAACCAAAACTTGATTACAATTATAAGCAACTAAACTTAAATTCACCAATATATTATCCCAATCTTCAATGGAAATTCCCAGACAATCAATTTGCCAAACCTTTTGTGCCAGAGAACGTGTATTATTAAACCGTGCCGAGCCGAAGTGGCCTCCTCATGCTGCTGCCACCTCCACAATCTCTCATTGTCGTGCTACTCTGGCCTCCTTATGCTGCTGACACCTCCACACTTTGTCGTGGTGCCACTCTGTGGCATCCTCATGCTGCTGCCACCTCCACAATCTCTCATCGTCGTGCCACTCTGGCCTCCTTATGCTACTGACACCTCCACACTATGTCGTCGTGCCACTCTATGGCCTCCTCATGCTGCTGCCACCTCCACAATCTCTCGTCATCGTGACACTCTGTGGCCTTCTCATGCTGCTACCACCTACAGACTCTGTCATTGGGCCACTCTGTGGTCTCCTCATGCTGTTTCCACCTCACCACTTTGTCATAGGGCCACTCTGTGGACATCTCATGCTGTTCCCACCCTCCCCACTTCCTGACTGGGCCACTATTTAGCCTTTTTGGCTTGGCTGACATCATCTTTTATTTGACCCTTCTTCTGATCTGCCAGAAGGAAGGTAAAATGAGACGCACAACGGATACTCTGTGTAGCAGCTGTAAGGCCTGTATGGTCCCATCAGAATTGGCTTATGATTTGGTAGCAAAAAGCAGGAGTGGATATAAAACACAGAAGACTTGCAAATATTCATCTCTGTTTTGGATCCACTCCTGTTTTTTTTGACATTAGCAATACTAAAGGATTACTGACCAAATGCTGACCGAGTGAAGGCAGATGCTCCACAGACCGGATCCGTTTTTTGGGGGTTATTGTTCTGACGGATCAGAGGAAGGGCAAAATAATCAGTGACGTCAACACAAACTTACTGCTGACACCCTCACCACTCTGTCCCACTTGTTTAAGTGTTTAATAGAACAGGTTCTGTAGACATCTATATGGAATCGGCTGACGACGGTGTAAAAGGAGTGCGCTCTTTCACGCTACAGTAGGATCTTGGGCCTCTGCACGGTTCTTTAGACCCGGCGCTAACATCGACCTGTAAGGCTGAGTTCATACTTAAGTTATTTGGTCAGTTTTGGCCCCGTGACATCCCAAATAAGTAAAGTGTGCAGTGGTTCTAAGAGCAACAACTGTCATCTGCGTGTCATACTGACTCACAGTATTGTTTCTCTACCACAGCAGACTCCCTATGCCTGTTACTGCAAGGCACAATGTTCTACACCACTGTAAAGGCTCTCTGCAGCCAGGAAATAGCGAATTAATTCGGATCGATCCAAATTTTTCCCCAAAAATTAGGCCAATCGGCGAATCAAATTTTTGAAAAATTCGCTCATCTCTAGTAGTCACGGTGCCCTTGGTGGTGAATAGTTTGGCAGGGTGCAAGGCAGGAGGGCTGTTGCAAATGGACAAGCAGAGGTATGATGAAGTCAATAACCAAGCCTGTTAGTTTCAATAAATAAGTATCTCTATATTAAGGAGAGATGCAAATCAGAGTAGTAGTACATAAGGTAGTAAAAGGCACATTTAATAAGGGAAGTTGTAGTACTCCCTCTCTTTGAAGATACTTTTCAGTCTCTCGGCAGAACCACGGACATGCAGGGAGGTCCCTATTAAGTACTTCTGCAGTTCTGGGACTGAAGGGTGCAGATACAGTATAAGATACGGAAGGTCAGTCAGTCTTACACTGTGGTATAGTGCTTCTGCAATATTCCCTATCACAGCACCAAAGTCTTTCTGATATAAACCTTGCTGTCTGAATTAAATGCACAGCCTTGTGAGTTCTAGACCTTCTAAATTCCTTCTCTCAGGAGTACTCTGGTAGTAGGGTTGATTCCTTGGCAGTTAAAGTCTAGGATACTGAACCACTCTGAACTTGGGAATAGCTCTTAGGAGCTTGCACATGTAGGTCTGGACTGTAGCTCAGCTAGACATACACTACTTAGCCAGGGGCAAACCAAGTCCATTACCCTAGCAACCTAACAAAATTTGCCAAGTTGTTAACCACTAGGCAAATTACGACATTCAACTCAATAACATTACATTAACTCCTTGGCAATAATTAACCCTTGGCAGTAGTCCTTCTGAGGTACTGCATGTGTTACAGCTGATGTCTGTTACTGATGGTGGCAGCTCAGTTCCTGAGCCACTGCTATCTCCATAAGTATATGGCATGGTGCACTAATGTTCAGATTGCCATGCTGTATATTTACGGCATGTTGTGCTAAGAAGTTAAAGGGGTTATCCAGGATTTTGATATTGTAGCCTATCCTCAGGCTAGAACATCAATATTTGATCAGCGGTGGTCAGACAACCTGTACCTTGCCGATCAGATGTTACTTTGGGACTACACAGTTCTGTCCTATGTGTAGTGGACAGAGCTAGTAACTGCAGTACTTCTCCCATTGAAGTGAATGCACAATGAACAGAGCCTGTAAGTCCACTGCCTACTTCTGGTGCTAGAGCTACAAGTTAACAGCTAATTGTAGGTGTGGGTGTCAGACCCTTGCCAATGTTATATTGACGGCCCATCCTGAGGACAGGTCATCAATATCAAAATCCTGGACAACCCCTTTATGGTTTATTCTCACATTCTTTTGTTGTAATTAAGCACTTTTCTTGGAATGTGAGATATGCAGCCGCATTAATTAATATAATGCATTACTGTTAAGAGGATTCTTAACATGAGATGAGATCTTGGTAAAAGGTTTGGTGTCGTTTGGGTGATCTTCTGTCTGTAGTCTAGTAGATTGAGTACTTTAGTTCTTTGATGTACTAATGTACAAATAGCTAATGTAATATATAAATAGCTATTACAGGTGAGAAGACATTTTCCTGGGATATACTAATTTGTAATTGCTGTATAGCTGTGAAAGCGAAGCTTTATCTTTGGTTAAGCAAAGTCATCTACAGTAAGTAAGCATAAAAGAGTCTATACTTTCCTTCACTTGGTACAAACGTTCAGTTCACTGCCCTCATCCTGTATCTATATACCATGGCAGAATGGCACTTGGGGCACATGCCCTGGTGGTTTTACCAAAGCTATCCCCCTAGCATCTGTGTCATTTATCCTATGCATTAATTTTGTATTTTTTTTAAAACTAATTTTCAGTTTCCATTATCCCTATACAGTGTGAAATAATGTTACTGCTACCTGTAATGACTCCCTTGTTTTTAGTGGAGAAGGGAAATATGAAGTGATGATAGAGGGAGGCTAAGTTACATGCATTTAAAGAGAGGTACAGAGGCCCTTTGGTTCCTAGTCAAGAAGAAGGTAGGTAGGTTACTTGGTGTCTAATAGAAAGAGTAGGTAGTTACCGGATGGTGTGGAGAGGGAGTAGATGGATCATCTGATTGCTAAGAGGAGAGGTATTTGGGTTACCAAGCATCTAGTGCGAAGAGCAAGTAGGTGGGTTATCTGATGTTTAATAGTGAGAATCAGATACCTTTTGGTTAGGGGGCACAGATTGCAATGCCCCTGGAGTCTAGTGGTTTATAGCATGATTCAAAGAAAATCTGTCACCAGGAAAATCACAGAAAATCTGAAAAAGTGGGGTCATTTACAAAGGCTGTGTACCAGTTTTCTGGCAATCAAAAGTCACAAGTTTTTGCACAAGCACTTTTTGCCCAGAAAAATGTTTTAGTAATTTTTTTATTTTTATTTTATATTGTAGAAAGGTAAGAGAATACAGAAAGGAAGAGGAAGGTATGTAAACAAGGGGAAACAACAGAAAAGAAATGCAGTATCTTTCTCCAATGCAATAAAACATGCCACTTTTTGTTCCTTTTAAAGAGGATTTGTCAGCATGATCAACCCTATTAAATCAGGCATATTGCATGGTAGAGCTCATCATGCTGATTAAAACAATACCTTTCTTTTGTCTGCATGCTAAACAGCTGCAGAGAAATCTGTGTCTTCATGCTTTTATTTATATACAAATGAACAAGTTGGAGCATCAGGGGGCTGGGCTGAATCCTTGGAGCACTGTTTTTGTAGCACCCTCTGTGCTCTGCACACTCTCCCCTCACCTTCATTGACAGGGCCAGACCTCGGGTTGTGTACTAGCATGTACATATCATATACACTACTTACTGTAGCCTTACCACATTGAGAAGAGTGGATTTTTATTTGTAGAAAGCCAATATACATATTACCGCTTTATTCATAGGAATAATATATGATTATAAAGAAACCAGTAATATGTGTTAGCTTAGTTATAGAAAAACCACAGTCCTGAATTTGACACGGCTGTAGCCTGGAGGTGAGTGGTCAGCCTTAGATGTAGAGATCCTAGGTTTGAATCTTGGGAGAGACTTTCAGATTTTCTTCTTTGATATTTTTTTCTCTCTCTCATCTAAGCCATAATAAAAGGCTATAGTTTTATCATATTGAGAATAATGTTTTTTATGCTTAGAAAGCTAACCTTATTTGCAAGCTTGAATTCTGATTTGGTGTTTTGACAGTTGTCCTGCTATACTCCAGTAATAACCATTAGGCTGTACACCTGTTTGCTCCACCAGTCAGTGAACGTAACTTGGGAGCTCCCTGTACTGAGAGCCAGAAACTGAGGTGCCTTCAATTCTGCTAAGCAGAGTGGCCAGTAGCGGATCTGACCGAGGAAGCTGAATTTACAACAGGTAAGCAATACCATTACACTTCCTTGACTTTTAGCTCAATATGGCAGCCAAATTGTGTTGCAGGCTTGTGTACACCTCTCCTGGTGTTGAGCCCCGTTGATATGTTGGCCAGAAATTAGATTACTATGAATATGGCTCCCCACTTATGGCACAACTACAACTCCTGGAATGCCATTTGTGACCACTCAGCTTTGGCAAAATTATGATACCTAGCATGCCGTGACTTGTTTTTGTTGTTTAAATTCCTGATATATTGCAACCCACATAGTTTTGTATGGATAGGTCAGGGTTAACAATCCCGACTCTATCCTTGTAGGAGGCTAGGAGTTGGACCTAGTCTTAACATGTTGTGTTAGCTGGGGAAGTGAGAGGAAGCCACATGTGCTCAGTCCTCAATGTAATAGGCCTGAGTTCCAGAAAATCATGCACACAATGGGGCAAATTTATGAAAATCTTCTCAATAAAAACTCTTTGTTGCCCATAGCAACCAATTACAGTGCAGCTTTATATTTTTAAGAGTAGTAAATGACATGAAAGCTGTGCTGTGATTAGTTGCATGAGAGTTGCATTTTGTCCTGATGTCAACTGTATCTGTACCAAGGACGCAGATACAGTTGAATTCAATGGTGAAACAGGGATTCATCACCCCCTGCTCCACCATTCTGCGGCTTGTGTTCGCCTCAGCATCAGGTGCAATGCAGTGATGTTATTGCGCCTGATGAGCTGAGCAAGAGAGAGTGCACAGGCCAGGGATTACCCCCCAGCCTGTGCACTCCTCTACTCAGCTCTCTAAGCCAGATGATGTCACTGCATCGTGCCTGTTGCTGAGGAGAGCATGATGTTCTCCATTCATCAAAGGAATGGGGCTAGGTGAGTATTGAGTTTTCATTTTACTAACAATATAAGGGTTTTGCTATTGTAAGGGGGGCACTAAGGGGGCAGTACGTTGTGTGCACACTAAGTGGGCATAACTACTGAGTAGAGGGGCACTAAGGGGGAATAACTACTATGTCTGAGGACACTAAGGGGACATAACTGCGGGGTCATTAAGGGAACATAAATACTGTGTGGGAGTACTAAAGGGGGCAAAATTACTGTGTGGGGAACTACAAGGGCATCACTACTGTGAATGGGATACTAGGGAGCCTTCTACTGGGAAGGGGGCACAAAGGTGACTGGATAGGACTGGGTATGTATAGATAGGCATTGGGCAAAGTTAGAGGCATAGCTTAGCATAAAAAAACTGACGTGGCGCACTACGTGTGTCCCTGCTTTTGTCCCTCCTTGAGCTTTTCAAAAGTTGGGAGGTATGGATTTTATTTATTCTACAGCATAAATTCCTTTTTTTTTGTTAATTACACCATCTTGACTTGACCATCTAGAGGGGTACCCCCTTGTTATTTTACCAGGATTTAGTATGAAAAGATTAGGCAGCTCTGCAATGTTATATAAGGTCTGTCAATAAAAATAATTTCTAGAATATTCCTATATACATTGTTTCACATGTCAGAGACCAGACGGATGACTGCCAGATTAATAGAATTTACTGTAGTTATATAAACAGTAATATATATGAAGTAAGTAGGAGAAGGCATAGAAGTAAAGGGTTACTTTGAATCCTATGTTAGCTATCATGGAGGTTTTCAGGGTATGTAAAATAAGTAGTGAAAAGGTCAGCAGTAATGGAGTGAATTGTAAACTATCTGGGTATTTCTCCCACCTGGACATATGAGCTCTCTGCTGAGATTAGAAATCTGGAACTCCCCTCTTCTCGCCTCAGAGCGCGGTTCCTGTCACAGAAACATTACAGTAAATTATAATCATTGGGAGAGGTCCACCCTCCCTGTTCACAAGCTGGCAGCTGTATCATAGGAGTCATGAGATGTGAGAAGGAATCAAACTCAGCAAACAAAATCTTGTGTTTCTAGGATGGTATAGTATAGAGTCAAGTGTTAAATCACATATAATGCCGCAGACACAATATAGATACAAAGAGTTCACTTTACTGAAGTACTGCAGTAAAGTAAAATGGCAATACAGCAGTACAGCCCAGGGGGGATACACAAAGTCTACTCTAATTAGAGGTACAGTTCTTCAATGTTCAAAGTAAACAACTATAAGGCCTCATACACACGAATATATTTTGTGTCTGCATCCGATCCAACTTTTTTTGCGGGTTAGACGCAGACCCATTCACGCCAAAGGGGCACAAAAGATGCGGATAGCACACAGTTTGCTGTCTGCATCCGTATGTCCATTCCGCCAGGGGCGGACACAGACAGCAGAGGGCCCCTCTGCAAAGAATGTGCCTGGGCTCCCCCAAGCCAAATTCTCAACCCCACCTATTCCGTCCTAACATTACTTATAGCAATACAAAACATACAGGGTAAGGCTACTTTCACACCTGCGGCACCACGGTCCGGCCACCTGATCCGGCAGAGAATGCAAGGAATTGATCGGACACAAACTCAGGCATGCAGCGGTTTGTGTCCCGTTGATTCTCTGCATTTTTTCCTGATTGTGGCCGGATCTCTGCCAGACTCCATTATAGTTAATGGGGTCGGCGGGCATTCTGTCTGCATCCAGCAGTGCTGGAGCATTCCGGCAGGCTGTTCTCTGCTGGAAGAGCCTGCCAGAATCACTAACTCAGATGTGAAGGTAGCCTAATACAGGTCCACATTCCACTTACATCCAGTGACGTCTCCTTTGATGTAGATGTTCTCTGTCCTCATCTTCTCCTTTCAGACCAGACCGCCATGATGATTTCTTTCAGCCATCTCTTCTCTCTGCAGAGTTTGACAGACAGACATCTTAGTTTCCTAGTTTTCCATCATCTTCTCACCTTCTTGAACACCCCATCCTGCCACCCCCAATACTGTGCCCGCTGTGCTCCGTATACTAGTTACACACAGAAAGTTTCCCTTCAACAATTATTGGCACACAGTGTCCTAAAAAATAACTATGCCCAGGAAACAGTGTCCCTGACACTAATAGTGTAAACATAATGTTCCCCAAAAATAATTGTGCTAAGCTGATACCGTGCCAGGGTGCCCCCCACAGTAATAGTGCTCCCCAAAGTCCCACCAATAGAAATAATTATCTACCAGACAACACGTAGTAGTAATAGTGCCCCCACAGTAATAATGACCCCACTGTGCCCCAGAAATAATAATGCTCCCATAGTGCTCATACTAATATTCATGTTTCTCATAGTCCCTCAACTGTAATAAAGCCCACCATAATGTCCCCGGTAGTAATAATTCTCTTTATAATGTGTAACAATAGAAAAATGCCCCTTTATAATGTGCGCCAGTACATAAAAATGTCCTGTTGTGTGGCAGTATAAAAAATACATCCTCTTAGTGCCCCCTGTAGAGCCAATGTCCCCATAGTGCTCTCATAATGTGTTCCAATGCCCCCTACTGCCCAAAACCCTCTTAGTGCCTCCAGTTGAGCCAAGGTCCCCATAGTGCCATATAATTTGCACCAGTATAAAATACTCCTCTATTGTGCCCCGATAGTGCGCCTCCCCTTGTCCCCATGGTGCCTAACATAATGTGCCAGTATAAAATGCCCCCATAATGTGTGCCAGTATAATGACCCCAATAGTGCTCCTATTCCCCCATTCTCCATAGTGCCCCCCATGTGTGCAGTATATAAGATAGGGCCCCCATAGTGCTGATCCCCTCCACAGTGCCCCCATAGTGCCCCCCATGTGTGCCAGTATATAAAATAGGGCCCCCCCATAGTGCTCCTCCACCTCCATAGTGCCCCCCATAAGTGCCAGTATATAAAATAGGGCCCCTATAGTACTCCTCCTCCTTTATAGTGTCCCCATAATGTGTGCCAGTATAATGACCCCAATAGTGCTCCTATTCCCCCATTCTCCATAGTGCCCCCCATGTGTGCAGTATATAAGATAGGGCCCCCATAGTGCTGATCCCCTCCACAGTGCCCCCATAGTGCCCCCCATGTGTGCCAGTATATAAAATAGGGCCCCCCCATAGTGCTCCTCCACCTCCATAGTGCCCCCCATGAGTGCCAGTATCTAAGATAGGGCCCCCCATAGTGCTGCTCCCCCTCCATAGTGCCCCCCATGTGTGCCAGTATATAAAATAGGGCCCCAATAGTACTCCTCCTCCTTTATAGTGTCCCCCATGTGTGCCAGTGCATAAGATAGGGCCCCCAGTAGATGCCCCCATGAGTGCCAGATAGGACCCCTAGCAAAGCGTAAATAAAAAAAATAAACACTTATATTTATCCTTGCCGCTTTCAACGATGAGATGCAGGCCTCTTCCGGCCTGTGTCCCACACTGTACAGCTCAGGCAGCACGATGATGTCATTGCGCCACCTGCACCAGGGTCTGATAGGCTATAGGCACTAGGCCTGAAGCCTATGAGAGGATCGGGGAAGGGAGATGTCTCTCCCCTACCCTGCAGCAGCATCCATCAGTATCGCTGTCCTAAGGACAGTGATATAGATGAATATAGAGAGATGAGCGCTTCCACAATGGAAGTGCACATCCACCCCTGCTGCCGGTAAGAAGGGGCCCACTCCCGCACTGGACCCCTATGCAGCCGAACCGGCAGCACAGGCGGTATGTCTGCCCCTGGTCGCATCCGCCAAAATATAGAACATGTCCTATTCTTGTCCGCTTTATGGACAAGGATAGGACTGTTCTATTATAGGCCGGACATTCTGTTCCGTAAAATGCAGAATGCACAGCCGGTGTCTGTGTTTTGCAGATCTGCAATTTGCAGACCACAAAAACGGCAATGGTCATGTGCATGAGCCCTAAAAAGGGTTCATGGCTCAATTCATTGATATGATAATTAGCAAAGTAGAGTATAATAACTCTCCTCACAATCTATATATCCTCCTTGATAGAGGGGTTCCTCTTATCATGTCCTGTACAGCCTCTCCTCCGGCCTGGTAACTCCACCTACTATACAGACTGGAGGACCACTCTCCACGCACCTGTGATGACAATGCGGAGAGGTTTACTGGCAACTTTACCTGCTGATAGTTTCTGCTCCATTGAGGTGCTTTTTTAGCACAACCCAGCCTATAAAGGAGTAGTAATTCCCATTACAGGTCTACACACAGCACCTTGCTTATTCAGGATATATAAGGCTGGTTTGCATGCCTCGTAAGTTGAGTTGTGTATGCTAAAAAGTACAGCGTGTCAAGTGTACTGTAGATGCAACAGGTTTCACGGTAATGATGGAGAGCTGCAGCAGCAGGTCCCACCAGTGACCCTGTTGGGTGGCGAATTGCCACCCTGTTGTCTTGACCAGTACTGGGCTGCAGTGTTGATTGAGACTGCTGTGTCTGAAGTGAGCCCTTATACAGACGTGTGCCTGGAAGCATTGCAAGTGGTTCCTGAGTCTGACTGCTTCCTGAAGTGTCCTTGTACTGAAGGTCCTGGGGATTACTGCTGTTGTGGCCAGCGGCTCTGGGTGCCCTCACTGAGTGACTAACCAATAAACTATGTACTTTTGAAGAGAGGCAATTCTACTGCCACTAGTAGCCGCCAAGCTTTGTGCCTTTAATAGGCTCAGTAACCACAAAGCCTTGCACCTATTATGGCTGTAATCATCATGTGTTAAGACCCTGTAAGAGTAAATTGTTTTAAAAATTCATTGCCATGTATCTGCCTCTTCGCTGCACCATCTTCGAGTGTGGTCCCATTATTGCATCAAAGGCCACTGACCCTCTTACAAGTACACCTACCTTGCCACAAATCTTACCCTCGGCTAAATCATGATATATTACATTGTGGAATAAGTATTAGCTGCTAAAATGCTTCCCATGACCCTTTTCCTCTTTTCCTGCTATATGTGAAGTGTGGTTTGATTCCTGAGTCTCTTATGTCTAGTGCCTTAATCTCCCAGATCCTGGTGTGCAATGCTTTAGTCTCACAGTAGCCAATGTACAGTGGTTTAATCTCCCAGGCCTGGAGTGACTCAGTTCCATTTGTAAAATGGTCTGTCTCCGATTCCCAAACATTCACAGGACAAGCACCCAAGGCAAGGGTTTCACAATGTGCCCCAATACCCTAGGTCAATGAAGTTCAGCATGATATTTGTTGGATGGACAAGAATTCATTTATTATCTTTCCGACTTGAGGTAGTTTAGTGAACTTGGGCCTCATGCCTATTTATTTAGAAACCAAGTCCCTTTTTTCTAATTTCTAAGTCTGTATGGTTTAGAATGTTGTCCCAAGAAAAATATTCTACATTTTCAAACCAGCACCTTGATCTGAATACTTTTATATAGCCACTTAGCTATTCAATATAATGTATAGCATAACCTGCTGTTTGTTCTTATTTTTATTTCTCTGTCCACCTCAGTAACATATCTGAGGTGGTTGCACATGGTCAGTGTGGCACTTGGCAGGCGCAGCACTATGAAGTGCCTTTTGTGCTGTGGCATTAGAAGAATTTTGATATCTCTGACTTTTAATCTAACCAGACTGTCTGTTACTCTGTAATGCCTCTAGCGCCATTCTATGGAAACAGTAGGTTTAAAGAGCACACCAAATGCGTCAAATAACTTCTTTATTAAATTCAACTTTTCTTCATATATAACATTGCCGCCTCCGCAGCAGATAGTCCATATACATAACACGTGTTGAAAAGATATCACAAAATGGTGGTATACATAAGATGGTGGTTCAACTGTTCAATCTTGTCATTCAACATAAAATGGTGGATATATTTCTCTCTTCAGTATCTGTACTCTCAATTTAAGTTATTTAAGCACTTACCTCTGAGAGGTATATCTGGTCTAACTAATAGTTCACTTGCTGAATTTGGTCGCAATTTGCAGTATGCAGTTAGCAGTAACTATTTGCAGATTGGTTGAGTATGATCTGGTATGGTTGTATGCAATTTGGATTGCAATATGGAATTTGAATTTGGATTGTGAACTTTTTAGTTTGCAATTGGTGGAACTGTAAGTAAACACACACATAACTGGTTCAGTATACAGTTCTAATCATTATATTACCAGTAGGAACATTATATACCTGTTTTATAGCTTTCTGCATTTTTCAAAGTGCTGCTTTTTATAAGTGCATTGGAGATATTCAGGAGACTAACTTAGAGTTTTCCACTGTAGCAGAACTTCAGCTGTGATTCTGGTGGATACTCAGACCCTGTGTTTCAAAACAGGTAAGGAATTTGTTACACAGGTTATCACTATTGTCCGATTGCAAATGAGCATAGGTGATTAAGGTGTTAAACTTGTTGTTGGGGGAGGAGCTTTTGTGAGAGTGTGTGTATATATAGCCACATAGTATTAGCTTGCCTAATTATAGCTTGCTGCCTTTTTCAAAGTGCTGCTTTTTATAAGTGGATTGGAGATATTCAGGAGGTAATCTGGAGGTGGATACAATCTAAACAAGTAAGATTTGTTTGTTTAAAATCTTTCCCCTCTTTAAAATGGCAGACTTGGTTCTGTGCAGGAATTGTTGTGCTTTTATTTCAGGTTCCACTCTTCAGAGGTTTGTATGCTGTCTGATCTGTAGACAGCTCTCCATAATGCAGCAGGAAATTGCATTTTTGAAATCTGAAATTTGGAAATTAACCGTTAAACAAATTCAGGCTGAGAACGTTGCAATGCCACTGCCACAGTGTCACGGCGGACAGGATATAAGATACACAGATAACTAAACAAACAATATTTCTAGGCGAGAAGCGTGGGATAAGGTCACCTCCTAGCGAATCCCTAACCGCTCTCCCTATTCTGCTTTGCCCACATTCAGACCCTGAAGGTGGGAATAATGTGTCCTCGTGCCTGGGCTGAGAATACCCTAGAATCCCTGAGATGGTGAAAGGGGAAAAGGGGCAGCCTGCTCCCTCAGAACCAGGAGGGGACAGACGACACTAAACAGCCTAGACAGCAAACCAAAGAAATCAGAAACCAACTTATCTTATCTGAGCAGGAAAAGCCAATCCTTCACTTCTTGCTTCCACAGCCAGACAGAAGCTATAACCCGCACGGAACCCTGGGAGTGAGAGTAATTTAAACCAACGACCCCACCCAGAGCACCTAAAGGGAGGCGGATCCAGCACGACTCCAAAACAAAACAAATGACTAGACACGTGCTGCTAATCTGGCAGACCTCCGTACATAGTCTGAGCAGGGCATGACAGTACCCCCCCTTCTACGGGTGACCTACGGACACCCCGGACCAACCTTATCCAGG